>NW_004444088.1:1382417-1411453 GCF_000243295.1 Trichechus manatus latirostris
GCGCTGCGTTAGCTGGTAGGGGACCTCTGCATGAATCTCTCCTCGCTGTCTGTTGTCTTTCAGTATTCTTACTCCGTTTGGTGTTCGGCTGAATTCTTTATCTCTTCATTTGATGTTCTAGGGTTTCAGGATTATTGATTCTCTGTTTGGCTTAGTTTTTCGGATCTTTGTTGTGGAGGGACGGCGTAGTGCTTCTGCCTAGACCGCCATCTTGCCGGAGTCTGAAAGATTTTTTTATTATCACATAGATTATATAGTAGAGGGTATCAGATATGGTGCCAGAAGGAAAAAAAGACAGTACATGCAAACATAGTAATGAGGAGATATTGATGGGTTTCTTCACAAAGGTGTGCGCAGGTTGAAAAGACAACAAGAAGCTATGCTGTAGCAATAGGAAGGAGTGTACCGACCCTAGGGCTGGAGGGGCAAATGGACTGAACATTTACGGAAATCCAGAGAGAATTGTAGTTGTTGGAAAGAAGTGGGGGATTTAGGAGATCCACTTTTTCCTATTATGAGAAACAGACCTGTGTTTAGCATTATGTTTAGTTAGCACATGATTTTTAAAACAATTTATACCATTTACCCAATGTTTGCTAATTGTGATATATTTGGTATATGCAACAGAATACAAAGAAAAAAATATTATCTATAACCTAACTTTCTAAGGACAACTACTTACATAAGCATATTTGTTTTAATTTTTTTAAGTTTTTTGTTTTTTCTGTGAATAAAACAGTCCATTTGGTCACAGTGTGTACATTAGCCATGTCTTTCCTTAAAATGTTTATATAGTTGACATCAATACTCTTCCCATGATTAAAGTAATATACATTTACAGATGCATGATGCCTTACAGTTTATAAACACTCATCATTTCACAGTTCTGATCGACACTATCAGTCTCATTTTGCAGAGCCGTAAAGCACTTTGTCTCAGTTACTGGAGGCCTGAATATTCTGCTCACAGTGTTCTGATTCCAATCCCAATGAAAATAAAGATGAAATCACTAATTTTTCACAGGGAGATGACCAGAGAAATGGATTATGTGACATCTCTTTCCTCATTCATCACTCCATTATGAGACATTCTCAAAGCTTCTTTTTTAAGGCTTTCATTCGTTATAATATTTGTGTTTTTAACTTCCCTTGATATAACCTCTGAATAAAAGCTCAATATCGGTGCCTGATATTCTTACCACTCTTTCACCACCATCCCCTGAAACAAATGAATTTATCTTCCAACTTATTTTGTGGAAGAGGCAGGTTAATTGGTTCCAAAATCCTCTCTTTTCGTTCAACAATGTTTTTCAAACACTTCCACATTCCAGGCAGCATGTACATAGTTGTGATGGAAAGATAGAAAAACATTTTCCTGCCCTCATAGAGTTTGCATTCTCCCTGGCTTCTTTGCCATGATTTACTGTTCCTTAAGTAAAGAAATGGCTGAGAAATTTGAAAATGCATTTTAAATTGTGATTTGTTGGCGGTTTTAAATGAGTGTGATGAATCACATTGCTTAGTCTATGTGCAATACTCAGTTATTTTCATGGTGTTTGCCTGAAGATTAATTTAGGGTGATCATCTGAGCAACTCTGAGCATAAAAATATGATGGTGGGTAAGAAGGATCTGGGGATACGTTTCTTGTATTCATTAACACTGGATAAGAGAAGGAAGTATCAGAGAATGGCATACGTATTGCCATTTCTTCCTCAATTTTACCATGTATAACTTTAGCTTGGGAAATATGATGCACAGAGATGTACCATTATATATTTTCTTTTTCTAATTGCTCAAGTAAACCACAAATGCATTGCCATTGCCAAAATTAAAATAATAAAAACTTATAAAGAATCAAATATAAACATCATATTTTACTCTTCCCTTCAGTATCTTTCTCATCTGTCCAGTGTGTCTCTCTCTAGTTCTTTCCCTAGACACATTTAAATACACAAATATGCTCATTTGCCTATTTATTCCCTTTGTTACAGAAAATGTATCATTTTATACCTACTGTTCTATGACTTGTTTTTTTCCTAGCAATATACCTCAGATCTTCAAATCGTTGCCCGATTTTTTTATGTACATGTATTTTATATTGTACTTATATTCATATTTATACATAGAATGATACCTCTACTACTAAACATGTAAGTTGTTTAAAATGTTTTATGTCCTAACTGGTGCCTCATCACAATTCTTACACATACGTGTGTGTGTAATTGTGATATACAACTACAATTTCAGCTGTCAAATGAATCTGAATTCATGGGGTGATGTGCCGTTTAAACTGAGCATGCCTTAAAAAAGCACAACGCAAAGCTAGTTGCCTGCTTAGGTTTTTGTTTTTGTGCTTCTTTTGTTATCAACATTAATCTAGATAATGATTTTAAAAATATGATATTTAAGAAAGACTTCATTGATCTACACTAAAATGATAGGGAAACGAAGCTTTTCAAATCATCTAAGAAAGGAAAAAAATGTATGTGAATAAATGAGACAGATTCTGCAGAAATATGAACCACTACCAGGTATTCCCCTGACTTCAAGTTATAACTCAACAGAGGACAGAAGAGACCCAAAAAAAACAATCTTGCATCATTGGTAATGGTGACAAGAATAGTCATTTATTACAAAACTGAACTCTTTTAAGGCTACTGCCTGAAGGACTACAACTTTAGACGTGATTATCAAACTGGATCTGTAGTTCAGGGCTCAATTCTGAGGTGGCTGTCAGGCATTGGTATGACCTCTGACAGAATGATGCTTTTTTAATGCTGGAAGTAAACCCACTTATGTCATATGCCTCCTCAGCTCCTGACCTGCTGGCTGCCTCCCACTGGGCCTCCAGAACTTCATGGTTGTACCATAATACTGGGATACCATTGGCAGCAGACTAAACTACTCAGACATGCCTAACTCATTAGTAATATGAGTGGATTTTTCCTTTCAACACAGAATATTTAAAGTCTAGGCTAAATTTAGGGGCACTGGTGGCAAAAATGGTTAAGTGCTCTGCTGCTAACTGAAAGGTTGGAGGTTCGAAGCCACTGGAACCCACCCAGGGGGTCCACTGGAGAAAGACCTGGCAATCTGCTTCTGTAAAGATGACAGCAAAAAAACAAAACAAACAAACAAAAAAAACCCTATTCTGTCACATGGGGTCACTATGAGTCAAAATTAACTTAATGGCATCTGACAACAACAGGCTAAATTTAGCCTGGGAGGTGATTAAAAGTGAAAAGTTAATAATCATCGAATCCCTTATTTTTGCTTTGAGGTTTCCAATTTTGGATTTAATTTTAAATCAAAAGATGAAATCTCAAGACATAGACTCTCAAATATACTATGGATGGAAATTTATACTCCTTTGTTCCCTTGAAATCAAGATTACAATTGAAGAAAGCCATTCATTTACCTTACCAAATAAGTTTATAATGCCCACTCCTTGTGACTAATTCTAATAAGCACTGTGATGTACCCAACATAAAGAAAAAGACAAATACAAAGGTCAAATATTGTGAGAGCGTGCAGTACATTACAGGTATTAGAAGTATTTTGGTTTTGCTGGAGTGAAGTGTAGGGGACAAGACTGAAGCTGTAGTCAGGGCCAACCAGAGAGTTCTGACTTCATTTTGAATCACTGAAGATTAATGCAGGGAAAAAAAAAATGCTCAGATTCACGCTTTGTAATGTTAAATTCTGGTTGCAGAGGGAGAAGGGATTTTAAGTGGGGAGCAAGACTACAGGTAGGTCAAGTTCAGGGGTTACCACAGAAATCCAACAAAGGTTTACAGCAGTGTTAATGAATGTATTTTTCAGGGAGATGGAGAGAAAGAAGTGCCTTTGAGAGAGAGACCTTCACACAAACAGATCAATTCAATTTAAATTTTGATAGTCAATTACTAAATAGCTAGGCGGGTCTCCTTAGGAAACATGTTCTCTTTTCAAACCCTAAAACTGTTTTTCTAATTATCAGACCTATTCATGGGTCCTGGAAATGCAATTCAGTTTTTATTGTTCTTGATCTATCCAGAAAACAAATAAACACAAAAAAAAATTTTCCAGGAAAAGCCTTAATTCTTTAGATGTGTTACTGCTTTCACTTACTTGAAAATTCTCCATACTGTATTACTGAAACAGTTTTAAGAGAAATGTATTGTGGCTGGCACCTCAATTATTAGATTCCAGCTGCATGTAGGAACTAAAATTACAGTAGAAAATAATGAGCCGAATCAATTGAACACAGCAGTCAGAGTTTAAGACCTTCGTTTGTAAAATGGAAATGAGAACGTTCACTTTCAGCATCTTTGCCGTGTGGTCAGAAATAACAAGAGACTGAAAAATGCTGGTAATACAAACAATTATTTTCTTGTAAAGGATGACAATTGTAGTGGTCAAGGACTGCTAGCTTTTGCTTTTTTTGAAGAAATGTATGTTTTTTACATGATTGTTAACTTTTCAGTTTATTTTGCAACATTTAAGTTTAGCTAATGAAGTAACAGCCTGAATTTTTGCAGCAGAGTGAAATACATTTTTTTAGAAAATCCGGTGGTAGTAAAAATACACGGAGATACAGCACTCTTAGCTCCGGAAATATGTAAATCAATGCAATGTGCACAAATGTTAGAGTTGTAACATAATCAGGATATATTTTCAATACCAGTCCTGGAGCCAGCTATTACAAAATCATATTAGCAAAGCTAAAGCCTCATGAAAATGTTGACAAAGTTTAGAGTTTGTATTAGGAAGATTATAACTCCAGGATATTGAAAAAATGCCTGATATGAACATGCTTTTTGAGGGTTTTTTTTTTTTTCCTGGTGTCTTTTCAATAAAGATAATGTAAAGCATTGGAACAGCATAATTTATTGGCCCATCCTATAGTTGGCTTTTTACAAAATCATACTGTGTAGAAGCTTTATTTCAAAGAGTGGGCTACCTTCTAAAAAGCGTTATTTGTTTTCATTTTTGATATCAAGATTCCTTAGCTTAATCAACATTATTTAAAAAAAATCCTTTTTTTTTTTTTTTAGCAACACCAATGTAGTAGAATATTGGCAGCTTCTTTTTTAACCTATACAGTGGCTATCTTGTGTATATCCAATTCCTGAGGATTTGTGTATTTACTAAAAGGTATCACAAATGAATATGCCTACCTTACCTGTTATTGGGAGCCCTTGTGGCCCAGTAGTTAAGAGCTATGACTGCTAGCCAAAAAGGTCAGCAGTTTGAATCCAGCAGCCACTCCTTGGAAACTCTGTTGGGCAGTTCTACTCTGTCCTATAGGGTCACTATGAGTCAGAATCGACACGACAGCAATGAGTTTTTTTTGGTTTATCTATTACTGAATATATAATGATGTGGATAATTAAACTTTTTGATGTTAAAAAATGTTTCTTATGATCAAAAACAGGTGGATTATCCAATACACAAGGTAGGCACAGTGCTTACTTTGCTTACCAGATCATCTGTAGTGAACATCTTTGATGTGGTAAAAACCATGTGAAAATTTTCACTACAGAGTAGTAAGTAAGCACAAGTAAACCCATGCTTACCTTGCTTACTGGGTCATCTGCCCCTCCCAAGGATTGTAAATTTGAAAAGAGGCTTTGATTCTGAAGGAAGGTGCTGTGGCGTTGGGAGAAAGACAGATGCCAGCTGTACCTAGAAGCAGAATCTTTGATGTGGTGAAAAAATGTGGAATTGTTCACTAAAGACAATCTGATAAGATAAGCACTGTGATTACCTTGCCTACTGGATAATCTGCCACTTATCAAAAATTAGGAGTCATTGACCTAGAACTTCATTACCCTCATCTCCATTCAGAGTGTAGCAAATATGGTTAATTGATACCCAATACTACTCTTCTTTAGTGAAATAATTCTGTAATTTAGTTAGGAATACTGACGCCCTGAATGAAGACCATCTTTTCTATCCTCCATTGTTTTTGTTGTTGTTAGGTGCTCTTTAGTTAGCTCTGAGTCGTAGAGACCTTACCTGTAACATGAAAGAAATGTTGCTTGGTCCTCTGACATCTTGATGATCATTGGTACGTCTGAGTCCACTGTTTTGGTTATTATGTTAATCCATTTCATTGAGAATTTCCCTCCAGTTACACTGACTCTCTACCAAACATGATGTCCCTTTGTAGTGACTGATCTTTCCGGATGAGGTATCCAAAATAAGCAAGCTGAAATCTTGCATTCCTCACTTCTAAGGAGCATTCTTATATTTCTTCTATGACTGATTTGTTCGTACTTATGGCAGTCCACGGTATAGTCAATAGTCTTCACAGACGTCACAGTATAGGTGCATCAATTCTTCTTCTGTCTTTCTTTTTCATTGTTCAACTTTCACATATACATGAGGTGATCAAAAAGACAATGGCTTAGGTCAGGTGCACCAGAGTCATTACAGTGACATCTTTGCTTTTTAAAACTTTAAAAAGATCTTTTGCTGTAGATTTGCCCAGTGAAATATATTGCTTGATTTCTTGACTGCTACTTCCATGGACATTGATTGTTGATCCAAGAAGAATGAAGTCACTGATCCTCCATTACAGTTACGTAGAGCAAGATTATCTATTACTGGCCAATGAAGTATATTAATAGACCTCAGGTGGTTTTGAGAGATCTGAATCAACTGAGATGGGTGTCCCTGTTTTCTCCTCATTTTCCTTCTGCTGCTGGCATGGAATGAGGATGTGAACAGTGGGGAGCGGGTGATGGGAGTAGAGTAAGTTAAATGCCATAAAACTCTCTTACTGAGATTCAGCTATTTGCTTTCTTTTCTTTTCTTAAGTGTTCCCTTAGTTGTTGCAAGCTTTTGGTTAGTTTCCAGAGTTCTGAAAAAGTTATTTCTGACTGATTTGCCAGTTTATTTGTTTCTTATGTAGAGGGAGAGACTTTTGGAGTTCTCGACTCCACTGTTTTCTTTGACGTCCTCTACATAAGGAAAACAAAAATCCTCAAAACTGGACCAGTGAGCAACATCATGATAAGTGGTGAAAAGACTGAAGTTGTCAAGGATTTCGTTTCACTTGGATCCACAATCAACGCCCTTGGAAGTAGCAGTCAAGAAATCAAATGATATATTGCATTGGGAAAATATGCTGAAAAGACCTCTTTAAAGGATTGAAAAGCAAGGATGTCACTTTGAGGACTAAGGTGCATCTGACCCAAACCATGGTATTTTCATTTGCAACATATACATCTGAAAGCTGGACAATGAATAAGGAAGACTGAAGAAGAATTGACACCTTTGAATTACGGTGTTGGCATAGAATATTGAATATACTGTAGACTGCCAGAAGAACAAACAAATTTGTCTTGGAATGAGCACAAAAATAATGCTGGTTAGAAGGGAGGATAGTGAGACTTTGTCTTACTTATTTTGGACGTGTTATCAGGAGGGACCAGTCCCTGGAAAAGGACATTATGCTACGTAAAGTAGAGGGTCAGTAGAGGGGAGACCCTCAAAAAGATGGATTGCCACGGTAGCTGCAACCCTGAGGATGGCGCAGGACCAGGCAGTGTTTCCCTCTGCTGCACATAGGTCCTTTGAGTCAGAACCGACTCAACAGCACCTAACAACAAGAACAACAGCAACCCAAAATGTTGACTCGAGATGGTTCCATCTTGCCTTTCTCCAGTATGAAGGGACCATCATTCAGGGTCTTTATTAAGTACGATGCTAGACACATTTTACATACACACACTTTATGGATGTGAGGAAAATCCCCCTTTATTATACGTTGATGACTTTTTATTGTGAATAGGTGTTGAATTTTGTGAAATGCTTACAATGCATCAAGTGAAAGGACCGTATGATTTTTCCTTTTAATCTGTTAATATGGTGATTATATTCAATTATTTTTCAGTGATAAACTGACTTGCTTTTCTAAGAAAATTCCACTTTTTGATGATGCATGATCTTTGTATATATCACAGAATTTGTTTTGCTGATGTTCCGTTAAGGACTGTTGCATCATGATTCATGAGAAGCATTGACACGAGTTTTTTTTTTTTTCATTAACTGTCTTTGACTGGTTTTTGCATAATGATTATGTGCTGACCACAAAATGAGTTGAGAAGTATTTTCTACACATCTGTTTTTGAAAGAGTATGTGTAAAATTAGTATTATTTCTTACTTAAATATTTAATAAAATTCACCAATAAAATGATCTGGGCTTGATGTTTTTGTTATGAATAGATTTTTAACTATATATTCACTTTTAACATAGATATGGGACTATTTGGAGTTTATATTTTCTCTTGTGTCATTTTTTGTAATGTGTTTTTCAAGGTATTTGTCATTTTAATCTAAGTGGTAAAATTTTTAGCATAGTGTTGTGAAAAAGATTCTATTATTCTCCTATACTATCTTTAGGATCTGCTCCGATGTCTCCTTATATATTCAGAACTTATTGGTCAGTCTAGCCAGGAATTTATCAATTTTATTGCGGCTTGTGTCTGTTACAATGGTTTGGGCTGAGATTACCATAATAAAACCCGTTGCTGAGTCAATTCTGACTCATAGCCACCCTATAGGACAGAGTAGGGCTGTCCCAGAGGGTTTCCAAGGAGCAGCTGGTAGATTCGAACCGTTGACTTTTTGGTTAGCAGCTGAACTCTTAACCACTGGACCACCAGGGCTCCAATTATCATAATATCCTGACTTAAAACTTTCTTATTAAATAAAGAAATGTATTATTTTACAAAGTTTGAAGTCCAAAGATAATATAGACTCTTAACACTGTGTGATAACTCAACTTATTGATCTAATTAGGGGTCTGATTTACTCAGTTTCTTAGCCCTGCAGACTCAGATTCAGACTGAGTGGTTCTTCAGGTTGTTCCCTCCTGATCATAAGATGGCTACCCATGGCAGTTGGGCTAAATTCTTTATCTTGTCAAGCAAGAGGAGGCAATGAGAGAGGGAGAGAAAGAGAGACAGAGAGAGGGAGAGAAACAGAGAGAGAGACTTTCCCCAAACCTGTAAAATAAATCTCTTTAATCTGGGCCCACTTAAGTCCTGTTTCTCCATTTGGAGCCTTAACAGTCACCTGGGAGACGCTTTGCACTTATTGACTTAAACTAATTGAGATCTATTCCTGGAGATGCAGATGAAATCTCTTTTCTCTTTGTTATGTGGGGGGATACAGATATGCAAACCAAATAAGAGACTAGATGCTAAATAGCCAACCACCAATTCCATGAGCGCTTAATGTAGAAGAGAAACTCTGACCAAAAAAAAAAAAAAAAAGTTTTAGAAATATCCTAGAATTTTTTTGTCAGGGTCAGGATTTACTGACTTTTAAGTTATAGGTCTATTTGAAATACCAAATGTTTTTTATTTGCTCACAGAAAGCTTGTATCCAATAAGTGGGGAAAGGTCCAGAGAGACCCTTCTGAAAATCTAAAATTATTGTTTATTATTACCATTTTACAGTTCTATGAAGAGCATTTAGCTGATCTTTTAATATTTTGATTATAATAGCAAAATCTGCTATGAAACACATATAACAAACTTAGTGTATGTCCACTACTTCTCTAATTTTATTTTAATTTTTTATTGTGCTTTAGGTGAAGGTTTACAGAGCAAATTAGTTTCTCATTAAACAATTAATACACATATTGTATTGTGACATTGGTTGCCACTCAGCGAGTGTCAACACTCTCCCTTTCTCGACTTTGGGTTCCCCATTTCCATTTGTCCAGCTTTACTGTCCTCTCCTGCCTTCTTGTCTTTGCCCCTGGGCTGGTGCAACCCTGTAGTCTCCTATACATGGTTGAGCTACATATATTATTGTTTGTTTTATAGGCCTGTCTGATCTTTGGCTGAAGGGTGACCCTCAGGAGTGACTTCAGTACTGAGTTAAAAGTGTGTCCAGGGGCCATATTCTCAGGGTTTCTCCGGTCTCCTTCAGACCAGTAAGTCTGATCTTTTCTGTGAGTTTGAATTTTGTTCTACATTTTTTTCAAGCTCTGTCTGGGGCCCTCAATTGTGATCCCTGTCAGAGCAGTCAGTGGTGGTAGCTCGGCCCCATCTATTTGTGCTGGATTCAGTCTGATGGAGGCTGTGGTACTTGTGGTCTATTAGTCCTCTGGACTAGTCTTTTCCTTGTGTCTTTGATTTCCTTCATTCTACCTTGCTCCAGACAAGGTGGGACCAGTGGAGTGTCTTAGATGGCCACTCACAAGCTTTTAAGACCTCAGACACTACTCACCAAAGTAGGATGCAAAGTATTTTCCTTATAAATTATGTTATGCCAGTTGAGCTAGATGTCTCCTGAGATACTTTTTTAATTTTAAATAATTTATTATCATTTATTAAATCACTTAAAGCACAGAAATTCTCCATGAAATATTGATCATGTTTAATTCTTTTATAACAAGGAAACAAAAGGAAAGTGATGTATACAATTCCACCGGTTGATATAGTTACAGAGTGGAAGAGATATATTTGAAACAAGATATGTGACACCAGATTCCATGGTATTAAACACTAAGAAAGTAACTCAAATTGACCAAAATACTCAGGATTATCATGGAGAGTAAATGACTTTCCCTTTGAATCTTGTGTAAATATATTGCTGCTTCTCAACCTCATTTTATGCTTTTCTATGGAGTACACTATCGTAGAGTATAACATTTTATTGAATTCATTTTTCCCACAGTTCCTCTCAAGGATAATATTTAAGTTTTACCTTTATTTCCAAATAAACATTCATTTGCCAAATATCACAACGTTCCTATGCCTTCCTAAAATTAATTCAATAGCAAAGACTGATTCATTTCTAATTGGAATTTTCCTAAACATGCTCAATTAATTTTTTCATCATCATAAAATACTATGTATACTCAAGTTTTTCCCTATGTAAATGGAAATGGGATTAAATTATTAAACTTCTTGTTATAAGAAATAAATAATAGGAAGAGGAACAAATTTTTTTAAAAAGTCTTTTTTTTTCCTTTTTGATTTTTCTATTTTTTCTTTTTCTGTCTGTTCATTCTTCAGCAAATGAAGGCAGAGTGTTCACTCCACACACACCCTAGCTTAAGGCTTTCCAGGCTTGTCTTCTGAACTCTAGGTTCCTTAATATAGAGGAAGACTTGGGGGTGGAAGTATCAGCATGTGAATTTCTAAGACAAAACATTTGTTTGAAAAGCTGAGATTCAACACAAATTAAACTGTATTTCCTTAAAAGGAAAAAATATGAAAGCCAACTTTGTTAGGGAAGAGTAGAAACTCCACAATACCTGGAAAATGGCTAACATATTAAATGAACATTTGCCATATCCTAGAGACTGCTCTAAGAACTTTAAATACACTACCTCATTTAAGAAGCCCTGTTGGTGTAGTGGTTAACAGCTTGGCTGCTAACCAAAAGGTCAGCAGTTCAAATCCACCAGCCACTCCTTGGAAACCCTATAGGGCAATAATACTCTGTTCTGTAGGGTCACTGTGAGTCAGAACTAACTCAACAGCACCTAACAACAACAACAGCATCTCATTTAATGCCCAATTACCCTGTGCTACTATCTCCATTTTACCAAACAGGAAACTAAGATAAAAATATTTTAAGGCACTTGCCCGAGGTCACATAGCTATTGTTTCATGAAGCTACAATCTGACCCAGGAGGTCTGAGTGCAAAACCAACACTCATCATTATAATAAAGGATACTCAAAGTACAGTAACTTCTATAGGTGGCATAGAACATATAACGTGTGGCTACGTAAGTCCTGAACATTAAACAGTTTGAAGCCAGAGCAAAGGCCCTTCTGTCTGAGTTTACATTGAGAAAACACAAACACTGAGAAGCAGAGATAGACCTATTACCTTCTAATGGGTCTACCATTGCTTGCCTGGTGTTATGTATTGAATTATGTCCCCCAAAAATATATGTTGTAAACCTTAACTTTCATGCCTGTGGTTAAAATCCCATTTGGGAATGGTTTGTCTTTGTTAGAGTAATGAGGCAGGATTATTAGTAGGGTATATCTTGAGTCAATCTCTTTTGAGATACAAAAGAGATAAAACAAGATAGAAGCAGACATGGGCGAAGAGAGACACGAAGCCACACAAAGATTGCCCAGGAGCAGAAACTTAAAAGAGACAAGGGCCTTCCTCCAGAGTCGACTGAGAGAGAAAGCCTTCCACTAAAGCTGGCACCCTGATTTCAGACTTACATTCTCCTAAACTGTGAGAAAATAAATGTCTGTTTGTTAAAGCCATCCACTTATAGTATTTCTGTTATAACAGCACTAGATAACAAGACACTCATTATCAGAGAAAGGGATTTATAGAGTTAGTCGTGTAAGAAGACCCCTAAGTATCAAGACAAGTACCAGGATGTTGTCTCCAAAGTTGTAGTTACTTCTTTGGCCTAATGATAAAGGACTGCATTAATAGACCTTGTCTTAGATCCCTAGGGGTGCTATTACAAAATACCACAAAGTGAGTGGCTTTAAAGAAAATAAATTTATTTTCTCACATTTCTGGAGGTTAAAAGTCTAAATCAGGGTCTCAACTGTGTCAATTATTTTTGTGGATCTCGCTCCTAGTTTCTTGTGCTGCTGGCAATTATTTGTGTTCCTTTGCTGCTTATAGATTTACCTGCCTCCTTCATCACATGCATCTGTCTTCCCTGTGTGTGTTGCTCCCTTTTTCTAAGACGCCGCTCAGAAGGAATTAGGACTAGAACCTACCTTACTTTGGTATGACCTCCACTGACCAACTGATAAGAAAAATCCTATTTCCCCAAACAGGGTGACATTTACAGATATAGAGGTTAACACTGCAACGTATCTTTATCTTTTTAGAAGACATAATTCAAACCATAACAGACCCCATGGTCAGCAAGAGGAGACACAAACAAATCTCAAAGTTGAATGAGAGCTCCAGAACAGAGGTGCATGGCATATCTAGGGTGGCTGGCCTAGGGCTTCACAGAATAAGTTCCTAAGTCAAAATCAAGCTACACAGTTTTGAAAAAAGCTAAAGACTTTACCTTTAACATCTTTAGTTAAATAACTTAAGTATTGTTTCTCAGTGACCTATGATAAATTGATAAATTCCTGACAATTTTGAAACTTCATGGAAAGCCACAAAATATTTGTTCCTGTTCAAAAAAAAAGTTTAATTAATGTGTTACGAGTTACATGAAATGTATCATCAAATAAAGAGAAGTGTCTGATTTTCTTTTCTTTTTTTAAGATCTTTAGAGTGAATAATTCAAGGGATCATAAATTGGGGTAACTTCTTTTAAATTTTACTGCAATGTTCTAATGCTGTCACTTGAAAAGACAGATACTTCAAACAACCTGCATTCAGTTACATTTTTAATACATGCAGGGACACCCTACAGTAGCTGCGTCCGACCTCGCCATCACAAGCTTTGCACCTCATGCCCAGCACCCAGGAAGGGTCAGCGATGTCAAACACTTCCTTGCACAGCTCCAGCAGCCCCATGACGGGCATGGCACCATAGTAGGTGGTGGCCTCAGCAAAAACAGCGGTTCCCAGCGATATCTGTGCCTGATTTTCTTTAGGTTAAAATTTATGTGTTAGTATTTCCTCTTACGTTTTTGACTGACAATAGACAAGAAGCACATAATATTATGTCATAATTTTATTATTGCTAACTTAGCTATAACTTTATTTACCTTGAATCTAGCATCATCAAAGCCAATAGTTTTAACTGGGAAATTCACATCACTTACTTATGGAATTTGTTCGTTTCTTTGTTTTTACTACTATTCCGACGTTTAGAGACTTAGTAATTTTGGTATATTCTTGGTATTTCCTAAGTATGTGGCATTAAGTCTCAAGAATATTCTGTGTTATATCTGAAGCTGTTTGAAAATAAGGTTAATCATTATGTTAAGATATATTTTCATCTAAAGTTTTTTTTTTTGCATTGACTTTATTTGGCTTAGCATTAATTTTGTATTCAATTTCTATCAGGCCTTTGCTTTTAAAAACATTATTTTTATAAGTCAATCATGGCCATATTAAGTTTTGCCATCTGCAGATAAGTTTTTAGTTTGCTGGATTGCTGAAAATGCTTGACCAAAATATTTCAACAAAAAGATGGACTATATAGGACTTATGAAAAGGACTGCAGTATTTTGAATGTGGATATTATCAGACTAAATCAAAATTTCTAGAACTCTTACATAGGAACTAACAGTTTTCATACTGCTGTTGATCCAGAATTGCATGGAACCAAAGTTAACTACACATGACTGAGTAAATTAAAAGAACTACTATAAAGTTTATATGAGAATGTTGCTGACGTTCAATGTTCTATTTTTAAACATGAGAAACGTTTCTTTCTTCTTTCCCTTTTTTAATGTAATAATATTGTTAATGTTGAATCTTAAAAATCCTGTTCATTCTCTAACTAATATTATAAATAATTAGTTTTCCTCTTGAGGTTGATGAAGGAAAAAAAAACCTTTGCTACCTTATTTTGGGATAGAATGCTGAATCTTCATACATAATTCTAATTTGAAAGAATATTTTTCACAGGTTAAAGAAATCTTCGATGACAAGAAGTTAAAATCTCAAAATCTGTTTAACATTACCCCAGGGTCTTGAGCCTCAATGAAAAGAACCTTATTTAATTCTCCTTACCAATCCATGTGATTCTAAATTCAACTGAAGAAGGCCAACATCAACTCTACTTGGACTGTTGAACCCACTGATGAACTTAGACTAAATTTTAAACATCACAAAGATTAGAAGCAGACAATACTTGCTGTAGACTGGTCTTCCCAAGACTCTGTAGCAGGCCTGTGTGCAGCCCACACCTAACACAGTCTTTTGAAATTGTTGGACTTTGTTTAATGCTCACTGCTTTCTACTGATATTTTGCTATCATTTTCTCTTTTGTGTCATTGCCCTACTGTTCAAATATTGTTGTTATTATCCTCTGTTAGTCATTCTGATTTGAAGACCTGTTTAAGATTAGAATCATTGCTGTATATATATTTTTGTTCTGAGTATTTTGCCTATTTTTCTGCTAATCATTTTCCTATATACTATGTATTCAGTTAATCCTATGGTAGTAAAGGAAGATGTGTATTTTATAGTAGCCACCATCTGCTTACTTTTTGCATTAGTATATTATTTTTGGGAAGTCTTCCTCCATTATGAAGATTTTCTGTTTTTATTCTGCTGTGGCCTGCCACTTTTCTTGAGTCTTGGCATAAAAATCCTTTGATCAAATTGTCCCAAGCAGTGGCTAATGCCAGCCACTTAGCTAATTGTTGGATTTACCACCAAACCCCTCTATCCAGATACAAGAACTCTGACCATCTAGCTTATTCAGTTACAAATTAAATTTAAGAGTCCCCTTTAAAATTCATTCCTGCAACGATAGAATATATTGGACCCATGATTTAAAATTACTGGAAAGAAGAAGAACCAAAAGAAATGATGCTCAAGGAAGAATAAATATCAACACCTTAGCCAAAAACCCAGGGCTCTGATATTCCTTCCTTTGAACTTTTTGTCCTGGTATGGAGTAACAATTTAGAACATGCAGTCTGTAACTTGTCTAGTAATATGGAAAAGTTAGCAGGTGACATTTCTGACAGCATTGAAGCCCAACAAAGATCTCTAAATTCTCTGGTTAAGGTTGTCTTGGATAATAGAATTGTCCTGGATTTTCTTTTAGCCCAACAAGGAGAAGTATGCACCATTGCTAACACCTCTTGTTGTGCCTAGATAAATGCATCAAGGGAGGTAAAACAAAATGTCAAACATATTTGCTAGATGGCTACCTGGGTCCACATCCCTCCCCCACCTTACTCACCTTTATTAGACATATCCACTGGGTTACCAAAAAGGAATAGGATCATAGGAGAAATCTATCTTACTTGCTGGTTTAATGATACTCATTGTAGTTGTAATTACTGTTGAAACTATTAAATGTTGTAGTAATGAAAATAACTGTGTGCATTAAAAGTACTCATATTTCAGACAGACTCAAGCTCACTCCTTAAACCAGCTCCTTTAAAGCCAGGTTATTCCTCCATGCAGCCTGCTTTGTACATCATTCCAAGGTTAACACCACAGAAGTAGAGCCTCCAGCTATGGCATAGTGAATACTTCAGATGGTGCCCAGCTATTTATAAATAGTATCTCGGGTCTTAAAGCTTACTATAGTAAACAGGCATCATTAAGAACCTCTGAAAAATAGCAAAATGCTGCTCTACTGGGAAATATAAATCCAAGTCCATGCAGGGGGGAAAAAAAACTTTCCTCAAAATGATGGTTGCTAATGTGATCAAATAATTTATTGGATAATCCTTGATCAAAGGAGGGAATGAATAAAAACCCCAGAACATAGGTGCCTGGCATATTTAGGGTGGCTGCCCTCGGAGTAGGCCTGACTCTATTTTGTCTTACACTCCCGCTTCTGCTTTAAAGCCATAACCCTTGTACTAATTTCAACAGTTTGCTGAACATACAACGTGGCTATGTTTAAACAAGTCCAGGCAAGCTCAGGCTACACTTAGACAAGTCTGGGCAAGCCTAGGGAGGGTCTGAGGAAATAATCCTTACCAGAATGCAACTATGCCTAGGCAAGTCTGGGCAATCCCAGGCAAGTCCAGGGAAGTCCAGGGAGGGTCAACCAATCAGAATCTTGCTGGGAAGTTCTTAGTTCCACCCTATAACTATCGCTGCGAAGCAGCTGCCCCTTGGATTTGTTGGTTCTCACTTTGTTTGTGCTAATGTCTCCTCATTCGAATGTTCCTTATGCTTTCAATAAACCTCTTTGTTTCAATTTAACAGGGCCTGAGAAATTTTGCTCTGGGACGAAGTCTATATTAGAGGGAAAAGATCCTGATCTAACTTCATCCATGAACCTAAAAATTTCATCAGGCTGGACTGAGAAAGGAATTAAGGTTAACTGAGTGCCTACAATGTGAGAAAAAAACTATTAGGTGTTTTACACTGCATTAGTTCGTTTAGTCTTTCCAAAAGCCTATCAAGTGATATAATTATCTTAATTTTTAAGATGAGAAAATCAAGGCTCAGAGAGTTTGAGTACCAGAGATCATGTAACTAGCTCAATAGTGGTGTTGGCATTTGAAGGTATTAACAGATATAAATGCCACACTACCAATCTGCTTCTATAAATCCTGTACCTAAACTCAAGGAGGCCTGGTGGCTCAGTGGCTAAAGAAATCAACTGCTAACTGAAAGGATGGTAGTTTGAAAGCACCAGTGACTCCATGGGAGAAAGATGTGGCAGTCTGTTTCTGTGGAAATTTACAGCCTTGGAATTGACTCCACGGCAGTGGGTTGGTTTCTTTTTGTTTCTTTTTGGGTTTAAACTTAGGGAAGTAAACAAGAGAAAATAAAAACAAAATCACCTAAAAAATTCAGTGTTCCCTATACTTCCCCAAGCTCCTTCAGGTGGGAGACTAAAAAATGAGGTCATAATAATTAGAACAAGCACTATTTCTCTGGTTCCTCTCCTAATCTGTGTCTTGGATCCCATCCCTGTGTCTTTCTCAGGAACTTTACAGTCTGTATTATCTCTTCCTTCTGTTCCATGCTTTGTCTATCACAACTGGATTTTTTCATCAGCCTTTGAATATGTTAAAGTCTCTCACACTGAAAGAAAACAAAATGAGTGAAAAGCATCTCTTACTTCCCCATCTTTCATCCTTTTCCAGCTATCATTTTACTTTCTCTTTTGCATCATAGCCAAACTTCTTGAAAAGGATGTCTTCACTGGATTCATTTCTTCATATTTCACTCATTACATAACCAAGACTCAGATGGTGTCTGCCCTCGTCACTCCACAAAAACAGATCTTTGCAAGGTCACCCATGTCTTCTATATTCGGAAAACAAAGCACATTTCTTTCAGTCTTTGTCATAATCTGTCTGTATCTTTGTACACTGTTGATGACTTCTGTCTTGAAAACCTTCTCTACACTTGACTTTTGATCCTGTTCTTACCTCTCTGGCTACATGTTCTCTCTCCCCATAGCTCATTCTTCCACTACCCAGACATTAATGTTGGAGTTCTTCAAATCTTAGTACCTTTTCTCAATTAACTGTAGCCCTTGTTGTTGTTGTTAGGTGCTGTCAAGTTGAGTCTGACTCTTGGAGAATCCATGTGTTTCAGAGTAGACTGCCCTACAGGGTTTTCAAGGCTGTGACCTTTCAAAAGCAGATTGAAGATCACCAGGCTTGTCTTCCAAGGTGCCTCTGAGTGGGTTTGAACCAGCAACCTTTAGATTAGCAGCTGAGGGTTTAACAATTGTGCCACCGGGGCTCCTTCCTCTAACCCTTAGAGAATCCCAAATTTGTATCTCAGCCCCGTCCATTCCTCTAAGCCTCAGACTCACATGTCCAAATGAATTTTTGATATATTTTCTTGAATAATCTTGAAGATAATTCAAATTGAACATGTCATGATATCTTTCTTCCTACCTCCAAACCAGCCACTCTTTAATTAAGAGTGTAGTAATAGCCTTCATCCAATTATACAAACAAAAATCTAAGGAGTCATTCTAGCCAATTACTTCTTCTCTCCCCCAATATCCAAGCTATTACCACATCATCCTTATTTGTTTTTCTAAGTACACTAACACACAGAAAATAACTGTGTCAAACAGTCCACTGATGCCCTATGTCTTTTTTCAGTGTCTCCCAGAGTTTTTCATGTGAAACCCAATGCCTTTGAGTCAATTCTGACTCATAGAGACCATATTGGACAGAGTAGAACTGCCCTATAGGGTTTCACAGGTTGTAGATTGTTAAGGAAGCAGACTGCCACATCTTTCTCCTGCAGAGCAGCTAGTGGGTTCGAACTGTTGATCTTTCAGTTAGCAGGTGAGTGCTTGCTCACTGTGTCACCAGAGCTCCCTCTTTTCATGTGAAAATACCTTTAAATTTTCCCTGCAATACCTTACTTCAAAGGTGGAGAAGTAATTTTGCCTTCCGTTTCTCTGGTTCTGCCTCTCAAGCTCCTCTCGTATTTCAAGGGGAAAAAAAGAGCCCACATGTAAACTAATCTAATAAAAAGACAACTTTTAGATCCAGCTAACAGTTAACTGATCCCCTGAACTTTTTAAATCTGGTTTTGGGCTCAAATTAGAGGAGTTCCAACACAGTTGTAACAGATATTTTCTCCAAATATCAGTTTAGGGTGGCATATTAAAGTATTAATAGAAAAAAGGGCATTCTATGCAGGATTTTCCCATATACTTTCACTCTGGTTCAAAAATTCATAAAAAATTCTGTGATATAGAAAATGCTGTGATTTACTTTTTTTTTTTTTTTTTGCATTGCTGCATTGACATTTTCTAGAAAACTGCCCAGGCTCATCCCAAAGCATCCACACACTCTGCTTTTCAAGTTTTTATTACCCAGCTACCCGCCCCCATCCCAATCTCTTTTTCATCTTGGGCTGGCAGCAGGCAAGAACCATAAGAATTGGCTGGATCAAAGTGCCTTAAAATATCACTACAGCACTCAAACTCCTAAGAATTTCTTCTCAAACTGAAGCTAAATCTTTGCAGAGCATCTACACTTTTGTACTTGGAGATGTTGACCTCTGTGTTGGGTTCAAACCACAGACCTTTTGGGTAATAGCCAAGGGCTTAACCACAGCACCACCAGGGCTCCTGCAAATTAAATTACAGTTATGTTTAAATTTTAGCTATGCTTATTTTTTTTATTATTCATTCTATGTTTTTTTTCTGGTCTATGAGGAAAACAAGCTAACCAATTTTTATTTCATTATGAACGCCATGAAGGGGACTGATCTTTTCTGTTTCCACTCGTAATAGTACTTTTTATTATTACATTACGTGGCAAATGGCAAATCATTTAATAAATGTTTTCTTTTGTTTTTCTTTCTTTTATTTCTTCTTATTGTTAACAGATATAAAATATATACAGTGCAACACACACATATTGAGTGTAAAATTTGATGAGTTTTGACCAATAAATGCATGCCTGTAACCAACAAACCAATCAAGATATAGAATATTACCCTCAGGCCGGATACTTTCCTTGTAACTTTTCCCTTGCATAAGAAACATTATTCCGCTTTCTATCACATAGATTAGTGAGAACCTGAACCGCAACTTCATATAAATGGAAATATACAGAATGCACTTGAGCATCTGGCCTTTTGCTCAAAATAAAGAAATTTGAAATTATTCATGTGACTACATGTCTCAGTTGTGAATTATTTTTATTGCTGGGTAGTATTTCATTGGATAAATTTATCTCAATTTGTTTATTCATTCTCCTGCTGATGAATATTTGGGCTATTTTTAGTTTTTGGAAATTATGACTAAAGCTGCTTTTATATGAACAAGTACTTTTTATGAATATATGTGTTCATTTCTCTTAGCAAATACTTAGGAATAGAACTGCTGTCTCATAGGTAGGTAATATATTTAACTTTGTAAGAAACTGCCAAACTTCTCCAAATGTTTGTATCAGCTGTATACAAAAGTCCTTGTTGCTCCAAAATCATCAATATTTGTTGTTATTAGGCTTTTTAATTTTAGCTATTCAGGCCTGTGTAAAGTGGTATCTCCTTTTTATTTTAATTTACTTCTTGATTATAATAATGATTTTGGATATCTTTCACGTGCTTTTTGACATTCCCATATTTTCTTTTGGAAAGCGTCTTTTTTTTGTTCTTTGGCAGATGTCAAGTATTTTGCCCATTTTTTTCCCCATTGGGTTGTTTGTCTTCAGATCATCTGTTGGTGATTTGCCTTTTTATTCTCTTAATGCTTCTTTAGATTTCCTGTTTTTTTCTTCTTTTTAAAATTTTTTTATCAAATCTATTTCTTTCTTTCTTTTATGGTTACCTCTTTATGTATCGTCGCAAATAAATCTTCGCTTATTCCAACCTGTTGAAGTTGTTCCCCTATATTTACTTTTGAAAGCTTTATAGTTTTATCTTTTAAATTTCAACCTATGATCCATCTCAAAACTAATTTCTGCGTGTGATATGAAAAATAGTTTTTAAGGTTTCCCATGGGTTTACCGCATTGTTGCAGCGCCATTTGTTTAAAAGTCTTTCTCTTCATCCTCGAATAGCTTTGTCAGCTTTACCAGAGTCAATGGGTCATATATGTTTGTTTGTGTGCGTTTATTTCTGGGATCTGTATTTCTTTCCATTGATCTTTTCCAATACCTCCTCACACTGTTTTGATTTCTGTAGCTTTATAGTAATTATTGAAATCAAGTAGTATATGTCATCCATCTCTCTCTTTTTTTCCTTTCAAAATAGTTTTGGCTCTTCTTTGCATTTCCAGGTAAGCCTGAGAATATGCTT
Organism: Trichechus manatus latirostris; assembly: GCF_000243295.1. Lineage (NCBI taxonomy): Eukaryota > Metazoa > Chordata > Mammalia > Sirenia > Trichechidae > Trichechus > Trichechus manatus. The sequence continues at coordinate 1,403,756 of NW_004444088.1, forward strand.
TTGTCAGTTTCTACAAAACCCTGAAGAAGTTTTGATTAATATTGTATTGAATCTTTATATTAAATTTGAAAGACACTTATCTTAGTAATAATTGAGTCTTCCAATCCAAACCATGTTCTAACTCTCTATTTATTGACACTCCCTTAATTTCTCTCTTTGTTTTGTTTTATTTTCAGTGTAGAACCCTTGATATCTCTTGTTAAATTTATTGTAAATATTTTATATTATCTGATATTACACTACTTTTTTGAAAATTTGTTATCAAAATATTTTCTGCTAGGATATGCAAGTGATTTTTTTTTTATATTGGTCTTTCTATTGTGGGACCTTGGTGTATTTATTTATTAATACTGAGTTTTTTGTTGATTCCTAAAGACTTCCCATATAACAACTATGCTGACTGTGAAGACAGTCATACTTATCTGTTACCTATTTTTATCCCTCTTAATTCGCTGTTGCTGTTTTACAGTGGCATGGACCTCCAATACAGTGCTCAATAGAAGTGAGGACAGTGTATCTTTTTGCCTTCTTCCCAAATATTGGAGGGATGTGTTTAGTCCTCTGTCATTAACTATTAAGTTAGTTGTAAATATTTCTGTAGATGGCCATTTTCAGATTGATAATGTTCCTTTTTTAGGTCTAGTTTGCTGAGAAGTCTTTTTATTTTTTAAATAATAAATGAGTGTTAAATTTTAGGGAGGCCTGGTGACGCAGTGGCTAAGTTCTCAGCTGCTAACCAGAAGATCGGTGGTTTGAACTGACCAGCTGCTCTGCTGGAGAAAGATGTGGCAATCTGCTTCGGTAAAGATTACAGCCTTGCATATCCTATGGGGCAGTTCTGCTTTGTCTTATAAGGTCACTATGAGTAGGAATTGACTTGATGGTAATGGGTTTCTTTTGTTTTTGAATTTTATTAAATGCTTTTAATGCATATATTGAGATGATTACATAGCATTTCTTCATTTTGTTGATGCAGTAAACTATATAGATTGAAATTTTGATCATGAAACAGTATTTGCTTTTTCTGATATAAACCTCTGGTCATGATAAATAAAACATTTTATATATTTTTGTATTCAATTAGCTAATATTCTGGTAATGATTTTTGCATGTTGGTTCATGATGTAGTTTAATATTTTTATGTTGATGTATTTCCTTCCTTCTTCTCTATAATCTGAATGAATTTATGTAAGAAATAAATTTTTCTTCTTTAAATGTTTGGTTGAATTTACAAGTAAAATGATCTGAGTATAGAATTTTCACTTTGGGAAGGTTTTTTGTTTATAAATTTAATTTCTGTAATAGATACACAATTCATCAGATTTACAAAAATTTCTTTTTGTGTCAATATTAGTAAATTACTAACTAATATGGTTTATGTTTAGTCTAAGTATGTTTATGTTTAAGTTGCCAAACATATAGATTTAAACTCAATCACAACACTTTTATTATCTTTTTAAAATATGTAGAATATGTGGTAATATTTCCTGTTTCATTCTTGGTATTAGTCATTTACGTTTTCTGTAATTTTTTTTGTTAAGTAAAACTAGGTTTTTTTTTTTTTTTTAAAGAACCGTATTTTAGCTTAGGTTATTTTCTCTGTTAGTTTTCTTTTTCATCAAAAGGTAATGTTAGCTTATTGAAAAATTGGTAAATAGGATTCATAATAACAGATTAATGGAGTAAAACAACATGTTCATCAAATAGAGGCTAAAATGTATTCAACAAAATTCAACATATAATTAAATAAAATCCTATTAAAGAAAACATCACTTATAAAAAAAGGTACAAAAGTTCTAATAGTTTAGTATTTTTTACAACCAGTCTGTAAATTCTTTGTAAATTCTCCCAACAACAGATGAAGTCTAATTCTTTTCCCCTAGAATATGGTCTGGCTGTAATGAGTATTGCGTTACTTATATTTGAATTACATACATTTTCTATAACCAATTATTTGTATCTCTTTTGATGTGATGACGGCCAGGTTAACCTTCCAGATTCAAGGCTTGAAATAATCCCACTTCTGCCACTTCAACATGGGACTGTTTCCTCCAAATAATTTCTTAGGTGTAACTGTAACTCCTCTGTATTTCAGAACTTAACTGTATTCAGGAGGGATTCCTTAACCCAACCCTGCACCCGCTAACTTGGGAAACTTTCATCTTGAGGATATGTACTTTCATGGGTGTTTTCGGAGATTACCTCTAGATTGAGTTGGATATTTTAATCTTCCATAATGTTCATGCTATGAGCTATCTCAACCCATATCGACACATCTCACAGTCAAAATGAGACTCTTTATTTCAGCGAATCCATTTTCACTGGCTATTTCTGAGATATGTTACTGCTTGTCTTCCATCTCTCTCATTGATCCTTCACATGGGGCTTCTTGTAAGACTGCTAACTTCAGTGCTTTGGATATCAGTTACATGTAGTTTGGTGTTTGAAATTTTCTCTTTTCCTACCTTTACTAAAAATTGAGCTAATGTTATTTTTTAATTCCTTGTGGCACTATAAATTTTACAAGAGAAGTGGGAAACTTTAGAACTAAGCCATCACCATACTTAAAATTTCTAGTGTTTTAAACATAAAACTAGATATAAAATCCCTTTATGGAGAAAATCATATAATTTTATTGGAAGACATTAAAGAATTCCTAAGAAAATCGAGAGAATTTCATGCCTTCAGCTAGGAAGTATAAATCTTTTAAAGAAGACAATTATCCTTAAAATGAGCGGTACATTCGTTCAACTCCAAGTAAAATCCCAACTGATTTTTAATATAACATAAATAGATATTTCTCAAATGTTTATGGAAAAGAAAAGCCCAAAGTTTAACCATAGTTTTGAAATTAATATATAAATGCGTGTGTGTGGTGGTGGGGGGTAGTTCTTACCAGACAGTAAAGTGTGTTTTAAAGAACAAAAATGGAGAGGTTCAGTATTTGTGCAACAAGCAAATAAAACAATGAGAAAAACACCGAGAACCCAACAAATGTTAATTTTGCTGATGTCATAAGGGGCCTTAAAGATCAGAGGGGAAAAGATAGCCTAATCAACAAATGGCTAAGACTCTTAGAGTTCATAGAGAATAAAATGAAATTAGATTCTTATCTCACACCATACACAAAAATCAATCCTAAGCGTATAAAGTCTTTAATTAAAAGACACTTCCATACACTTTAGAAGAAACTATAAGAACTTATATTTATGACGTAAAGGTAGGAAATGATTTGTTAAGGAACACACAACACATGCAAATGATAAAATAAATAAGAAATATTATTGTGTCCAGTTAAGAGCTTCTGTTTTTCAAAATAAATTGTAAAGTATGCGAAAGGAAAGTCCACAATTTGGAAGGAGACATTTCAACACACACAAAAAAGAGTAAAAGATTAATCTCCAGAACATGCAAAAATGCCTATGAATCAGTAAGAAAAAGGGCAAATCCCAATGAAACACAAGTAAGAGTTAAGACAAGGCATTTCTCAAAGAAGAAAATAAACACAGTGTGTCATTGATTGTATTATTGTTTTCAAGTATTTATTCTTTTCTCTTCCTTGGAACACTATTACGCACCCTTGTTCATTGCCAAGTGAATTAGTGCGTATGCATTCCCACACCCTTGGTTTTGGGTTTGGTCTTTTAAATTGTGTTGACCTATGACGAGTGAGTAGACATGATCTATACCAGATATAAGCAAATGGTTAAGAGTTAATGAGTGTTTCTGACAGTGCTTTCACACTTTTCCTTCTACCATAAGAAGGAAGAGCACTGTGATGGTTAAGATTGTGTGTCAACTTGGCTGGGCCATGATTCTCATTGTTTTGGCAGTTGTATAATATTTTGATCACTTCCCGGTTGAAATTTGATTTGTGATTACCCCCATGATGGAATCTGCTGAGTTATACCAGCAGGGGCAGGGCTTGTGGCAGGTGGCTGCCCCCTCAGCCTTCATCTCTCTGCCCTCTAGCACCTACTTCCTTCCTGCTGGCCTTGCCAAGGTTTTTGGCTTGCTCTGGATCCTGCGACTGCCTCCTGTTTGCCTGACCTCTGGTTCTTGGGACTTGAGCTACCAGCTTATCTGGCTGATCTTGGGATTCATTGATCTTCACAGCCTGTGAGCAAGAGTCCTGCTTCCCAACCTGCCGATCTTGGTTTCGACAGCCCCTGTGGCTACGTGAATCAGGAGAAGCTTTGTGGTCTTGCCTGCTGATCTTGGGTTCGCCAGCCTCTGTTGCTCTGTGAATTGAGAGAGGCCTCTATCCTGATCCACTGACTTGGGACATTCCAGCCTCTATAATCCTGTGAGCTGTTTCCTTGATACAAATCTCTCTATATATTTATATGCTTTACTGGTTTTGCGTCTCTAGAGAAGCCAGCCTAAGACAAGTATGTTCCAAATGGGATCTGTTCCCTCATCCTGTATCTTGGAATGAAGGCCTGTGGAGCAGACAGTCCAACTTATGGCATAGAACAGAACAGAAAGCCAGCAGTAGAGCGGAGCTAAATCAGGGCTGACATTAGTGAGAAATCAATCTCTGCTGTTGAAAACGGCTGAGTTTTTTTGAGTTGTTTGTTACCATGGCCTATATACACATGAAAAGGTTTTCTGAACCTTCGGTAATGAGAGTGGGAGGGAGAGCATCCATTTCACTCTGCCCCTTTTACAGTTGTAGGTACCAGTACCATACTTTGAGAAGATGAAGCACTTCTGGAGGAATTGTAAATTTGTACCAACACTTAGGAAAACACTTCTGAAAATGCTGAATAGTCTTGAACCAACAAACTGGCAATTCTGTTTCCAGGTGTTTACCTTGGAAAAATTATTATACATGGACATCAGGAGAGGAAAAAAAAATAGTGCATTAAGCCTCATTTCAACTTGTATTATACTATTTCGAAACTCCTCTAAAATTTCAAGAAGTTAATGTCACTTTTTTATTCTAGTTTTCTGTACTGATACAGGTTTTACAAATGGCAGGGAAAAGATGGCTGAAAAAAAGTGCACAATTTTATTAATTTCTAAAGTTAAACTCTTAGTGGAATGCACGGGACTCACACTGTTTGGGGAAATTACTACAGTAAATACACTGGGTTCATCGTCAGTAATTCAAATATCAATCCTTTGGTTTTGCTTGAATAAATTAAATTATGGCATTTAGCCCAAAGTCTTTATTTTTTTTAACTAAATCTAAGTTTGTGGTATTTAAAATTTGCAACTTCTATTTCTGTTTGTCCCCCTACATGATATATTTATTAAGTTTATCTTTAATCACATAAACGGACATACTTACAGGTAGATCACAAATTAATACCCATGGCCTTTTATATGTCAATAATATATGTGTTTATATGATCATCAGCCACATAGAATTGATCGTACATTTTTGCAGGCAAAAAGCAACTATTTACATAAGCAGAAATATTAATTTAACTGTAGTAGTGCAAGTTCAAAAAAGCCATTCTAATAAAATTGATACTTTCTCATTTTATGCTCTTTTCATTTTGTCTCTGTCTCATTTCAAGTTTTCTGAACATTAGTGCCAAGTTTGGAGAGAAAAGTGATATCCTGGTCAGGTTTCCATCATCAGCTATGCGAGGCAACATTTTCTGTGTATATTACATTTGTGCTGTGAGTCAAAGTAGGAACTGACAATTTTATTTCAGATTTCACTTCACCCTTTGTCCAAATAAGTAAGGCTTGTCATGACCTCCCAGTCAGGGGCAAGTTCCACTTGCCCATGAAAGATCAAATCTGTATACGAGAAAAGGAAGTCTGTTTTGGAGACAAATGTAGACATACCTGCCACATGAAAATGCACTACATTTCAGGGTGGAAGTCTGATAAATACGTGACTATAAATAAGGTCCTTTGAAAAGTATGCTTACAAAACATCTATTTTCTCTTAAAAGTCAGAAAATTGAGCAAATTAATTAAATCTCAAAAAAAAAAAAAAAAAGAAAAGAAAAAACCCATGTGGCTTCCATTGAAGGTAGATTTAAAAAAAGTCAGAAAATGTGTTTGCTTTTTATAAATATTTCAACTTGTGATTATCAATTATTAGAAACATATCAGTTGCTCTTGGTTACTAGCCACATGGAATTTTCTTTTCTTTTTTTACTTTTTGGTAAAAAAAGTAATTTATAAACTTAGTGACAGACAAGGGAGTGGAAACTCTTTCTCAAAAAGCCACAATGAGCAATTAAAAGACAGAAAAAAAAGGATGAAAACCACCATCTTTAATGAAACAAATAACGTTAATCTTAACCACACACACTGACTTGTATCTTCCATTTAGTGTGACATTTGTTGAGTCACAGAACATGTATTTATTGAGCGTTTACTATGTCTGAGGCACTGTCCTGTTTACTTAGGACACATCAGTGAACAAAGATACCAACCCTTGTGAAGCTTACTTGCAGAGTAAAACAATGAAGAAGAAAAGCTGACCCATACGCTCTCTATGTGTGGAAAACAATTCCCTAAAAGTAAAGATCACAGCACAGAAACTCTTTCTTGATGATTTTATTTAGAGGAATAAGAATTAAGAGTTTGGCTGGGCTGGGGGAAAAGTGAGAATTATCCTTAAAGTCAGTGCCTTTGTCATTTTCACTTCAGGCTCTGTTCAATCCACATAAAACAAAGTTGTATTTCTTTTATTATAAGAAGAGCATATTCTATATAATCGTATTTTATAAAATCATTTTAGTCTGTCTAGCTATTATTCTCAAAGGATAAGAAGCTCTAAGCACAGCGCCTGACATATAGTAAGCATTTAAAAACATTGGAAAGCTATTATTGTTATTGTTATTATTTAACTGGTGATCTTTATGGCAACCACTAGGTAAAAATGGTACTGGGTTTTCCCTTTTTTATTCTTTTCCTCATTCTGAAGGATATTATTTACACAACAGTTGTCGAAACTAGCATAAACAGAACGTGGCAATGGCTGATGGCTAACATGTTAGGAGGAGCTATAATTGGCCAGATAGTTGGTTTTCTGATCCTCCTTTATCCATACCAAGCTCTTATCTCATTCCAGTATAATGACATTTATAATAAATATTCATCTGGACCAGGAAGCAAGTGAAACTCATAAAACTTTAAAACATCTCAAGAGAAAGTATCCAAAAAAGTAACTGCTGTCACAATTAATTATCCTTCATAATATAGTCACATAATTATCGTTAAAAGAATGTCATTTTAATAATAGAAATGCACATAAAATATAACAAGTATTTTTGAAATTAAAATAGTGCTTTTCATGAGCAATAATATTTTTGTATAAAATGAAACAACATTCTTGAAGTATTTTCCCCTCAAAATTGACATCTACTAGTTTTAAACATAATTATTAAATTTGGTATTTAAAGCTTGATATATAATTGTAGGAGCCCTGGTTGCACAGTGGTTAAAGCACTAGGCTGCTAACCAAAAGGCCTGCATTTCGAACCCATCAGCTGTTCCACAGGAAAAAGATGTGGCAGTCGGCTTCCATAAAGATTTATAGCCATGGAAACCCTATAGGGCAGTTCTACTCTGTCCTATAGGATCTCTGTGAATTGGAATAGACTTGATGACAGTGGGTTTTCTAATATAATTGTTAATATCTAGTAAATTGCATTTAATAAATAAATAAATATTTATCTTTCTAAGTATTTACATACAGAGATACATACTTAAATATATATATAA
>NW_004444088.1:1411553-1472003 GCF_000243295.1 Trichechus manatus latirostris
AGGTGAAGGTTTACAGAACAAATAGTTTCTCATTAAACAGTAGTACACATATTGTTTTATGACATTGCTTAACAACCCCACAACATGTCAACCCCGTCGCTTCTCTAGCTTTTTTTTTTTTTTTTTGGTGAAAATATACATAGCCAAAGAAACACCATTTCAAAAATTTCTCCATGCACAGTTCAGTGACATCGACTACGCTCTTTCAGTTGTGTTGCTATTCTCACTTTAGATGAAGGTTTACAGAACAAAATAGTTTCTCATTAAACAGTTGGTACACATGTTGCCCCAACCCCACCACACGTCAACACTGTTCTTTCTCAGCCTTGGGTTCCCTATCACCAGCTTTCCTGTCCCCTTCTGCCTTCTAGTCCTTGTCCCTGGACTAAATAAAATTCTTTCGTGTAAGAAACTTTGTGCTTTGACCATATTAACATAGTATCCATGAATGTGCTTCTATCTTTAAAGAACATCATAGCGTAAGGAAAGTGGAAGCTTTAGAATACTGTGAATGAACATTTTCAGCCCACTAACTCCATAGTCTTTTGCTACCTCAGGAGTTGAAAGAAATAGTATCAGAAATTACCATTCAGCTACATACCATAAAATACCAATGAATACAAAGCCCATGCTTCTACCATTTCCTTCTGTCCTTTCCAGAATTTTCCCATTTACCTGGATGGTGAAAAGTGATGACTGCATACTTGTACCGTAAGCAGAATGGTGCACCATGATTTAAGAAATATATCACCAAAATATATGATTCGTGTCATTACAGGAAGATACGTAAAGTGCTTACAAATGCATGAGTATTGTTATTTGATTTTTTACATTAATACCTAAAGGTGCAATAATTGTTCCTGTTTCCAGCCATTCCCTGTTGTGATTGCTCTAAGTTAACGTTGGACTAGTTGTGAAATATTTTAAATATTGCTCCTGCAGGTAGCTGGGGCCCTGGTGGCACAGTGGTAAAGAGCTTGGCTGCTAACAAAAAGGTCAGCAGTTTGAATCCACCAGCAGCTCCAACTTGGAAACCTTAGGGAGCAGTTCTACTCCATCCTATATGGTCGCTATGAGTTGTAATCGACTTGATGGCAACAGGTTCGGTTTTGTTCTGCAGGTAGCTAATATTTTTTTTTTTTTTTTTTTTTTTGAGATAACTGAAGCTTTACCATGAGCTCTACAGCGTGAGAGAGAGAGGAGCATGTCTGAGTACGTTTGTTTTGAGGGTTACTCTGGACTTTTGAAAAGGTTTAAGGAAGGTCGTTCTCAGAATAGGACTATAATTTGAGTGCATGAACTGCCTGGAAAATAAACAGATCAAGTGGTTTGTAATTCCTACCCATGGTCATTATTTAACTTGATCTCTCTCTTTGTCTCTTCATTTCTTTACTGTGGCAGTTAAAAAGCCAGTAGCTATTAACACAGACTTGCTTCTTCACTGGCCAGAATTCCCTAAACGTAAGCAACATTAGAAGAAATAATTGCAAAAAGTAAGGTAAAAGAGAAAACTGTTGATAGAAAATATAAAAGCAGTAGGAGGAATAATTATGAGATATTAAGCAGGGAGAGGTAAAAAATTGAAATCTAACTGTATTTTGTATATTCTTCAGGGCAAATTCTTCTCTCTTTCTGAGGAGGATTTGCTGCTATATTATGACTATTAGTTTTTATGAAACACGACTTAAAAGTAAGTCATAATTCTCATTGTATATACGCCATGCATTTTAAAATTTAAAATAATTTCAAGCTAAGTAAGTTAGGGAAACTTTCAGTGAAGATAAAGGTAGCTAGTAAGATCTAATTTTTTTCATATGCTCATAAAATGTTACCTGGTATTAAGTAAGAATGTGGCCTACCTCAATGTGCCCAAATTCCTCCTAGAACCAATGAAACTGGGGAAGTATATAGTCCCAATTAAGCAAAGAAATAATGAAACAAAGAAAGAACCTGAACACATGTATGGTGTATCTGGACAGATGGGGAAGCTAGAGGTTCACTGACCCTCGAGGAAACAGAGCCAAAGACGAAACCAGATGCTGGAGCATAGGGGTAGAACTGCAGTAAATTCACCACCAAAAAATACGCACAACCAAGACGAAAAGCGACATTTTGATCCCATGAAAATCTGCCATGCTTAGAACAGACATGGAATGTGCTTTACAAATGCTTGTTGGATGAAGGATTTGTTTATTATAGGTGGCAATATATTTATATATTTATATTGAATTCAATATATGTATACTGAAATGCAATATGTTTGTAATGAAATACTCTCGTTTACCCAGAGGAATATTAAAAAGTACATATATATAAATCGTATGAAAAATTATAAGTTTATTTTGAAAAATGTGTGTATAGGTATATATATATGTATGTGTGTATATATATACACACAAAATACACACACTAGGAGCCCTGGTGATGCAGTGGTTAAGAGCTCAGCTGCTAACCAAAATGTCAACAGTTCCAGCTGCTCCTTGGAAGCGCTGTGGCAGTTTTACTCTGTCCTATAGGGTGGCTGAGTCAGAATTGACTCGATGGCAACGGGTTTTTTTTTTTTTTACATACCCATATTTTTCATAATGAATTTTGTAATTATATATTAGGATAACTAAAACTCTGACTACAAAGTGAAGTGACTATGTAGAAGCCAGCCAAGAGTAATAGTCATCTCTTTTGACTATAGCAAAAATACTGTCTTGCCCTTTTTGAAGAAATTTTTAAGGTTTAAATGAAAGTTATCTGTCACATTCTTGCGCCATTTAAATATATACAATAATCTAAATAAAATTTAAAATATTTTTATTATTAGACTTGGTGATTAACACTGTGTTTACAAGATATTAAAGCTATAATGGAAAATAGTTAAATAACTCTAATTGTAAGACATAATTATTAAATAAAAGGTAAAATAATTTTGAGGCCCCAACAATACAAATCTTTTCATTTGTTTAATGAATAAAAATTGCTCTTCCATATCTTTCCAAATCATGGAGTGAGATATATTTCAAAAATCCTCTTTCTCAATCCATTTTGGAAGAGTTACGCATTTTCAAACAAATATTAACAAAAGAGAATTTTGAAAAATAGTAATAGGAATTAGCAAAAAAAAAAAAAAAATCAGAGTAAAATCAAGTAGATTTTTCACTTAAGAGATCTGTGCTGCTCTTCTTTGCTATTTAAACTTTCTTCAAGAAATCTTTTCATATGTTAAGGAGCATCCTAGATTTGATATCGTTTAAAAAAAAAAAGGAAGATAGCCTAGGAGTAGTTAACATTGTTTAAGAAAGTAAAAAATAGTTTAATTGCATGCAGAAATTCTAAAATATACATATTTTACCAAAATAAATATGTGTTTTTTCATGTATTACATGTCACCTTTGCCATTATGGTCAAACCAGAGAAAAGTCAAAAGATTTAGTTAAAATAATTTTGGGCTTCTTGTAGTATGCAGACTTCTCCACTCTGAAGTGACTCCATTGAATCAAAGAATTTTCTGGAAGACTACACCTGTAGTCTCTCAAAGTAACGTCTGTAAAGGATGGCCCATGGAATCATCAGAAATCAGCATCTTATTATTTAATATTAATGAGACATTTAGTGCCAGGCCTATGGGAATGATTCAGATTATTTTGTGGTTGAAGGTCTCTGTAAACGATTTGGTGTTTTGTCTAGAAACTGAGGTACTTATTTAAACTTATCTCCTCTTGTTGCCACCATACAATTTAACTTGTCAGTCTTCGAGGAATGCCTCGAAAATTAATTAGGTTTGGATTGTAAAGGGCATTGAAATTGAAAAAAACAAAAAAACAAAAAAACAAACCAGGGACCAAGGATGACAAGAAATATTATCTATCTTAATTAGTTTGAATTTGTAGGAACTGGGAAGAGTTGTCTTAATTTATCCATCTGATGGGACACATTCCTGCTAGTACAAACCAGGTTTTGATTATCTTGTTCATCAGGCAAAGAGAAAAGCTTTGAAATTTGCAGTAAGATGGCAAAACTGAATGTCCATCGGCAACAAAATGAAACAGGACCCATACCTCACATCACACACAAAAACTAATTCAAAACGGATCAAAGACTTAAATATAAAACCAAAAACTATAAAGATCATAGAAGAAAAAATAGGGTCAATGCTAGAGGTCCTAACAGTTGGCATAAGTAGCATACAAACAATAACTAACAATATACGAATAGCAGAAGATAAGCTAGATAACTGGGATCTTCTAAAAATTAAACAATTTTCTCATCAAAAGACTTCACCAAAAGAGTAAAAAGAGAACCTACAGACTGGGAAAAAAAAAATTTTGGCTATGACATCTGATAAAATTCTAATTTATAAAATCTCTAGGAAAACCTAATACCTCTACAACAAAAAGACAAATAATCCAATTAAAAAATGGACAAAGGATATGAACAGACACTTCACCAAAGAAGACATTCAAGCAGCTAACAGATACATGAGGAAATGCTTGCAAACACTAGCCGTTAGAGAAATACAAATCAAAACCACAGTGAGGTACCATCTCACCCTGACGTCACGGCACAAATCAAAAAAATAGAAAATAACAAATATTGGAGAGGCTGCAGGGAGATTGGAACTCTTATGCACTACTGGTGGGAATGCAAAATGGTACCACCATTTTGGAAAATGATATGACACTTTCTTAAAAAGCTAGAAGTAGAAATGCCATATGATCTAGCAATCCCACTCCTATGAATATATCCTAGAGAAATAAGAGCAGTCATGCAAATAGACATATGCACATCCGTGTTCATTGCAGCATTATTCGCAATAGCAAAAAGATGGAAACAATCTAAATGCCCATCAACAGATGAATGGATAAATAAACTATGGTACACAGACACAGTGGAATACTACACAACAATAAAAACAATGATGAGTCTGCAAAGCATCTCACAACATGGATGAATCTGGAGAGCTTTATGCTGAGGAAATAAGTCAATCACAAAAGGACAAATACTGTATGAGACCACTATTATAAAAACTCATGAAAATGTTTACACACGGAAAGAAACAATCTTTGATGGTTACGAGGGAGGGGCGGGGTGAAGAGGGAAAAACACTAACTAGACAATAGATAAGTAGTAACTTTGGTGAAGGGTAAGACAGTACACAGTTCTGGGGAAGTCAGCACAAATTGACAAAGGCAAGGTCATGGAAGCTTCATAGATACATCTAAATTCCTTGAGGAACCGAATTACCGGACTGAAGGCTGGGGACCTTGGTGTTGGGGAACATCTAGCTCAATTGTCATAACATAGTCTATGAAGAAAATTTTCTACATTCTAATTTGCTGAGTATCATCTGAGTTCTTAAAAGCTTGTGAGCAGCCATCTAAGATAGTCTACTGGTCCCACCCCGTCTGGAGCAAGGAAGAATGAAGAAAACCAAAGACACAAGGGAAAGATTCGTCCAAAGGACTAATGGACCACAACTACCACAGCTTCCACCAGACTGAGTCTAGCAGAAATAGATGGTGCCCAGCTACCACCACTGACTACTCTGACAGGGATCATGATAGAGGGTGCTGGACAGACTTGGAGAAAAATGTAGAACAAAACTCTAACTCACAAAAAAAGACTAGACTTACTGGTCTGACAGAGACTGGAGAAACCCTGAGACTATGGCCCCCACAGACCTTTTTAGCTTAATACTGAAGTCACTCCTGAGGTTCACCCTTCAGTCAAAGATTGGACAGGCCCATAAAACAAAACAAGGCTAAATAGGCACACCAGCCCAGGGGCAAGAACGAGAAGGCAGGAGAAGATAGGAAAGCTGGTAATGGGGAACCCAAGGTCAAGAAGGGGAGAGTGTTGACATGTCATGGGGTTGGCAATCAATGTTACAAAACAATATGTGTATTAATTGTTTAATGAGAAACTACTTTGTTCTGTAAACCTTCATCTAAAGCACAATAAAAAAAAGAGTAATAAAAATAAATAAAGTTACAGATGCAATTAAAAAAAAAAGCAGAAAGAGCAACTTTGTCAGTTCTGGCTGCCTTGTCCTTTTTAAGTTATTTCTTACAACATATTGCAAGTCAGGGCTTTACACTACATTAGTTAAACCCTCAGAGACAAAGAATTAGGTGCAACCGTTAAATGAGTGGAAAAAGGAATAACATTTCAATTCGAAAGGTATATAGGATCACGCAATATATTAAATTCCCTCAACGAAAACCTAGCTGGATTAAATTCTGTCCTATAATAAATAACACTTGACTCAAAATTGATTGTTTTTTTAATTTCCACTTAAAGGTGAATTGGACTGTGCTTTTTCAGCTGACTTTGCTTGTGTTTCTGAAACAGCATAGCTTTCAAGAGTACTTTTAAGGAGAAATTAATGCTTCTAGCTGTGTATTTTGATGACTCAGCCAAAATATTGCTGAGTGGATGACACCTCCTGGAGCTCAAATCTAGTAGTTAATGAAATCTTTCCTAATCTCTTGGCAAGTGAAAGAATAACTGAATATTCTCCAACATTAACAACATATGAAAGTGGAGGATGATTCTTCCTTTACTGTGGTTTCCACTCACGTGTATTTTTTCTGTGTATAATTGAAAATCACCAGAGATTTTATAACCTACCTACAAATATTGGATATTGACGAATCATTTCCTCTCCAGTAAAATGATATGCCTAAGAACAATTCTTATTGTATTTTAATAGTTGTCAAATTATTAAAAATGATAGTTCATACTATATTATTAAGGGGCTAAATGTTTGGATTTACCATATTTTTACACAAATAACCCGAGCCTTCTGTGTTTGTTCGCAGGCCATACCCTCCCCTGCCATGGGGCACCCTCACAAGCTATGGTGTGGCCAGCAAACAAATGCAGAAGGCTCAGGTTATTTGTGTAAAAATATGGCACATTCATACTACATGTAAATTGCTTGAAAGTTAAGTATATGTACTTACATAATTTGTCAAATTCTTATCTTATGAAACTTGATATGTCATAGATTAAAACTGTCTTAGGGCTTTACTTTGGCACTTTTATTTTAATTGTACATGAGTCATGCCTGATGACTACTTATAAAGGGAATTATGAAATTTTTTTTCATATTTCTGCTTATAAAATGTAATGATAATCACTTTCCTATTAAACCACCTTAATCTTAAACTTATCTCCTACTCAAAGTATCGTCCCATTTGCTGTAAGCTTGCTTTTATTTATTCATTTATTCCCTAAGCATGTATTGAATACCTGCTTGGAAAAGAATAGTGTGAGAGCGGGAAGGAAAGCATGGTTAATGCTTTCTTGCATGAATAGAAAGAGTGAAAGATGATAGGCTTGTTGAGTCTGTCCTGAAGGGAGACTTTCTAGGTTGAGAAGAAGAGAAAGGAATAGGCTGTGTAAAGGGAAGACTAGTAATAAAACAACTGGAAGAGCGTAAGGAATGAGGCAACACGTACAGAAAATGGTAGAACATATGTGTTACATAATCAAGATATAAATTAAATACCTTGAGATTTATTGCCCATTTTTCACCTTGTTGTTTTATCAAGGCGCCCTGGTGGTGCAGTGGTCAAAGTGCTCAGCTGCTAATGGGAAGGTCTGATGGTTCGAACCCACTAGCCACTCCTTGGAAACCCTGTGGAGCAGTTCTACTCTGTTGTATAGGATTGATATGAGTCAGAACCCACTTGGTGGCAATGGGTTTGGTTTGGTTGATTCTTTTACCAGTGGCAACTGATTCTGGGTTTTGAGGGTGGCAAATTTTTTTTTGTATTCTGCTTTAGGTGAAAGTTTACTGCTCAAGTTAGTTTTTCATACAACTATTTATACACACATTGTTATGTGACCCTAGTTGTTATCCCTATAATGTGACAGGACACTTCTCCTTTCTACCCCGGATTTCCCATGTCCTTTCAACCAGCTCCTATCCCTTTCTATCTTCTTATCTCGCCTCTGGACAGGAGCGGCTTATTTTGTCTTGTGTATCTACTCGAACTAAGAAACACACTCTCCAGGAGTATCATTTTATGTCTTATGTTGTGTTGTTGTTAGGTGTCACCGAGTCGGTTCCAACTCATAGTGGCCCAGTGAACAACAGAATGAAACACTGCCCAGTCCTGGGCCATCCTCACAATCGTTATGCTTGAGCCCATTGTTGCAGCCACTGTGTCAACCCATCTCATTGAGGGTCTTCCTCTTTTTCGCTGATCCTTTACTTTACCAAGTATGATGTCCTTCTCTAGGGACTGATCCCTCTAGATAACATGTCCAAAGTACGTAAGGCTTAGTCTTGCCATCCTTGCTTCTAAGAAGCATTCTGGTTGTACTTCTTCCAAGACAGACCTTTTTTTTCCTCAGTGCATGGTATATTCAATATTCTTCACCACACCACAATTCAAAGGCGTCAATTCTTCTTCAGTCATCCTTATTAACTGTCCAGCTTTTGCATGTATATGAGGTGATTGAAAACACCATGGCTTGGTTCAGGTATACCTTAGTCCTCCAGGTGACACTTTTGCTTTTCAACACTTTAAAGAGGTCTTTTGCAGCAGATTTGCCCAATGCAATGCATCTTTTGATTTCTTGACTGCTGCTTCCATGGGTGTTGATTGTGGATCAGGTAAAATGAAATCCTTGACAACTTCACTCTTTTCTCCATTTATCATGATGTTGCTTATTGGTCCAGTTGTGAGTATTTTGGTTTTCTTTATGTTGAAGTGTAATCAGTACCGAAGGCTGTGGTCTTTGATCTTCATAATAAAATGCTTCAAGTCCTCTTCACTTTCAGCAGGAAAGGTTGTGTCATCTGTATAACACAGGTTGTTAATGAGTTTTCCTCCAGTCCTGATGCCCCAGTCTTCTTCATACAGTCCAGCTTCTCAGATTATTTGCTCAGTGTACAGACTGAATAGGTATGGTGAAAGGATACAACCCTGATGCATACCTTTCCTGACTTTAAACCAGGAAGTATCCCCTTGTTCTGTCCAAACAACTGCTTCTTGATCTATGTGCAGGTTCCTCATGAGCACAATTAATTGTTCTGAAATTCCCATTCTTTGAAACGTTATCCATACTTTATTATGACCCACACAGTCAAATGACTTAGCATAGTCAATGAAACACAAGTAACATCTTTCTGGTATTCTTTGCTTTCAGCCAGGATCCATCTGACATCAGCAATGATATCCCTGGTTCCACGTCCTCTTCTCAATCTGGCCTGAATTTCTGGCAGTTCACTGTTGATATACTGCTGTAGCCGCTTTTCAACATTCTTTAGCAAAATTTACTTGTGTGTGATATTAGTGATATTGTTCGATAATTTCTGCCTTTGTTTGGATCACTTTCCTGGGAAAAGGCATAAATATGGATCTCTCCCAGTCACGTGGACAGGTAGCTGTCTTCCAAATTTCTCGGCATAGACGAGTGAGCACTTCCGGCGCTGCATTCATTTGCTGAAACACCTCAATTGATATTCCATCAATTCCTGAAGCCTTGTTTTTTGCCAATGCCTTCAGTGCAGCTTGGACTTCTTCCTTCAGTACCGTTGGTTCCTGATCATATGCTACCTCCTGAAATGGTTGAACGTCAACCAATTCTTTTCGGTATAATGACTGTGTATTCCTTCCATCTTCTTTTGATGCTTGCTGCGTCGTTTAATATTTTCCCCATAGAATCTTTCACTATTGCAACTTGAGGCTTGAATTTTTTCTTCAGTTCTTCAGCTTGAGAAATGCTGAGTATGTTCTTCCCTTTTGGTTTTCTATCTCCAGCTCTTTGCACACGTTATTATAATACTTTACTTTGTCTTCTCAATCTGCCCTTTGAAATCTTCAATTCTTTTGCTTTATCATTTCTTCCTTTTGCTTTAGCTACTCGACATTCAAGAGCAAGTTTCACAGTCTCTTCTGACATCCATTTTGGTCTTTTCTTTCTTTCCTGTCTTTTTTATGACCTCTTGCTTTCTTCATGTATGATGTCCTTGATGTCATTCCACTACTCTTCTGGTCTTTGGTCATCAGTGTTTAACACATCAAATCTATTCTTGAGATGATCTCTAAATTCAGGTGGGATATACTCAAGGTCATACTTTGGCTCTCTTGGACTTGTTCTAATTTTCTTCAGTTTCAGATTGCACTTGCGTAGTATGAGCAATTGATGGTCTGTTGTGCAGTCAGCCCCTGGCTTTCTTCTGACTGATGATATTGAGCTTTTCCATCGTCTCTTTCCACAGATGTAGTCGATCTGATTCCTGTGTATTCCATCTGGCAAGGTCCATGTATATAGGCATCATTTATGTTGGTGAAAAAAGGTATTTGCAGTGAAGAAGTTGTTGGTCTTGCAAAATTCTATCATGTGATCTCCAGCATTGTTTCTATCACCAAGGTCATATTTCCAACTACCGATCTTCCTTGTTTCCAACTTTTGCGTTCCAATCACCAGTAATTATCAATGCATACTGATTGCGTGTTTGATCAATTTCAGACTGCAGAAGCTGGTTAAAATCTTCAGTTTCTTCATCTGTGGCCTTAGTGGTTGGTGCATAAATTTGAATGATAGTCGTATTAACTGGTCTTCCTTGTAGGCGTGTGGATATTATCCCATCACTGACAATGTTGTACTTCAGGATAGATCTTTTGATAATGAATGCCCCATGGTGAATAGAATGTAAGCCTTTTCCGTCCCTCTCAATTCTAATCTACTTGGTAAGGATGGTGATCTTGAAAAGGCAGTATAATAGAACGATTTGGATGTTCTTACATGGCGTGATTGGAACATGTTTCAAGTCAAGGGAAGAGAGACCAAAGATAGCTATATATGAAAATTGTTATTTAACTGCTTGGATTTATAAAAGTTAAACCTCAAAATTCTAAGTTTATAAATTTCCTGAGCCTCACTCTCACTCCCCAGGAAGAACAGATGAGGGCCATAAAAGTGCATACACTTGTTGTTAAGGGAAAATACATACTGCAAATAATCTATTTAAAATTGTGTGTGTGTGTATGTGTTATGTTTCAACTAAGGAATTTTTTCTTTATAATTTATAATAACTTCTGAGATTCTTGGATATGGCAATATGAAATATTAGAATACTGTCAAATTTCATACATACAAGTCTTATCTTCAGTAAAAAAAATTTTTTTCAGGGAACAGACATGTGCCATAGTATTAGAACTGTTGGGAGATATTTCATTAATTTCCCCAGTTTGGCTGAAGACAAGTGTTTTATTTTTATTTGACAGGAAGTCTCTCCAATCAAAATGTACATCTGTTTTAAAAAAAATTGCTTCACTTTTCCACAAAGAGAATGGAAGTAATGTTCACGTTTCATTGAGCATTATGAAATGGGAGAATGTTTTTCACCATGCTGGCTTATGATTGACTAATAATAAATGGTAACCAGAGCTTAAATTGGTATTTCCTAAAACAAACTGACTGAAAGCTAATAAAAAAATTAAAAAATAGATAAAAAGACTGAGCGCACCTTGTCTGTTACCTATTTATGTCAAAAATATTTTTACAATATTTGCTGTGCATTTTGAAAATACAAACTTAATGCTTATGTTCTTTCACAGAGTGAAATCTGGTAAATTGCTTCAATCACCACTACTTACGTTACTCCTCAAGTTTATACATTGGTTTAAAATAATGATAAATTCATCATATGGAGCTGAAGTTTTACTTAGGCTTGATGGATTCGGGACTCAGCTTAATGAAATATTACCCATATTGGAAAAATAATATATTAATTAAGTAGAATTATCACCAATTATTTTCCTATCATGTTAAAAATTTTATCATTTGAAAATTAAAAACTTTCTCTTCTTCTTCTGGAAAATTCTGGCACAGATCTCCAAGCAATCTTACTTAGTCAAGAGTTCCAATCTTCTATCAGTCCTATCAATGTGATCCTCAGGAAGAGAAAAATATGTGTTAGTTTTTGGTTCTGCTCTTGTACATATGAAAGGACCAAAAAGCCAACCCCCCCAAAACACAAACAAACAAAAACA
Organism: Trichechus manatus latirostris; assembly: GCF_000243295.1. Classification (NCBI taxonomy): domain Eukaryota; kingdom Metazoa; phylum Chordata; class Mammalia; order Sirenia; family Trichechidae; genus Trichechus; species Trichechus manatus. The sequence goes on from NW_004444088.1 coordinate 1,423,559, forward strand.
AAAACTAAAAATCTGGATGATCAGATGCGATCAATAAGAGCTTGAAAACGTAGAGGGACAATGTGCCGTACAAACAATGGAGGTTACTACGTGCACATGTGAATATGGTTTCTAATATGAGTGGTCTCACTGAAATTGAAGAAAACACGGTTGATGCTCTTTTCTTCTGCATGAGAGAAGCTGATGGCAAATGATACAGCCAAAAAGTGATAGTGTTCTAATCAGAACCTTTTCAAACTTCCTGCCTCTTTAGCTTTAGTCCTGACATTGCGTACACTTTAGAATATGCCCTATGATGACGTTTCTGACATTGCGACATTACATCTTGCTTCCAGCTGTGTTGAATATTCCAAAAGAATATTTTCTGAGATAAGATACAATTAGTGGTGCCAGAAACTCTTTCTAGATACAGGCAGCGCCGATTACAGCTAGAGAAAGGTGAGCCAGTCGTAGTTCAGCTGTACCATCATCCAGTCCTCAGGCGTATCTGCAAATGAGATTCACAGTGTAGTTACGGAGGGCTGTGTGATGCTGTAACTAGTGAGCTTAAATTGCCCAGGATACAATATACAAAGAAGTCTTTTCAGCTAAATGTTCGAGTTCTTTAATCACAGAAAATTGGTGGTGATTCTGGTATGTCTAGAAACTCAGGCCAATATCTGGGAGAAATACTGCATTTTACATTATATTCTAAGGGAAAATTCTACCTGACCAGATTAATGAAAACAAACAACCAATATTTCTATATATTCAGAGTCAAAATGTTCTCTTTACTCATCTCTGCTACTGAATTAGCCTGCCAACAAAAGAGCATTCCATTACAATATAGTCCATTCTTATATAGAATTATTTTTTAAGCACATTGAGTACATTTATATTACTTGTGATCAGTTTCCATCTCTTTAAACTGTGCAGAAAATTATCTATATATTAATTTTAGGAAAATTTATACTGCTAGCAGTATCAAGGTATATTCAGGATAAAGGCATTACAACAGGAAACAAAATCTCTAATTCTATATCTTATTTTCTTAGTATATGGAATACAGCAGTTAAGTAATATTGAAAGGAAAAACATGGGACTCTTAATCAGAAGGCTGGAAAGCTTGGGGTTAAGTATAAACTCCACCAATTACTAACTCTCTGTTACGAACAAGGCAATGTCCCATAACCTGATTGCGGTTGTTGTGAGAATCAGCCTGGACTGTGAAAGTGCTTTCCCATAACAGCAACAAAATGTAGACATTTTAATTATTATTAGCAAACAGTTTTCTAAGTGGTAAAGGAACTTTAAATCTCTACTATTCAATACTTTATCATGTCTTTTTTTAACCAATCTTCCATAAATAAATTTAATGGAATTTTACTGGTTATAAAAAATGAATATTAATCTATAAAATATTACTGCTTATTTCAAAAATTTTTTTTACCACTATCATATTTAGGAAGTTTTTATTTTCTTTTACTCTGCTCTTTCTATGTTATACACCTTTCATTTGTTGTCTAGGTGCTACTAGGTGCTACTTTTTTGGAATTCTACTAATACTACTGACATAATTTCTAGTAAAGAATACCTGTAAGGAATTACTCCAGTGTCATTCTTCTGCATTGCTTTTGGCACCCCCCCCCCAATATAATTCAAGATAATTATTGGGAAAATTCCAAGAAATTTAATTCTAATTCTTGTGACAATCTTCCATGTGGATTATCTTAGCAACACATTCTAGATTTTTTTATTGTGTCCCTATAAGACATGACAGTAATAATGATAATAATAGCAGCCAATATTTATTGAACACTTATTATGTGCTTGCACTTTCATAAAGATATTGTATAAATTATCTCAACTAATCCTTAAAAAAGAAAAAAAATCCTCCATAGTATAAATACTGTCCATTTTATAGAAGTAGAAAGTGAGGTTTAGAAACTATACATAACATGTCCAAGGTCATTCAACATTTAAAAGCCAGGATTTTACTTAAGGCCAGTTCTGACTCCAGAATACTGTACTTAAAATTACAAATTGACATATGAAAGAAACACTTATATTTAGAGGAATCTAAATATGATTGGTCAAAGTTTAAGAAACCATTGACCAAGCGAGAAGGACAATAATATTTTACCCATCAAACTGAAAAATGACAACTATCATCAATGTGCTAGATGATATTCTCTTTGAGTGTGTTATTTCAGAAATATTTCATATCAATATTATCCTTTCTATAATTCTCTCCAGAGTTTAGTATGAATCTTGTCATGGTGAGTACTCAGAAAACGTCAAATAAAATCACAGCTTGATCTGTTGGTTTTTCTCATTTCTCCTGTCAGAGAAATGCTTATATAACATGATTAAGTAGACAGAAGGGCAACATTCAATTGACAATCTACTAACTTGCAAGCACATTTTATACATTATCACATTTAATTCGTCTGCCCCACAATGAGGTGGTTATTTTGAACCTCAATCCTGCGTAATTACAAGTCCAAGAGTTTCCCAACTAGTGACAACAGATTTGTTGAAGAAGTATTTCTTGGTTGCACTGGCATGGTTTTGTCTCTGTTCAGGAGACAATATAAGCTCCATAACCTTTTATTCTTCATTCAGGTGACTGGCTTCTTGAGGAAATATGGGAGGACACTATCCTTGATGCACGCATAGTGGTCTCCTGCCCCACAGAGTATATAGTCGTTAGTTTGCTTTGTAGATGAAGCCAAGTCAGCTCTTCAACCTGAAGGTCAGAAAATTAGACATGTCTTTTAGAATTGTGTTGGCCTGCCTCTCTCAGCTTTGCTTTGCTGATAAGGCATAACTATCCTTCACAGAATCAGCTACAATGATTTTTCCCCCCAGTTCAGTAAAAATAAGTCAAATAAAAAGGATTTTGGTTATATTTTTATAAAAGGATTGCCACAATTTTTCTGCTCATGTTTAGCAACGTTTCCTTTATTTTTCTTTTTGCTCAGCAGTCAAATTTCCATAAAATATTCAGAATATCTAATCAGAAAAACAAGTAGCTTTCTTAGATGTGAACAATCTTTTGGGTATTTTCTCTTGGGATGTAAAATGCAAATTATCCCACAGAGCTGAGAGATTTTTGCTTTTTTATAATTAACAGGTTATGTGCTAAAAAGAAAAGAGCAAAAATTGCTGAAGATTGACCCTGGTTTGGAAAGTTTTTGAATATACAAAATATTGTGTTATACTTTATAATTTTATGGAAATCTGACACCAGACTTTATTTAATTTATACACTAAGTTATGATAACTCTAGGCTTTCTATTCTGATTTACGCTGGAGGAACTGTGGGAAAAGAGGACATTATTTTGTGGTCATGCTTGGTAATTGCTACATGCTGTAAAGATTGTGCTATGGTAAATTGAAATAATTACGAAGTTATCTGTACAATATGACATGCTTTCTATTCTCCTGGGATGGTGCAACAGACCAGAAATTCTAAAAATTCACTTAAGCTGATAATATACCTCCATTTAATTGTGAAATATATGATCATCAGACAAAAGAGAACACCGAAAGTGCAGTGAAGCAACTATGTCCTAGATTTGTGAAGTGTATGATGGATGAGAAAAGACTCACTTTGGCTGACCCAGGAAAGCTAGATAACTGTGAGGATATATGAGAACCTGTCATTCTTGATCTTATATTAACTAATGTGTAATATATGTGTCTTTGGAGAAAATTCAAAAAAGAACAGTAAAATTAGCACACTGTGAAATATAGAATAAGAAAGATTTTTTAAAAAGGAATGTTCCGAAGATTTTGTCTTTTTATACATTTTAAAAATTTGTATTTCTTCACATGTGTTTGTCAATACCTATACCTGCCTCATTGATAATTTGACTGGTGCACACATTGATTCGGGAGCCCTATTAGTGCAAACAGTTAAGCTCTCAGCTGCTAACAGAAAGGTTAGTGATTTGAACCCACTTAGCACCTCTGTATGAGAAAGACCTAGTAACCTGCTCGCATAAAGATTACAGCAAAGAAAACTCTATGAGGAAGTTCTACACTGTCACATGGGGTCAGTATGAGTCGAAATGGACTTGACGGCACCTAACAACAACTACAACAAAATATGATACACAATTTTGCCTGCACTTGATGACTATTATGTATGGTCATAATTTAGAGACCATTCCAAGAACAGATTTGATGCATTTAACGCTAATGACCAAAGACCAGACAGATTGTGGGATGACATCAAGGACATCATACATGAAGAAAGCAAAGGGTCATTAAAAAGACAGGAAAGAAAGAAAAGACCAAAAAGGATGTCAGAAGAGACTCTGAAACTTGCTCTTCAACATAAAGTAGCTAAAGCAAACTGAAGAAATGATGCAGTAAAAGAGCTAAATGGAAGATTTCAAAGGACTGCTCTTGAAGACAAAGTAAAGTCTTATGATAAAATGTGACAAGATCTGGAGTTAGAAAACCAAAAGGGATGAACACACTCAGCATTGTTCAGGCTGAAAAACGTAAAGAAAAAATTCAAGCCTCGAGTTGCAATATTGAAGGGTTCTAGGGGCAAAATGTTGAATGATGAAGGAACCATCAAAAGAAGAAGGAAGGAATACAAGAAGTGTCGTTGTGCCAAAAAGAATTGGTTGACGTTCAAACATTTCAGGAGATAGGATATGATCAAGAACTGATAGTACTGAAGGAGGAAGTCCAAGCTGCACTGAAGGCATTGGCGAAAACCAAAGCTCCAGGAATTGACAGAATACCATTGAGATGTTTTGACAAATCATTGCAACACTGGAAGAATTCACTTGTTTATGCCAATTAATTTGGAAGACAGCTACCTGGCCAACTAATTGGAAGAGATCCATATTTGTGCCCATTCCAAAGAAAGGTGATCCAACAGAATATAGAAATTATTGAACAATACCATCAATATAACATGCAAGTATAATTTTACTGAAGATAATTCAAAAACAGTTGCAGCAGCACATCAACAGGAAACTGCCAGCAATTCAAGCCACATTCAGAAGAGGACATGGAACAACAGATATCATTGCTGATGTCAGGTGAATTTTGGCTGAAAGCAGAGAATATCAGAGAGATGTTTATCTGTGTTTTATTGACTATGTGGCTATGTGGATCATAACAAATTTTGGATAACATTGTGAAGAATGGAAATTCCAGAACACTTAATTGTGCTCATGAGGAACCTGTACATAGACCAAGAGGTGATTGTTCAAACATACTGTGTGGTTTAAAATCAGATGAGTTGTGTGTCAGTATTGTATGCTCTCCCCATACTTATTCAATCTGTATACTGAGAAACTAATCTGAGAAACTGGACTATATGAAGAAGAATGGGGCATCAGGATTAGAAGAATATATTAACAACCTGCGATACGCAGATGACACAACCATGCTCGATAACTTGAAGCACTTACTGATGAAGATTAAAGACCACACCCTTCAGTATGGATTACACCTTAACAAAAAGAAAATCCTCACAACTGGACCAATAAGCAACATCATGATTAATGGATAAAAGACTGAAGATGTCAAGGGTTTCATTTTACCTGGATCCACAATCAACACTCATGGATGTAGTAGTCAAGAAATCAAAGGACTTATAGCATTGGGCAAATCTGCTACAAAAAACTTCTTTAAAGTGTTAAAAAGCAAACATGTTATCTTGGGGAGTAAGGTGCCCCTGACCCAAGGCATGGTATTTTCAGTCGCCTCATATGCATGTGAAAGCTGTATAATGAATACGGAAGACCGAAGAAGAACTGATGCATTTAAATTAGGATGTTTGCAAAGAATACTGAATATAGCAAGGACTGCCAGATGAATGAATAAATCTGTCTTGCAAGAAGTACAGCCAGAATGCTCCTTTGAAGCAAGGATAGTGAGACTTTGTCTCACTTACTTTGGACTTTGTTTTCAGGAGAGACCAATCACTGGAAAAGGACATCCTGTTTGGTAAAGTAGAGGGTCATCGAAAGAGAAGAAGACCTTCTACAAGGTGGATTGACATAGTGGCTGCAACAATGGGCTCAAAGATAGCAACAATTGTGAAGATGGCACAGCATGGAGCAGTGTTTCATTCTGTCATACGAGGGTCACTATGAGTCAGAAACAACTCGACGGCACCTAACAACAACAAATTATGTACGGGGCAAGTATCTCTATTTAAAGATATATTTTCCTGAAGTTAAGCAAAATCTAATGGTGACATAGATATTTGTGAGTAGTTTAGAAAAACTTTCCCAGATAAAGATACCAATATTAGATTGAAATCATAGAAGTTTCCAAATATATATATCTACCTTTATTTTAAGTGAATAGAGTTTCTACTGTCCATATCATTTCTCTTCCGAAAATTCTCCCATGTCCTTGGTGGTGCAAATGTTTAAAGTTCTTCATTGCTAACCAAGAGTTTGGAGGTTTGAATCCATCCAGAGCTGCATCACAAGAAAGGCATGGCAATAAACTTCCAAAAAATCAGTTATTGAAAAACCTAGGGAGCATAGTTTTACTCTGACATATTTGGAGTTACCATGAGTCTGAATTGACTCCATGGAAACTAATTAGCATGAAATGAGTAATTATTACCACTGTCTACAATGTCTTCCATGATCTGCCCTCTGTCTGTATTTCCAATCGCATCTTCTTCCACTCGTCTTCTCAATTTCTGTGGTTCAGTCATTGGTCTTCTTTCTAGTGACTGAACATGCCAAGACCTTTCCTTTCTTAGAGTGTTTGTTGTTTTTCGCTCTGCTTGGAAAGCTTCACTCCCAGATTTTCCATGACTGACTTCTTCTTGCCATTCAATTCTCAGCTCATATATCATCTGCTCAGACAAGGCCAACTTAAGTTTGCCTCCCATCATCTCATGAAATATATTTTTTAATGAATTACCAACATATATTATTTATAGTGTTTATCAATACCTCAAATCTCCACTTTTGTTATAATCTTGGATATACAATTAAATATATTAAATGCATATATCAGTCTTTTTGTTTAACTTTTCCAGTAGTATCTTGGCTGAATAAAACTCATTCTCTAAAAAATTCTTCAAGAAGGGCTTACGAGTACACTAGTTCATGAATTCTTACATATTTGAAGGTGTTTTTCTATAATCAAGGTAACTGAAGGGAAGTTTTATTGGATACAGAATTATTGGCTGTTTTTTTTTCTTTCCTTGAATTTGCATAATAAATATGTATATATATGTATAGGTGCATATATGTATATGTTAAGTAGGTTATATGCTCTTAAAAAATAGAGATAAGGACATTACAATGTTAAAAGGAAGAGTGCAAGAGGTAAATAGAATAAGCTTATTAATTGATCAAAGGAAATTGATTAGTGTCAAAAGATACCATTAAAATTTACAAACCGTATATCAAAGTGTTAAATAAGAAAGCAGAGAAACATAATCATTATGCATGGCTAAAAGGTGAATATTAAAATTAAAATACACAGTTTAGTAAAGTAAAAATAAAGAAAACAATACATAGAGAAAAATACATAAACTATAGTGTACTACACAATATAATTATAATTTAAAATAATATGACACAGTTGAGACAAAACATATCAGGCATGTAAATATACACGAGGTAGCACAGCTTTGCAAAGCACAACTAAAGCAGATGTAAGAGAACACATGAAGAAAGACACTAATGATAAGAAATTTTAATACACTACTCTTGGTACAAGACTAATGAGAATACAACAATAAGTAAGGATATAGAAGGCAAAAATGGTACAGTTAATAAAGTAGATATTATAGCTACGTATCTAGCTTTACAAATGCACATAGAGCATTAAAAAATGATCACATTAAATTGTAAAGGAGCTATAATTAAGATCCATGAAAAAAAAATTCGAAGCAATGAAACTAAAAAAAAAAAAAAAAAAAAATTAAAGTTCTTTTCACTGGGAAATTAAAGCAACAACAAGAAAATGCATATTAATTTTTTTGAGTGAAGAGGACATTACACATCAAAATTGTACAATTTAAAAAATTAAATTAATGAAAACATTACATAGCCGAATCCTTGGGCTACCTTTGAAGCATTGATCAGATGGATCAGACACAAAATTAAAGAATGAAAATGAATGAATTAAATATCTAACTTAAAAACATACAAAAATCCTATGAAAAGACAATAAAGTATACCAAAAGAAAGAAAATAATTGTCATACAAGCAGAAATCAATGAAGTAGAGAGTATAACCATGCTAGATCTAGTTAACAAAGTCCTGTGACTTCAAGATAACTGACAAAATAGATAATCTACTATTTTCATCAAGGGGGAAAAAAGCACATATGTACAAAATAAGAAATGACAAAGGAAAAGTTGCTATTGAAACTGAAGAAAATTTTTTTAAAAATGCTAAGGAAGTTCTTCCCAAATGGCAGCTTGAAGACCTATGCAGGCACTCTCCCAGCAAATAATCACAACTGAAAGCATGCAAAGTGCAAAAACATGAACATAATATCCAACACGTTGTGGAAGAAAGAAGGAGAAATGAAAAAAATATGTGTGTATCTGCTTATTATTTTTACTAAAAAAAATAGGAATTATAATCCAGAAACTAATAAGATTAGCTATCTAAAATAGGTGGGTGGACAGAGGGTGGAAGACTTGGCAGGGGTGCCAGATAAATACACTGAGAGGAGTAATCTCCCTTCCTCCTGCTTTCTTACCTCTCTTTCTTTCAAGGTCCTACTGTGTGCCAAACTGTGTGATAGGTGATATTTGATATCCAGAGTCCCGTCCTAAAGAAGATTACAGTCTATTGAGAAAGATGATAAATTCATTGTTCACTAAACAGAGGTCTATTGACGTAGATGTTACCGTCAGCATCTCTTTCCTACAGAGACTTTTCTTATCCTATGGGTACTTTTCCATCTTTGCTTGTCATTTCTACAATGACCTTTGAAAATTCTCATGTTGAATTTTAAAACATATATACTTTGCTATTTCACTTGTGCTAAGCCTGACTGATCAATCATTAAGAAATTTTCATACCTACAGTACACTTTGCTGTATTTCAGAATAGGTAAACAGTTTGGACTAGTGGAAGAAGAAAAAACCAATGCTGGTAAAGCTTTAAATAGACTTGACCAGAGAGACTGCTGTAATTGGAGACTTGATTCTCTAAGTCTAGTGATCAGAGAGCTAAACAAGGGCAAGGAGCAAGACTAGGAATGCAACAGGGTAAAGAAAGATACCAAAGTAAGCTTCACTGCACTTTTCCTAGCTGGGCAGAGGGAAGGTGGCTCAGGCTCACTGCAGCTGACCATCAAGCAGTGACTGAGGAGAGGTCTGGGAAGAGCTTTGAGTAAGGATGCTGGGTGTCCTAAGAGGCAGCAAATCCAACTGGAACACATTCTACAGTGACAGTGAAAGGGAAGGAAGAGTCAAATGTGGTCTCAGAGCCGCTACAGAGCCCATAGCATGGAGGAGTGCTGCCTCCATATTAGTTAATATCTGTAATGAGGAAAATTAATCAGACACTAACAGGCGTTAGACTGACATGGATCAGTTCCCACAATTGTAGAGCAAAGACCAAATTCATAAATCCAGATGGGAAAAATATGATTGTGCTGCCAAAGAGAGAGTTTTAACTTTGTCACTAAAATGTTTGCAAATACTCGTAATATAAGACATACTTAAATTTTCTCTTTATTAAAATGTACTGGATTTCAGTGAATAGACTGATAGCTCCCCCAAGACAGGGATGGAGGCTCTTCTATTATAATCCATCAAAGCTTTTTAAAATTTTATACAGTCTTCTAACTGCCCTGCCTGTTTCTACCTTTTTGTCCTTTAACTTATTATCCATATGGCACATAGAATAATTCTTTTAAAACACCAAGTATATCTTTCCACCCCTTTCTTAAAAACCACTTTGATTTCTGATTTCAAGTAGAATGATCTACACCTTCTATCATGACTTTTAGGTAGGGCAACCATATAATTTATCATTCCGGCTAGGAAAAAAAATTAAATAATATTTTATTGTGTTTTTGGTGAAAATTTTTACAGTAAATTAGGTTCCCATTTGACAATTTTTATACAAATTATTCAGTGACGTTAGTTACATTTTTTACAATGTGTCAATATTCTCTTTAACTGCATTCTGGTTGTTCTGTTTCCAGTACTCTAGCTTCCCTGCTGTCTTATCTTCTCATCTTTCCTTGAGAGTAATTATTGACATTTTGGTCTAATATAGATGGCTTTTCAACAGAGCACTGTACTTACGGGTAATAGCCTTCATTTTGTTTGCCACTTGGTTGTTTTGCTAGAAGATGATCTCAGGATAGTTTTGGTTCGAGGTTTAAACACTATCTCAGGATGTTAGTCTCAGGGAGTCCTCTGGTCTCAACCAGTCCAATCAGCCTGCACTTTTTAAGAATTTGAGTTCTGTTCTGCATTTTTCTCCCCTTCTATCAGAATCCGTCTATTGGGACCCTGATCAGAACAGACGGTAGTGGTAGTTGGGCACCATCTAGTTCTTCTGGTCTTGGGATAGATGAAGCTGTAGGCTGTGTGGGCTATTAGCCCTGTAGACTAATTTCTTCTCTGAGATTTTGGTTTCCTCCTTACTATTTTGCTCCTGATGAGTAGAGATCAATAGTTGTATCTTAGATAGCTGCTCACAAGCTTTTAAGACCACAGACACTACTCACTCACTAGGATGCAGAACCTGAACTTTGTGAGCTATACTATGCCAGTTGACTGAGTTTTCCCATGACATTAATGTCCTAAGTCTTCAAACCTAAAAAACAAATCTCGCAAAGTATTTGGTTATGTCTGAGAAGTATCTGTAATTGTGTCTTCTATAAGCATATATGCCTGCACACACATATCTGTACTTACATGTAAATATAGATACTTCTATCTGTGCATACACATATACATCTGTACCTACCCATATATCTCTATGCCTTTACACATAAATATGTGACCATACACTTGTTTTTTGGTCATTGTTGGTATGTTGCTAAATTATATATGTCAAGTTCTTTAGTACAAACATCTTTTTCTCTTGAGTGCTTCTTAGTGACATTGTTTACTTTGGTCAAGCTGTGCTCACTACACCCACACTCAGTGCTACTTGTCTCATCACCAAAAATAACAGTATCTACGATCTAGAGTGTGATCCCCCCTCTGCCAACCCTCCCTCATAACTACCAGTGAACACTGGTCTCTCTATATATCTATTCTTGTGTTTTTATAAGAGTGGAATCATATAATATTTGTTTCTTATGTGATTGACTTATTTCACTCAGCATTATGCCCTCCAGGTCCATCTATGCTATAATATGTCTCGTGGACTCATCATTGTTTTTTATGGTTGCATAGTATTCCATCCTATGTATGTACCACATTTTGCTTATCCATTCATCCATTGATGGGCACTTAGGTTGTTTCCATTTTTTTTTTGCTATTGTGAATAATGCTGCAACGAACATAGGTGTACATATGTCTGTCTGTGTCTCTTTTATCAGCTCTCTAGGGTATATACCTAGGAGTGGGATTGCTGGATCATAAGGTATTTCTATGCCTAGTTTTTTGAGGAAGTGCCATACTGTTTTCCATAGTGGTTATATCATTTTACAGTCTCACCAGCAATGGATAAGGATTCCAATTTCCCCACATGTTCACCAACATTTGTTATCTGTTTTTAATCAGTGCCATTTTAGCTGGGGTGAGATGGTATCTCATTGTTTTGATTTACATCTCTCTAATGGCTAATGATCGTGAGCATCTTTTCATGCGTTTGTTGGCCTCTTCAATATCTTCTTTGGTGAAGTTCTGTTCCTGTCCTTTGCCCATTTTAAAATTGGGTTGTCTGTCTTTTTATTGTTGAGTTGTTGAAGTTTTCTATAAATTTTAGAGATTAGACTCTTACCAGATATGTCATTTCTGAATGTTTTTTTCCAGTTTGTAGGGTGTCTTTTTACTCTTTTAATAAAATTTTTTGATGAGCACAAATATTTAAATTTTATGAGATCCCATTTATCTAATTTGCAGGCCAGGAAACTTTTGATAGTCAATAGGGAAGCCATTGAAATTTATAATGGTATAATGTTATACCATCTGAATATACAAATCTGAATATAGATTCATCCCATCACTGCCTCCCTCTACAACCTCATCTCCTGAGAACCTGTTTCCCATTTCACGTTTGTCTCCACACTATTGTCTCTAAGCTGAATGGAAGCAATATTTAAATATATATTATCCTGAACATTGCTGGAATGTGTGTGTGTGTGTGTGTGGGTGTGGGTGTGGATGTGTGGGTACAGGGAGGTGCAGGGTAAGGTGTGGAAAGTGAGGAGAGTTAGTGGTTCACTCCTCTAATAATATAAACCTTCTAATACACATTTTTTTAAAAAATTTCATTGTATCCTCAAAGATACATATGAAAAAGGATGCTTAATTTTTCCTTATTTGCTCTTATTTAGGCAAGCAAACTCCATGATCCCCTAATACTTCTGAGTTATAGGTGGGAAAAGCTTGTTTTGCTGATTTTGTTGATATTTTGCATATTAGAATAATTTCCCCAGTCAAGAACTAAACTGTTAATGTAATTAAATCCTTAAATTCAAATCAAAATATTTTACTTCCCTATAGTGTATTCTGCTTATTAAGCGTGTAGCACGTAAGGACAGAATAAACCTCTCTGATCTCGTGTTCTCTAGGGTCCTCACTTGCTCTTTATACTCTGATAATCAAAATATTGCTGTAGTCAGGTAAGAACTATGTAATATTACATTATCATACTTGGATGGCTCTGACTTAATACTTTTATGATATTTATCAAGTGATAAATAAATTATTACAAGTTATTGACTGTATACTCTGACGTAAGACATATCAGACATACACACACACACATATACATGCTATATTTATGTATCATTATCTATTATTTACAGATTTACAGTGTGGTCTGATAACAATTACCGAATTTGTAGCATCAGAAGAATAGCTTGTTTTCAGGGAGTGGTGGTGTTCAAGGCTATATTCTCTTTTATCTAAGATTCTGGGGACTCTAATCTGTTTGTTCTATCATGTTCTGGCCCAAATTGTCTGCCTTTTTTCTTCCGAGGTTACTAGCTTCTTATTTTAAGTATTTCATGCAAATTTCTGAGTAGTTTTAGCCTCTTTTAATGTATTTGGATAAAGCAAAATTTAATTTTTATGATGTCGAGGCTCTCCGTCTCTTTCTTTAATCTGTTTTGTATGTTTATTTTTCTTCCAATTGAACTTTCTTTTGACCATGGAAAGTACTTTAAACCTTATTTAGAAGTAAGAATTAGATCTTGTTTTTCATCTAAACTAACAAAACATATTACTTAAGCAAGTGAAGGAAACTAAAATGATCCAATGGTATAATGGATTAGAGTTGGATACATTAGCATGAACTCATGTTTGGATTAATATAGGTACAAGTGGTTACTTATAGAAATATTTATAGATATGTGACTATCTATATAGATATGTGTATATACATGGGTTAGTATAAACATGTATATGTTTTTGCTCCGTCAGTTGAGAGGGCTTAAAAGAAATGACACTCTAATCGCAACGAGCACACCTAGTCCCAAGTTTTTGCCTTCTAATACCATTGTCTAATAAAACAGGAACAGGGCTCTTCAAGAAATGGCTAATTCTAGGACTGAGGAAGACAGTATACAAGATGAGCCTGGAACATCTTGTAGTGTCAGAAAGTGCTCAACACACACACACACGTAACTGCCCCCCCCCGCCCCCCCACATACTCTCTGAAGTTAAAGGAGCACGGGACCCAACTGATAGAGCTCCCAGTGACCAAAGCTGGAACAATTTGAGAACCAAAGTAATTAGAGTAGTATTGGATTATAACCCAAAGTATAAAATAAATACCCACAAGTCAATTCTGGCATAAATGGGGAAAAAGTGACAAATCTGTTCAGAAGAATTCCAAGTAATTTATGTAGATACTCCATCGTCAATGAGCTGGAGCATAATTCCCACACCTGAAGTGTAGGCTGTGCATAGTGAGTTCCTTCCAAAGAATGTGGAGAAGGGAGGAAAAGGAGACACCTGACAAACACTATTTCAGCTATGTGGACAAGGCCAACAAGTCATAAATAATGTCAGTAGCATATACCCTTGGTATGATGTGATGAAATAACAATTTACCCAATAACCCATAGCCCTAATCTTTTCATGAGAAAAACATCAAGCAAATTCCAAAAGATGGGTATCCTACAAAATACCCTACTAGTCCTCCTCAAAACTGTCAAGGTCATCAGAAAACAAGGAAAGTCTGGGAAACTGCCACAACCAAGACAGCCTAAGATATGTGATGACTAAATGTAACATGGTATCCTGGATGGGATCATGGAACGACAACAACAGCAACAAAAAAAATTAGATAACAACTAAAGAAATATAATTAAACTACAGTGCTTAGTTAACAATAATATGTAAATATCGGTTCATTAATTATAACAAATGTACCATACTAATATAAGATGTTAATAATATGGAGAACTGGGTGAGGAGAATGTGGGATCTCTCTGATACCCAAGATCTCCATGACATCAAACAAGTTTCTGCATGAACTGCCTTAAATTTTCTTGGAAGTTTAAATAATATAGAATTAGTCATTAAATATTTGATCAAACTGCTTTTTCTTTAAACATTATGCTTTATCTGGATCTTTTTTTTTTCAAGAATTTTATTCCCGTTCTCTCTCTTGACTCTTGGATTTACTTTGACACCTTTGGATTTTATTTTGGGTTCCTTGGTCCTTTCCTGGTTTTGGCCTGTTCCCATTACAGTCTTTTATCCTATTATTTTGTTCCTGCCTTGATATTCCCAGGCCTAGCTCTTTGCCATTTCTCTTGGACCAGCTGTTTGTACAGACCTCAGTGTGGACACTCCTCATTAGTATCCACTATTGCTTCTGCTCACATGCTTAGTCTATGCTATCAAGCAACATCTAGGAAAAATGTTTCCATGTCATATACTTACTATGGCTCTTTATGAAAATTCTAGAAGGATGGGCGTTTAATGCTGGGTTAGGTAGAGAAGCAAAACCAGTGAGGTGTATATATATGTAAGATTGGCATCAGATGTCAGGCTGCTGGCTCACAGGCTGACAAATCCAAGATTGACAGATAACATAGCAGGCTGCTGGCTCACAGGCTGTGAAGGCTGATGAATCCCAAGATCAGCAGGCAATATGACAGACTGCTGTCTCAAGTCCCAAGAACCGGAGGTCAGATGATGATGAGCCAGGAGCAGAATCCACAGCAAGCAAGTGAACTTTTCCAAAATGTCCATATATATATTGGATGCATGCCACACCCCTGAGAAAACTCACTTTACAAATGATGGGCTGATCCCATGAGATCACATTATGGAGGATGGCTACATCCTTACATAACTGCCAAACTCCATCATTATATAACTGCCAAACCACTGAGAATCATGCCCCAGGCAAGTTGACACACAACCTTAACCATCACAATGGGCTTCTGGTTTCTTGATCTTTCTTAATTTTCTAAGTTATGGGCTAGTGGGAGCAGATGAGTAAATCAACTAATCTTATTGACAGATATTTAACAGCAAGTAAGCAAATAAATTAATTTACTTATTTAATAAAGCATAATGTTTAAATAGTCATAATTTGTCCATCTATAAAAATGTCAGAAACAATCTATAAAAATGTCAGAAACATTTTTATAGGAGCAATGAGATTAGTATGCCTTCATGGATATGTGTTTTGGAAAATATTCAATGTTATGGCAGACTCTTTGATCCCAAGTATGCTTTATCCCAAAGTCTTTGGGTGTTGTAAACAATTAATACACTTGGTTGCTAACTGAAAGGATGGAAGTTTGAGTCCACCCAGAGGCTGCTCAGAAGAGATCTACTTCCAAAAAATCAGCCTTTGAAAAGCCTACAGAGAAAGTTCTACTCTGACACATGGAATTGCCATGAGTTGCAGATGATGCCACAGCAACTGTGTTTTTTTTTTTTATAATGCTTTATCTCAGTGCGGCAAAAATTGGAAGATGCAAAAGACAGATTTTTTATTAACTGAAATGCACAAATTATACTTAGATTTTATCCATATTGTTTTAGTTCCTCTGTGTGAATTAAAAAAGAAAACAGTCAAACAAACAAAAACAAAAACGTGTTTAAATTACTTTGGCCGCCAAAGTAACAATATTCTTTCCTACTGGGTGAACAGATCATTGGAGGGTGGGCATAGCCTACAGCTGAGCCTCCACTGAGATCAGAAAAAGTGCACTAAATATTTAATTCTTTCACTGGGTTTGCCTAGATCCTTTCAGAGTTTAATCCATTTGCTCTTGGTCAGTCAGAGGCAAATTTTATAATTATTATTTTTTAATGGGACAATATGAAGACAATTTCTAAGAAAAGAGAAGCTCTTTGTACATATTTTAACCTTCCAAAAAATGCAAAAAAATACATAGCAAGGTGATAATGTGCATGATAAACTGCAGTCACTGAATTAACAAAAAATAGTCAAAATTTATTAAGAACGTTGGTTCCTATAAGAAGTAAAAAATATTTATATGTAGGCTAATAGGGGATTCAGGTCCCCATGAGCAAGTTTACTAAAAAATAAAATCAAGAGATTCTAAAAGAATATTACCCTTTAAACAATGCTAAAAATAATGAAAAAGAGACGACGTTTCTAAATGCCATTCTTCATTTCTTCTTATATTACTGCATCCTCATTTCCATTAACTCAACCATTATTCCACTGGTAAAAGGAGACGTTCAGAAAAAAGAATGAAAATTTGCGAATCCTATGTTAGCGACTTAGTGAAGCAGTTTAAGAGACAGATGCCTCTGTCTGACCCTAAGTAGCTTCTACATAGGTGAGATGGAAGTCGGCAATGAATATTTCCATACAAAGGCTGAATTATCAGAAAGGCAATGATAGTCTGGAGGAGGTCAACAAATTCTAGGGCAAATTTGGAAGTTCCTTTAAAAATTTTTGAAACTAAAATTATAAAACTGTAAGCCTTCACCTGAAGTACAATAAAATATTAAAAAAAAAAAGATTCAAAAAATATTTTAGAGAATGTTTAACCCAATATTATAAATTTATTGGTAAAGGAATTAAGACCAATGGAATTTAAATGACTTGATCATCTTTACCAATTTGGGAAGTGTCAAGACTGACACTAAAGTCCTCATTCATTTCCCATTACAAAGTCCAAATAAATCAGCATGGTGAAAGTTAAAAATTAATTTTTGACAATTAAAATATATTAATTAACCAGTCAATTAGTCTATTAATCAATCAGCAAACTCTTTTTCCCCTAAAGGTCTAAATAGTAAATACTTTAGACTTTATGGACCATACAGTCTCTGTTGTAACATCCTAACTCTGCTGTTGTCATATGAAAGCAACCACAGGTAACAATGTAAAATAATGGGAATGGTTGTGTTCCAATAAAACTTTATTTACAAATACTGGTGGCCACGGGCCAGAATTGACTTAAAGACAATAGGCTATAGTTTGCCACCCCCTGGACTAGATTTGCTAATAAATATGTGTGTGTGTGTGTGTTTAAAACTGTGTGATAGTACAAATTGATTGAGTTAATGATATTGACTAAATTATTTCATTTTTGGAGTTTTTATGCTTCCTGTGAGCAGCTGATAACAGCCAAATTCATTGAGTATTATATTTTGACTTCTCACATTAATTATATTTCCAAAATCAATACATCTACTCATCTCGTACATTATTAGGACCTGCTTTTTTTTTTCTTGATATATTAGTATCTGACAAGCTAACCACAAGATATGGTGTGAGATAATACTTACCTGAAGATACCATTTATGTCAGAAACTCTGTATTTGAAATGAGTCAGTATGGAACTATAAGGCTATGTTCACATTATAGACCCAGCAACCACAACATCAGTATGTACTGTGTCAGAAATCTAAGAAAAAATATATATCTGAGTATTATACTCTTAAAAAATCAGTCCTATAGAAACAAGAAATGACTGAATTAAATTAGATTTGATACCTGTTGGTATAACAATCTGGGCCCATTAGCTCATTAGAGCTTGGTGTTAATGAGGCCAAGGTCAGTGGTTCATTCCCCATATGAGACGGCAAGCTTCACCCAAAGATAGCCATTCTGTCCCATAGAATTATACTATACCCCTTATTCTATTAATATGTTTCAGAGATAACTGTGACTGGCCACAATCAGAACAAGGAAATGAATATATATGGCTTAGTTCATCCTCAGTAGTGGTGGAAAAGATATCCAAACACATCTTCATAAAGGAAAATAGGTCATCTTCACACATAAATAATATTGCATTACATTAGGTATCGTTCCTTTATTTTCTTGATAAATTATAAATTCAAACTATATAATTAATTAATTTCATCTAACATTTAATGCTACTTCTACATATTTATTTGTCAGGTACTATGCTATGTTCTGGAAATATAAAGACTGATAACACATTAGGAACACAGTAATGGGTTTAGGGCAAGATCCGTATGGGGAGTGTATTTAAGTGTTATTATAAAGGGTTGGGCTTTTTGGAAATAATGATAGTATTTAAATAGTTTTAGAGACTGTTTGGCCAAGGAGTGCAAGAATCCATAAATCCTGCATTGCTAATCTATCTCCCAAATTGTGTCCATGAGTAAAATTTAAATACAAGTCACACTAGCAGAGAAAATCAAAGTGTTGTTTTATTATTAGGGAGTTTGGGCTTCCAAACAAAGCAATACAGAAGTGAGGAGAACTCTGATCATCTTAACAGGATTATGTTGTTAGAGGTGTAAGGGCACACCCTCCCATTAACCGACATCATCTCAAGGCTAACCATACATTTTAGAACCCTCTGGTTATAACTTTTACACCTGCTGAGTCCAAGGCAGTCTAACCCTAACAGTGTTGACAGTTGTCTTGGAGTGCTTTAAGAAAGTACTGAATTGATTTGCTCATCCAGTTGTAAGAGTTAGAGAGAAAAGAGAGGGAGCCAAGCCTAGGTAGATAACCCTCTAACCAGCAGACAGTATAAGAGAAAAACAGGTCCAAACGGTAACGTGAGATTCGACTAACTAGATTAAAACCCTCTCCTTCTTGTAGAGATCAGGAGCACAGCTTGTTCTTTCGCTATTGATTCACATTTTAGCCCTGCCATGTCCTATCTGTGTCACTCTGGGCAAGTTACCTAACCCCATTAAACTTTGGTAAGCAGACATGTGAAAAAATGATAATATGCACCAAATAGCCAGACACTGACTAGGTAATAGGATTTTAGTTCCTTTTATTTCTCATAATAGTTGTTAAAAATTGAAAGTAGGAGACAAAACTCGTGAAAAGAAATCCCACAGAGAGTAGGTGAAGTTTCATGTAGACCATGATAGAATTTTACCGGCGAAAAAAAATTATCAGCAAAGGCACGATATGATAATGTGCATGAGAAGCTTGGGGAGTACAGAAAAATGTAAATCAAGTCATAAGGTGCCAAAGAGGAAAACACAGTAAAATTGAATGATAAATTCCAAATTCTGTAGAACAGATCATGTTCCATGTTAGGGTCTACACAGGAAGGCTACCATCCATGACCCGTACAGTCCTTTGTAACTTCTAATGCACACTTGAGTGATGATGAATTATCAAATGTCAAATTCTAAACATACAAAAAGGTTGGCAACGTGTACTTAAGTATTCTAAAATTATGTATGTGCAAGAACTTTGATTAAAATGTATAATCAAATAAGTAAATAGACTTTCATGATTTGTAGGAATAGATTAGACCACGAAAAAAAAAACCTTCATTTTTCCTTTGTATGCATCCACTTCAGGTGATGTAAAAATATGGTTAGGTAGTAACAATGAGGAGTACTCTCAAAATGTAATCTAAATCATGAAAAATGACTTTTACTTGATTTAATGCTATCACGCCCCAAACTGAACTGGTATTGAAAATCCCATTTTCTTTACATTGCTACAATTTGTGGTTGAAGGTGCTGGCGAAGAATGTCTAAAGTGAATGGGTAATCAATACAGTGGCACAGGATTTTATCAAGGCTCAGAGTGAAAACTCACAAGGAAGGAAAAGGCTGTGCTTTATCTTGTTGCCTATGTCCTAGAAGCCATTTCCAGAGGGGGAACTTGAATTGAAGCCGCCTAGTGAGAAACGTTTCTTACGAAGTAGCTTAAATCTCAAGAACAAAGGAAAACCCTTGAAAAAAGACATCTGAAAACATGGTCTGTGGCATAAAAACTCTCTCGATACAACTTTTTTTTTAATTAGTGACTTTTGAGTTAAAATGCTACCATTACGTATTTTCTTTCTCACATAAAGTGAAAATATTGTGAAATGAAATGAGCATGCAGCGTTGATTGGATTTGCATTTACATTTGTGCCTTTGGTTTGTATAAGTGCAGGCACAGCAACATATTTTTAAGCATGTTAATACTAAGTATCTCAACTATCATCACCACCAATTTGTTGTCAGTTGACTCCCAAAGGGAAGCACACCCTCTCTCCCAGGGCTCCTACCAGCTGCGTGGTTCTTGGATCACTCTCAGCTTGTGGAATGACCTCTGATAAACATGGATTTGCACTCCAAAGCTGCATAATGCATTCAGCATGGGAGTAGGCAGCTGTTATATGCTAAGGGCATTATTTATGTTCTTAACACTTTTGAAAAAGAAAACTTTCTTCCAGGGCCCAAATTATTCTCTCAGAAATAATTCCAATCCTAGATTTTCCTTTTATTGGAGGAAGAATTTTCTCCTTTCCATCTTCTGCAATGCAGTGTTGGTGCTGTTGTTAGAAGAGTTCTAAAAAGGGGTAACACCATTACTTTTCCTGAAGGGCATTTTCATGCCTACAAGCAGCTCAAAAGAACCTATGGTCCTGCTCAAAAATAAGCACATTTTGCTTCTACTGGTGACTTATGAGTTCTTTTTCTTCAGAAAGGCTGTCCCTCTGCAGAATAAGGTGAGAGAGACGCTAAAGCTGTCAGAACACATTGCAGATTCTATGATGAGGGTCCTTAAGCAGTGTAGTGATCACATGGCTACGAAAAGAAACTCCGTATCCTGCGCGCTTCTCCTGAGTGTGACTCCCTTCTTGGCGGAGGTTAACTTCAAAATCCATTGAAACCTATCTTTAGAAACGAGTAATGGAAGGTGTTTAACTTTGTCCAGACGCTTCTGAAACTAATGTTTTTCTCTGACTTATGCATGGATCTCTTTTTAGAACAAACTTACATATTGATAGAAGGTTGGAGTGTTCCCAAGCTACAAATTTCAGGAAAAACCCTCAAATCAATGCATCATCTCGAATCCCTATTTTTGTTTCTGAAATGTCCCTGGTGTTTATCCTCTTTCTTATGCCCCTCTTATTACCTTACTCTATTACCTCAATTATATCATCATTCTCTATTAATCTGGTGGTATTCCACCAGGCAACTTGCATATTCTCACCAAATACCTTCTTTAAATAATATGCTGATCATGTCCCAATTCTGCTTAGCAACGGCAGGGGCGCCCTCGTTTTATCACGCTTCACTTTACGGTGCTTTGCAGATAGTGCCCTTCGTACAGACGGAACGTTTGTGCCAACACTGCGTCGTGCAAGTCTATCAGCGCCATTTTTCCAACACCATGTGCTCACTTCATGTCTCTGGATCACATTTTGGTAATTCTCGCAACATTTCAAACTTTTTCATTATGATTGTATCTGTTACGATGATCTGTGATCAGTGATCTTTGATGTTACTATTGTAATTGTTTTGGTGCGCCGTGAACTGCACCCATTTAAGAGGCAAACTTAATCGATAGATACCGTGTAGTTTCTGACTGCCCCACCAACCGGCCGTTACCCCGTCTCTCTCCCTCTCCTCAGGCCTCCCTAGTCCCTGAGATGCAACAATATTGATATTAGGCCTGTTAATAGCCCTACAATGGCCTCTAAGTGTTCAAGTGACAGGAAGAGTGGCATATCTCTCACTTTGAATCAAAAGCTAGGAATTAAGCTTAGTGAGGAGTCGAGTTCACACTGTTTGTGCCAACTTCAAAAATTGAATAAACACTGTTCTAAGTCTGCAGACTGTGCCAGTTGTTCTTTTTCTGAGCTACCACAGCTTCTGGGCTTTACTTTTAGTTTAAATTTTGCTTTTAGCTTCAATTTTAGACTTTGGGCTTTAAGTGAACACAATTTATGTAAACATACTTGACACTTAATATTTCATTATATTCGTCATCATACATCCATCACAACTTTTATTCCTCGTCCCCCTATAGATATCCATTCCAGAATATGTAATACGAGTTCTTCCAAATTACCTTCCACACAGCCTAAAAAAATAGGGCTCTGTTTTATATGTTTTTTAATTTATATAAATGATAATGGCAGTACTTCTCTTGAATTTTAGTTTCTTCTTTGGAAGTAACTATTTAAGATAAATCAATGGTGTTATATGTAAATCCAGGCATTGCTTTCTGCTGCATAGTTTTCTATAATACATCTACTACATATATGTGTGTGTGTACATGTATATATAGTATATGTGAAGCCCTGGCGATTAAGAACACAGCTGCTAACCAAAAGGTAAGCAGTTCAAATCCACCAGCCGCTTCTTGGAAACCCTGTGGGACAGTTCTTCTCTGTCCTATAGGGTCGCTATTAGTTGGAATCGACTCGACAGCTAAGGGTACGAGTATAGTGTATGTATATGTGTGTATATATATGTGTGTGCGTGTCTACATACACACATGCATGCACACTCACATACACACACATACATATATACATATATATAGACATAATTTTATTTATGTTTCCCTAATGATGGTAGCCTAGGTACCTTCAATTTTCTCATACCACAAACAATATAATAATCAACATCCTGCACATTTTTCCATAGGGATCTGTTTGAAAGCAAATTCATGAGTTAGGAACTGTTTCATGGAGTATAAACATACGTAAGTTCTCCTTATAATGGCTCCATTCATTTACACTCCCACTAGGACTGTGTGGATTGTTTCATTTTCCTATCTCCTCATCAGCACTCGATATTCCTGGGCATGATTTTACCTTCCATTCATAGAAGGAAGTTCGTTCCTTTTCATTGTTCTTGGAGAGTACACTTTAGTGTGGAAAGCCTCTCCTGTGATTATTGGAATCAACCACTTCTACTTCTGGTCATCCATCAGAGAAGTCTGCCTTTCAGGGTACCACTTCGTATCTCTGCCATTATTTTTGCTCTTTTTCCACGGTTGTCATTATCTCTGTAATTGCCTAGCCTAGACCAGGGCAGAAACAAAGGAAGAGGATATACTTCAGAACAAACTGAGTTTTGTGAACTTAATGTTTGCTTCTGGTCCCAGCACTTCCCAGTGACACCCCCCCTCATTGTGCTAACGTTGCTGCTTTCCTACATGGAAGAAACATCTCAATCCATCATGGAACCAGGAAAATGCTTGGGAGAAATCTCTGTTGAACGTAGCCACTCTCACTCTAGGTCCCACACCAGGATACAGTTGTCTTCTTGCTCCCCCAAATTTTCTTAGCTTGATTGAATTAAACTCGGGAATCTATTGTACCACCTCTTCCATCTTTGGTATCTCTGAGGTTGAGTCCAAGGGAAGTAATCATCAATCTGTATTAGTTAGATATCTTGATGGAATACTTTACTCATTACAATAACAGTCATTATTTTATATCTATGATTATTCATTAGTGGATATGTATGTCTCCCCTTAAAATTACACTTTATAGCTAAGACCCAATCTATAGTGTGTTATCCACAATGTTTGTGAAATAAAATTAATAAATACTGAGGTGTTAAAAGTCTCAGCAGGAAAATCCTACTGGGAAGTCAAATTTGAATCGGAAAACAAGCATGTCCACCCAAGGTCATCAATGTTAGCATATTAGAATGAAGGAACGTAGAGACAATATGCAGACAGATCAGATGTAAGACTTCCCTGGGCTTTTAATCCATTTGTGTGTCTGTATACGTATGTGTATGCGCTACTTGAATGTTTATAGGTCTTCCAATAGACTGCTGTCATTTTAAGAATGTACTGTGAAGTGCTCTTTATTCTGTTAAGTAACTAAACGTCTTTGTTCAGTGAAAATATATGAGCTAATAAGACGATATTTTTATCTATATTTATTCACAAACCCAAGATTTGACTATTATACATGCAAGAGCCAGTCCAATATTTTAAATCTCCATATGGAATTCTGAATTATTATCCTATTGTCCTATCTAGTCCATGAGCTCATCTTTCTCAAGTTTATTGCAATAACTTTCAGTTACGGGACTGTTATTTTCAAATATGCCAACTCCAACTTAAATATTAAATGAGGTTTGTTGGATCATAGACTGAAAAGGTTCAGGAAGGATAAGTGCAGACATGGGCGAGGCGGTCTTTGACTCAGTTTCTCTTTAATTATCATGGTTCTGAGCTCATCCAAGGGCAGAATTCATACTCAGGCTGAAAGTCTGCCTTCAGCTAGGGCTACATGTTTTCTCTTTGCCACTGACAGAAAGAGAGCGAGAAAGAGAGAATTGCTTCATACAATAACTAAGCAAACATCCTGAGCTTCATTAATTTTGACCCTACTACCTTAGACTTAAAGCTCTGGTGGCACAGTGGTTAAGAACTCAGCTGCTAACCATAAGGTCAGCAGTTTGAATCCACCAGCCACTCCTCAGAAACCCTGTGGGGCAGTTCTTCTCTGTCCTATAGGGTCTCTATGAGTTGGAGTTGACTCGACAGCAATGAGTTTTTACCTTAGACCTAGGGCATGAATATGGTAAGGGGATTTTGCCCTTATACTACTCGGATTCCACAGGTGGAGTCAGGCAAGGATGCATCACATGCAAATTGCCTGTGTGTTGCTTGGTGGAGGAGAAGTGTACTCTTAGGAAGGAGGAAGTGGGGAGTGTTGGATGGGCAAGCAACAAAAATGTTCACTTCCCCTACTAATTGTCTTCCTTCTCTCTTTTCCTCTCTAATCCTCTTGATTCACACGCAAGCCTATCACTATCTTTACTTGTATAAAACACTGATCTGATCACGTCACTTACTCAGTTTAAGTTCTGCAAAGCTTCTTACTGCTGACAGTGCAATTCACAAGATCTTTCAGAGTGAGAGTCCAATATATGAAGGGTTTTTTTTTTTTTTTTGGTTTATGTCCAATAACTATTCTTGTACAACTGCTACTTTTCCACAACAAACGGGGTCATGAGCTCTCACACACCCACTGTTTTACTCACACGTCTTTATGCTCTTTCCTTTTCCACCCAGTATATTCCCACCTATGTTTTAGTGTCACCACCTCTGTGAAGTCTTCCCTGACTGTTTCATGCCGTCAATTATTCCTTCCTTTGTGCTTCCAAAGCTGCCACCCTCCCTCCTTTTGTGGCTGCAAAACTTTTCTTTGGTCTTTCTAATTTTTTTTGCTTCTGTTCATGTATTCTATTCTCTTTAATCACAACATTATCATTCCTGGTTAGCATATAGAATAAACTTAGACAACACACTTAAACAAATAGATGTTAAATTTTCTAGATAATTATCAGTTCCTGGCCTCATTCACTGTAGGCCCGAAGAGGTGGGAAGGGGTGTTAGGTAATGTATTAGGCTGTGAGTGAAAGCCAGTTACTGGCATTTATTCACTTCTCTTAAGAAATTGCAGAGATTCATTATAGACCAAAGAGGCTAAAATTCTCAAGGTGGCCCACACAAAACAGTGCATGATAATTAGAAATAAGTTTAGTCTGGTAATGCAGGATAAAGACAATGCTGTAGTGGCTACCACATTTGCCAAGTTTTTTCACATATATAAAATGCCCAGAGACGTGTCTGACCCATTTGAATGCTTCATAAATAGAATTCATTACATTTATACATTTATTGTCAGATACAAGTATAGATATGAGCACCTAGACGACAAAGACAATATTCAGTATAGCTTTGTACAAGATAACATAATACGATAAAAAACAAAAAACCACACCCATTACTGTCGAGTAGATTCCAACTCATAGCGACTCTATAGGACAGAGTAGAACTGCCCTATTGGGTTTCCAAGGAGCAGCTGGTGGATTTGAACTGCTGACCTTTTGGTTAGCAACCATATTACTTAACCACTGAGCCACCAGAGCTCCAACACCATAATAGGTGCTCATCAACTATCTTTTGAAGACAAAGACAAGAAAATAAAAAAATAAAACGAGGTGATTTTTAAATGATAAATGGAAAACCACCACCTAAAATTTTCAGAGACGTAAAATGACAGCATAGAAGATTTTTGGAGATAACAATAACTAAGAATTAAGAGAAAAATCAATGGAATCAGAATTGTTTTTAAAATATTTTTGGTTATTTTAGCCATTCTAAGACAGTTTTGAAATTGTTTCTGTAAACTCTAAAGGTTCAAAAAATAAAAATATAAAGAAATAGCCCACAAATATTACAGGTCAAAATATATTGTTTTAATGATACCGTTGTCGTTGGGTCGCTTCCGACTCATAGTGACCCTACAGGACAGAGTAGAAATGCTCCATAGGATCAACTGCAGACCATTTTGTGAGTAGCTGTAGCTCTTAACTACCATGTCACTAGGCTCCTGAAAAACTGTTAGGAGGAAAAAAAGTAATAATGAGATGGAGTTACCTGCCTAATGCTAAGATAGGATGGGAAGAATAATCCATAAGAGTATACACGGGGCAAGAGAAAGTTTTTTTTCAATGGCCACCAAAAGATGGAACAAAATTCCTTTCTTTATCTTGAAGATCTCTTTCAGCCCAGGAAACGGAAAATCCGTCTATAGAAAAACAAGGAGTTCATAGCAGTTAGCTTTTGTACTGAGAGTACTGTTTCAAAATAACACATTATATTGTGTAGCTGTATTTTACATTTTTAGAAGAGAAAATGTGCACTCATTCATTCTTTTTTCTCCACTAATCCCCCACATGAACCAGAGAAATTAAGACTTCACAAAAGACATATAGTTTTGTAATTTTTTACCTTCAAGCTTACATTAAACTGATAATACTTCCCTCTGGAGTATGTTTTATAATCTTTATTAAATGACTTGAATGGCCCCATAGTGATGATGTGAGTTTTACTATAAAACAGGTTAATATCCCTATAATAGTATACTCTTACATTCTCTAATAGCATGGGTATGACCAATCTATTTTTATTGAAATTATTTAATTTTGGAGACTTGAGTTAATACCTCCTTGCCTCGGGAGGATAATATGACGTTTATGCTTAGGAACCAGGGATGATGAATTTAGCCTTTAGACTCAGCCTTTACACAACCATGCATTACCTTTTAGCCCCTGGGTTTCTTTTCGAAACCTTAGGCTCTTTGTATGTAAAACAAACATCTCCTGCTTTTGGAAACTGTTTTGTCCATATTACTTTCTTAATATTTGTACTTGAACTCATGATATAAGGCAGAGAATGTAATTGATTCACAAAATAAATATATATATAGTTCATTGCTTACATACTATGTACCCAGCCTAAGCTGTCCTTGGGGAAGTGATGATGAATAATGGAGATGTGGATTCTGCCTTCACCACCCTTATGCCCAGGTGAGGCAGCACGTTAGGACCTCAGCCAGCACAATATAGTGTGATAAGCTAAATGCTCTAGGAAACTCAAGCCTATTAAAGACTTAGTAAAGTCAGCAGTGACTCCCACAGTTGGGATGTCAGAAATACTTCAACAGAACTGACCTATGACACTACAGCAGTGGTTCCCAACAAAGGGTGACTGCCCCTGAGAGGAAATAGGCAATATCTGGAGACATTACTGATTGTCACGATGCCGAGGTCCTACCGGCATCTAGTGGATAGAGACCAAAGACGTAGCCGAGTTAACAGGACAGTCCCCCACCTCTCACCCCCACCACCAGGGAATTGTTTGGTCCAAAATGTACATAACAGCAAAATTGAGAACCTTGCACTAAATCTACAGTGCAAAACTCAAACGGCTGTGCCACTCATTTACTCTTTTGGATTTAAGTTGGTCAACATAGGCTTGTAAAAATTGAAGTAAATTCTTTGTCATCAGTAAAACGGTCATTTACTGAGTTCAGAGACAGAACTTATTTTAATAGACATCTTTTAACCATCTTGGCTTTCTCTCTGAAATGTAAATAAAGGCATAAGGCATATTGTTACAAATTCCAGCTTGTCGTTCCAGAAAAACACATTGTGAAATTTCAAGTGGTCATGACAATTTGCAGGTGATTTATATGGTGTATACTTTCTCTGTGACCTAAAAAAAAAGTCGGCACTTTTTCTTCTACTTGTTTCTCTGAACAGACTACTGACTATCTCTGCCAAACCTAGCATCTCCTGGTGTTATTTGCATAGAGCAAAAACCAAACCTGTTGGCATTAAGTCAATTCCAACTCATAGTGACCCTATAGTCTAGTGAAATGATCATTGGAAAAACATCCCACAGTGGGGTCTCATGTCTTGACTGTTTAACATCTTTTTCTCCAAATCAGCACACCCAAAGAGGTTCTGTTCTCTTCCATCAAATCCATAAGGATTGCTTCTCCCCCCACCCCTCCAACACCTTTTTTTTTTTTTTAACATATAAGAAGTTTATTCATTTTGATGTAATGGTCCCATGTAAATGGCCCAGGATGGAAGGGCAGTACCTCTTCTCTTCTTCATTATAGGACCCAGGTTACTACCAAGCTGTTGCTTCATTTTCTCCTAGAACTTTTGCATTCAAAGTGTTACCCATCGCTAGCATCATTGGCATCACCTGGGCACTTGTTAATTCTGGGCCAACTACAGACCTTGTTGTTCGTAGTTGTTAGGTGCCATCGAGTTAGTTCCAACTTGTAGTGACCCTGTGTACAACAGACGGAAACACTGCCTGGTCCTGTGCCATTTTCACTGTCATTGTTATGTTTGAGCCCGTTGTTGCAGCCACTGTGTCAGTTCATCTTCTTGAGGGTCTTCCTCTTTTTTGCTGACCCTCTACTTTACCAAGCATGATGTCCGGAAAACATATCCAAAGTAAACGAGACGAAGCCTCACCATCCTCACTTCTAAGGAGCATTCTGACTGTACTTCCTCCAACACAGTTTTGTTATTTCTTCTGGCAGTCCATGGTATATTCAATATTCTTTGCCAACACCATAATTCAAAGGAATCAATTCAATTCTCCTTTGATCTTTTTTATTAATTGTTCAGCTTTCATATGCATATGAGATGATTGAAAATACCATGGCTTGGGTCAGGCTCACGTTAGTCCTCAAAGTGACATCTTTGCTTTTTTTTTTTTTTAATTGTACTTTAGCTGAAGGTTTACAGAACAAATAGTTTCTCATTAAACAGTTAGTACATACATTGTTTTATGACAATGGTTAATAACCCCACATCATGGCAACACTGTTCCTTCTCAACCTTGGGTTCCCCATTACCAGCTTTCCTGTCCCCTCCTGCCTTCCAGTCCTTGTCCCTGGACTGTTGTGCTCCATTAGTCTTGTTTTGTTTTACGGGGCTGTCTAATCTTTGGCTGAATGGTGAACCTCGGGAGTGACTTCATTACTGAGCTAAAAGGGTGTCTGGGGGCCATACTCTCACGTTTTCTCCAGTCTCTGTCAGGCCAGTAAGTCTGGTCTTTTGTTGTGAGTTAGAATTTTGTTCTACACTTTTCTCCAGTTCTGTCCAGGACCCTCTGTTGTGATCCCTGTCAGAGCAGTCAGTGGTGGTAGCCGGGCAACATTTACTTGTACTGGACCCAGTTCTTCCCCCTTTTTAACTTTCAGTTACTGGCTTGGTATCCCTAGCTCTTTGTTCCGTCATTGCACAGTCTTGTCAAGTGCTTTGAGAGATGTCTTTGAATGATAAAGTACTGTACATGTGAAAGCGATTGTTGATTTTGTTGCCTACTTCCTGCCGTTACTCTGATATGATGGAATGCCTGGCTCGGAGCTGCCTGTTATCCCTGCCAATCATCAGCCAGGCTATATCTCTGTCGCCTTCTAATACCATCAAACGACAGCAGTTTCCATAGCTATTTTTCATAAAATCCTTTTGAAGACTGATTGTAATTGTCCTTCATATTTTTTTCAGTTACAAAAAGAGCATAAATCTATAGAACTATTGAT
Source organism: Trichechus manatus latirostris (assembly GCF_000243295.1). Lineage (NCBI taxonomy): Eukaryota > Metazoa > Chordata > Mammalia > Sirenia > Trichechidae > Trichechus > Trichechus manatus. The sequence continues at coordinate 1,453,760 of NW_004444088.1, forward strand.
AACAAAAGGTAGTTTTTCAAAAAAATTAGGGAGTCATTTATCTGATCTTGAGATTCCAATTTGTCCATTCATTGTGTTTTAGGTCTATATTTAATGGGGTTAAGTATTTGTCTCAGAAGGAAAACAAAGAAAAAATTTCTTAAATTCAATATGTGTTTTTAAGTACCTATACGGAAGTTGTTAAGGATTTCATTTTACTTGGATCCACGATCAACTCTCATATAAGTACCAGTCAAGAAATCAAATGATGTATTGCATTGGGCAGATCTGCTGCTAAAAACCTCTTTCAAGTGTTAAAAAGCAAGATATCACTTTGAGGACTAAGGTGTGCCTGACCCAAGCCATGGTATTTTCAATTGCTTCATATGCATGTGACAGCTGGACAATGAATAAGGAAGACCAAATTAGAATTGATGCCTTTGAGTTATGATGTTGGTGAAGAATATATTCTGCCAAAAGAATGAACATATCTGTCTTGGAAGAAGTATAGTCAGAATGCTCCTTAGAAGTAAAGATGGCGAGACTTCATCTCACTTACTTCGGGAATGTTATCAGGAGAGACCAGGAGAAGGACATCATGCTTGGTAAAGTAGAAAGGCAGTGAAAAAGAGGAAGACCCTCAATGAGATGACCTGACACAGTGTCTGCAACAACGGGCTCAAGCACAGCAATGATTACGAGAATGGCGCAGGACCAGGCAATGTTTCATTCTGTTGTTCATAAGGGCACTATAAGTTGGAACCAACTTGATGGCACCTAAAAACAACAACAACAGCTAGTCTGGATTTTCTAGAGCACCAAAACCAGTGAAATATATATATAAATGAATAGAACGATTTACTTCAAGGAAATGACTCATGCAATTGAAGGGGCTGGCAAGTCCCAAATCAGGGGTATGGCAGCAGGCTGGAGACTCCTGTTGCCTCATGGTATTGTAGGGGTTGGCAAATCCAAGATCTACAGTTCAGGCAGCAGGCGGGAGACTTGTGCCATCTTATGTCCCAAGAACTGGAGGTGTGGCAATGAGAAGACTGCATGTTGGTGAGAGAGAGCTTTGTCAGAACATCCATTTATACACTGAAGGCAGGCCACACCCTACAGAAACTCCTCTTTCAACTGAATGACTACTTGCATTAGATCACAAAATGGAAAGTGACTGCATTTTGGAAGATCATCTGCCAAACCACTGAAAATCGTAGCCTAGCCAAGTTGACACATAATATTAAACATCACAGTCCACCCCTTGTCAGCTTAGCACCTATACACAGCTCCTTAAACATACATAATCTCCAAATAAAGACAATTGTAAAGTCATAGTTAAGCCAAACATGATACAATTAACGTACATACAACTGGAAACGCACCAGCCCTTTTACATCTTATATTCTGTAACAAGTAATGGGGTAAGGAGGGAATAAAACAAAGGTATTTGCTATGTACACAAGCACACCCACATGTGTAACAAAATAAGGAAGAAATACTCGTAACAATTACAAACCTCTTTCTGCAACTGGTCATGCGGTCGTAGCTGGTATTTAGAACTACCCCTTCCACCACCCATTCTGTATTCCCTTTGCCCCTCAGCAAGTACCTCAGCTGGTTGTGGTTCTTTACCTGGTGGGGTGACCCAAATCTTCATTCCTGAAGGGTCTGGGCCATTAGTAGTCATGTGGGAATTGAGTTGCTGTAGTTTTCCGTTGACTGTAATCACAGGGCACGGTGTAGTAAGAGACGCACTAAGGGATCTCCTGTTCCAGACATACTTTCTTTCTCTCCACTTGTAATAACCATCTGAGTTCCCCTTGGTAATCAGGAATAGGCAATATGGTAACTCCCTTTTTGCCTGTTGATTCAGAAGCATGAGGAGCCCCAAGTGGCCAGGTGGCTTTCTTAATTTTCAGTTCAGTGGAATCAGTGTTGCATTTCCTGGTGGATGTAATTGCGTCTCCCCAAAATATGTGTTGTAAATCTAATCTCTATATTTGTGGATGTAATCCCATTTGAAAATAGGATTTTCTTTGATATGTTAATTAGGTCAAATCAGTGTAGAGTGTGTCTTAAACCAAACGAGTAGATTAAAAAAAAAAACAACCTGTTGCCATTGAGTTGATTCTGACTCATAGCAACCCTACAGGACAGAGCAGAACTGCCCCATAGGGTTTCCAAGGAGCACCTTGTGGATTCAAACTGCCAACCTTTTGGTTAGCAGCCATAGGTCTTAACCACTACACCACTAGGGTTTCCAAGGTGTAGATTAGGCACAGAAAATCAAGCAGAGATGGGGGAAGATAGCTGACATGCTACCTGAAGATTGCCAAGGGACCGAACAGAAACTGGAAAAAGACCAGGACCTTTTCCCAGAGCCCAAAGAGAGAAAGCCTACCCCTAGAGCTGGTGCCCTTAATTTGAACTTCTAGCCTCCTAAACTGTGAGAAAAAGAATTTCTGTTAGTTAAAGCCACCCACTTGTGGTATTTCTGTTATATCAGTACTAGATAACAAAGACAACTATGAAGGTGGAGACCAGATAGTAGAAAGCCAGAACAGAAAAGCCAACATCTCTATTCAATGCATTCCAGCGGAAAATAATCAAAATCATCATGATTAAGGGGTCAGTTAGCGGAAGAAAATAAGTTTACAAAAATGAGGTTGAAAAGGTAGGTTTGACTAATATCACACAGAACACTGAAAATCAAGCTAAGGAGTTTGGACCTCTCCATGAAAGCCTAACGGTGCTATTTAAAGGTTTGAACAAGAGGGAAAATGACAGCTGTCTAATTAGATCTATGCCATTTTTCCTCATGATCTTTGTTGTTTTTACTTAACTTTCCTAGATATGAAGAGAGCAACAACAATTGAAGTTGCTCAGTGTAAGAATTTGTCATGAGGCACAGAAAAGTAGTATCTCTGGGAAGAGAAAAGGAGCCTTGGTAGCATTGTGGTTAAAGCAATCAACTGCTAACTGAAAATTTGGTGGTTCGAAACCACCAGCAGCTCCTTGGAAGAAAGATGTGGTAGTTGGCTTCCACAGAGATTTACAGCCTTGGAAAGCCTATGGGGTCGGTATGAGTTGGAATCAACTCAACGGCAGTGGGTTTGGTTTTGCATGAGGAAAGGAATCATGATATTTCTATGAAACACAGGAGCTCTCGTGGCTTAGTGGTTAAGCACTCATCTACTATTCGAAAAGTCAGCTGTTCGAACCCGCCAGCCACTGCACAGAACACAAATGTGGCAGACTGCTTCTATAAAAATTACAGTCTTGGAGACCATACAGGGGCAGCTCTACTCTGTCCCATAGGGTCGCTATAATCAGAATCAACTAGATGGCAACAGGAACTGTTATGAAACATAGATCAATTTTTTTTAAATTTTTGGGTCAACAGATCAGGTATAAATTCACCTAACCATATAATCATTCAGTGCATATTTCCCCAGATTCTTCGATGAAATGGAGTTCGAATTTGAATTAGTAATGGGAACACAGAAAATTAAGGAAGAAAAAAGAGACAATTGAATTAGGGTTAAAAAAAAGTTTTTCAAGAAATGAATTATTATAACTTATAGGAAATATACGGAGAGACAATGGAGAAACTCAAAATCATCAGTCAGAACAAGATCAAGGACTGACTGCAGAACAGATCATCAATTGCTCATATGCAAGTTCAAGTTGAAGCTGAAGAAAATTAAAACAAGTCCACAAGAGCCAAAGTACGACTTTGAGTATACCTCACCTAAAGTTAGAGACCATTTCAAGAGCAGATTTGATGCATTTAACGCTAATGACCAAAGACCAGACAGATTGTGGGATGAGAACAAGGACATCATACACGAAGAAAGCAAAAGGTCATTAAAAAGACAGGAAAGAAAGAAAAGACAAAACGGATGCCAGAAGAGACTCTGAAATTTGTTCTTTCACATAGACGAAGTAAAACAGCTGAAAAGAGGATTCCAAAGGGCAGCTAGAGAAGACAAGGTAAAGTATTATAATGTAATGTGCAAACACCTGGTTTGAAAATCAAAGGGGAAGAACACATTTGGCATTTCTCAAGCTGAAAGAACTGAAGAAAAAATTCAAGCCTTGAGGTATAATAGCGCAGGATTCCATGGGCAAAATACTGAATGACACAGGAAGTATAGAACAAAGATGGAAGGAATACACAGAGTCACTGTACCAATAAGAATTGGTCTATGTTCAGCCATTTAGGAGGCAGCATGTGTTCAAGAACCCATGGAATAGAAGGAGGAAGTTCAAGCTGCACTGAAGACACTGGAGAAAAACAAGGTCCAGGAGTTGACGGAATACCAATTAACATGTTTCAACAAACGGATGCAATGTGGAAAGCGCTCTCTTGTCTATGCCAAGAGATTTGGAAGACAGCTACCTGGCTGACTGACCAGAAAAGAGCCATATTTTTGCCCATTCCAAAAAAAGGTGATCAAAAAGAATGCAGAAATTATTGACCAATATCATTAATATCAAACTGAAGTAAAATTTTGCTGAAGGTAATTAAAAAATAATTGTATCAGTATGTCTGACAGGGAACTGCCAGAAATTCAAGCCGAATTCAGAAGAGGACATGGAGAGGAATATCATTGCTGATGTCAGATGGATCTTGGCTGAAAGCAGAGAATACCAGAAAGATGTTTACCTGTGTTTTATTGACTATGCAAAGGCATCCAACTGTGTGGATCATAACAAAATATGGATAATATTGTGAAGAATGGGAATTCTAGAACACTTAACTGTGCTCATGTGGAACCTGTACAAAGACTAAGATGGCAGTCGTTCAAACCAAACAAGGGGATCCCGAGTGGTGTAAAATCAGAAAAAGTGTATCCTCTCACCATACTTATTCAATCTGTATGCTGAGGAAATAATTCAAGAAGATGAACTATTTGAAGAATAATGCAGCATCAGGACAGGAGGAAGACTTATTTGCAACCTTTGATATGCAGATGACACAACCTTGCTTGCTGAAAGCGAAAAGGACTTGAAGCACTTACTGATGAAGATCAAAGACTACAGTCTTCAGTATGAATTATACCTAAACATAAAGAAAACAAAAATCCTCTCAATTGGACCAGTAAGCAACACCATGATAAATTAAAAAAGTATTGTTGTGAAGGATTTCATTTTACTCAGATCCACAACCAACGCCGATGGAAGCAGCAGTTAGGAAATCAAATGACATATTGCATTGGGCACATCTGCTGCAAAAGACCTCTTTAAAGTGTTGAAAAGCAAAGATGTCACTTTGAGGACTAAAGTGTGCCTGACCCTAGCCATGGTATTTTCAGTTACCTCATACGCATCTGAAAGCTGGACAGTGAATAAGGAAGACCGAAGAGGAATTGATGCACTTGAATTACGATGTTGGTGAAGAATATTGAATATACCATGGACTGCCAGAATCTGTCTTAGAAGGAGCACGACCAGAATGCTTCTTAGAAGCAAGGATGGCTAGACTTTGTCTCAGGTACTTAGGACATGTTATCAACACACACCAGTCCCTGGAGAAAGACATCATGCTTGGTAAAGTAGAGGGTCAGTGAAAAAGAGGAAAACACTCAGCAAGATGCATTGATGCAGTGGCTGCAAAATGGGCTTAAACAGCAATGATTGTGAGAGTGGCACAGGACCAGGCAGTGTTTCGTTCTGTTGTACATATTGTTGCTATAAGTCAAACCAACTCAATGGCACCTAACAACAGTCATAAGTACAATATTATATAGCTGAAACAGTTACATAACTATAATGTAAGCATTGCAATTTGATTTAATAAAACGTGTAAATACATGTATTTGGAAGATGACATTCATCCATTCATTCTGCAAATATTTACTGAACGCTGGCACTGTTTTAGTTATTGGGATTGCAGCAATAAATGAATCAGGCAAAACCCCTGCCTTTATTGACCATCCTTTCTGGAGGTGAGGTGGACAACAACCAAGTTAAATAAGTATAACATAATTTAAAAAGAAAAAAATGGAATAAGTAGTATGTATGTAAACATACAATTATAAATACTAAGATTATAAATTAGGCAGAGTAGGGGTGGGAGTTTCTTTTTTTAGATATTTTGCCCTGTGAAAGACTGAGTAGCATTTGGCCAAGCCCTGATGGTGGAAAGAGAGAAAGTGATGTAGACATCTGGGGGAAGAGAATTCCAGGCAGAGACAAGGGCAGGTGAAATGGCTTATGGTGGAAGCATGTCTATTCAGTTTGAGGAACAGTAAGAAAGTGCCATGGCTGTCAATGAAGAGCAAAAGGTGAAGGTATAAAGGATGAGAACCAAAGGCAAAATAATGGGGAGGGGAACAGATAGTCTAAGGACTTCAGCTGCAGTTTTATAGGATTTGGTATTTACATTTGTGAGATGAAAAGCCATTGAAGGCTTTGAGATGAGTGAAATTATTTGACTTGTATGTTAAAAAAATTAGTCTAGCTTCATTGTTAAGACTAGACTTAAGATAAGCAAGCACAGAAGCAGGCAAATCAGTTCTGCCACAATGATCCAGGTAAGAGAATATGTTGGCTTGGATGAGGAAGATGATGACAAATGGTCAGATTCCACCGATATTTTTAAGGCAGAGCTAAAAGGACTTGTTAATTATCAGATGTGGATTTGGGAGAAAAATAAGAAATAGGATTAATGATAGTGTCAAAGCCTTTGGTCTTACAACTCTAAGATGGAATCACCATCTATTACTATGGAAAAGACTGCAGCAGGAAGTTTTGAGGGGGACATCTAGAGTACAGTTTTACACGTTAACACTGAGATTCTTCTTATATGTTAATCAGCATCTCATAATCAATAAGTATTAATGCCAAATAACCAAGGTATAGAGGTCTGAATTTCGGGCGAATGGCATATCAGCATAGAGACGGTGTTTACAGACAAACGAGGTGAGTGTGAGTAAATGATCACAGAGGTGAAATGTATAAACTCTGGGGCACTCTGCTGAGTGTAGAAGACTGCAAAGGAAATGGTCTACTAGGAAGCAAATAGAAAAGTAAACCATCCTTAGAGGGTTCACAATAAAGAATCTGAGTAAATAAATGCATAAAAAAGGAATTATTGAAAACTGATAATAAATATGTGTCTGATTTAAAAACCAACGACTACTTGGCTTCTCCCTTCCTCATTACTGTCATGTTCTGATTTCCTGGTGACTCACACTCAGTCACTGAGAAACTAGCACCTCGTTTCTTGTCTTTCTCTCCATTCCCATTTCTATCATAATCATAGGCATGTTCATCATCATCATAGACAACTCACCCAATAGTCTAGACTTTTTACTCCTTGTCCTCCTTAATATTAACAGCTTTCACCTTCACTCCACTGCAGCCACCTACTGCCAGAGTTACATTTTGGAGCTTGTCATCACCAGGAGCTGTTCCACTTTAGAAATCCTTAACTCCGATATGCCATTCTGGAGCAATAGTTTATGTAATGAACCAAAAGTGTTCCTGTAAAACTAAAAATAATTAAGCAATCTTGGATTGAACTATAAATAGATTTATGTCGAGATTAAGAATTGTTATAGTCCTGCATTTTTAGTAATTGATATTTATTGTCACTTTCATTTTTGCCATTATCTGTTGTTTTTGTTGTTATATAGTTAGACTATCGTGACTAATTTCATGAAATGATCATTACCATTAACTTCCTACTGATTTTGGAGTATTATTCTATTGTATGATTTCACAGTTGCTTCTCCCAGCTCCTAGAGCTTCCAGACTAGAACCAGAACCAGCTCTTATGACAGCAGTCTGGAGCTTACGCAACAGCGATATTATGATATTGCTATATAGTCGATGATCCAGCAAGTGATCTGGTTCATTTCTTCATTATAAGGCCATGTCTATGTCATTGGAATTGGTAGCTATGTATCCAAGGCAGTAGTTTTCTAGTAGTTTCTTCATCTTCTTTTCATAAACCGGCCAACTCCCCCTCAACTCTTTTCTTCAAATAGTGAACCTTGACCTGTTCCCTGTTCAGCATCATCACCCAGAGACTGAAGTGTCTACTCTTGGTCCTGGCAGGCAAGGGCCTTTTCCCCCTCACTTACCTGCATTTTACTTCTATTTGTAATTTGCAGAGGTATTTCTCTTCTATTTTAGTTGAACTTACTATTTTCAAACTTTTTTTTTGGAGTGTACCTATCCTTGCTATTTGTTTGGAAGTTACAAGGCCACCTTACCATTTCAACATTCATAAAATTTAAAACAAAATTAGTTGCTCAGCAGAATAACACCTACTCTTGACTCCTAGAGAAATTATTTTTGCGGACTCTAATGAAAATGATGTTAAATGCAGTAAGGATTCTCATAGAGCTTTTCTTGTAACATCCATCAGTATCACTCACTGACATCACATTAAACCACAATCCAGAAAAAAGAAGAATTATACAAGAGGTCTTTATGATGCCATTCATACCTGCGGTTTTCTGGGAATGCTGGTGATTCTTCGAAAAACATTAAAAAAAAAGACTAATGGAAATAAACAACCTATCAAATTTGAACTATTTAATTCCAAAGAAATGTAAGTTGATGTTGAAAATAACCTGTTTCTTAAGGCTAAAACATTCTCTTCATATTTGAGGGAAACTATATTAATTCCGCATGTTATGTAACAGAGTTCTGTACCTACAGAGTACCTTCCAAGTCACTTAGTTGGAAGTTTAACGTAATTAAATCTTGATTAATTGGTCCATTCTTACTGTGAATGAGTCATATTTTTTTAGCAATCACTTACAGCTTTCACTTCACCACAGGGAAGCCAAATTTCTTTTGTACATTATTAATTTTCGTTTGCACTCTATTTTGCTGGTAACAAATTTGTTTGCATAATAAATAACCTTTTCTGAGGTATTCCAGTTTCATATTAGTAGCCCTTGGCTTTCTGAAGCACAGAAAATCTTGATGATTCTTGAAGACATACACTAGAGCAAAAATGGAGTATCTGAGATGGAAAGAAAATTGCTATGAATTTCAAATACTTTAAGATACATTGCTCTCATACAAGATCACCTCTATAAACATCCTCCTTGTTCTCTTCAGAAGTATTTTCTATATAAATTACATATTGTCAGACTTATATTTCATGCTCTAAAAGCCTTTGACAGATCTTGCAGCTATAATAAATAACAATCAGAAGATACAGCTAAAAATATCCAACTATAAATTTAACTGTTTAAGTAATAGATTCCCACCTTAAAGATTAATGCTGTATTTTTTTTACTGGATTTGAGGTTTAAACACACTTAAAGATTATTCTGTATCATTCATTATTATTTTTTGGCAGAAGTAGTTCATTTTTTTGTGAATTAAAAAAGAATAATCTAAGATATATTCATGCTTACTTTCTATGATTCTATTTCTCTCAGAATAAAAATAAAAAAATTGTTAGTATTTAGAACTACTATTAGAAGAATAAAAAAAATAAAAACAAACCCACTGCCCTCGAGTTGATTCTGGTTCATAGCATACTTTGGGCATGTTATCAGGAGAAACCAGTCCCTGGAGAAGGATATCATGCTTGGTAAGGTAGAGGGTCAACAAAAAAGAGGAAGAGACTTGACAAGATAGATTGACACAGTGGCTGAAGCAATGGACTCAAACATAGCAACAATTGTGAGGACGCTGCGGGACAGGCCAGTGCTTAGTCCTGTTGTACATAAGGTAGCTACGAGTTGGGATCGACTCCATGGCACCTAACAACATTAGAATAATAAAATGCTTTTGATTTTTTAAACCTAACTTTTATTGCCATTCAACACTTACCAAATTTTACATGTGAAACGTATAGAAGTCTTGGAGATTCCAGTGCTAACCAACCACACATTTCTACATAGTCTTTTCCTGAAGTTATAACAAAATTGACCCCCAGGCTTATCTAGTAAGACAAAATTATAGAGACAGTTACTAAGAAAAAAGGCATTTTTATTTTACTTCATACATTGATTATACCTTATCTATTTTCATTTGCCTGCTTTTTATCCTTTTGGTTACAAAGAATGGTTTCTCCATGATCTTTAGTCACAATGAAACAGCATTTTCTAGTGTAATCTCCAGGGAACTCTATAACATGGGCACGTTCAGTTTCCAAACGTATTTAAACAACACTTTTTTTTTTCAGAAGAAAATCATGAGAAACTAATGATCCTCTCAACAGGCTTTGGTAAACACTCATTAAGGTGGTAAGTAAATTTCTTTCTACTTAAACAATCTTACTATCTGGCAAAGTCAAGTGAGCCTGATACCACAGGCAAGAGAGACAGATAGAGATTCTGCCCAAAATAAGTGGTCAGGGGAAGCACAGTCCTTCCTCACCATGTGTGAGATTCCCCTTTTCCACTAAGAGATACAGAGGTAGCTGATGGAATTGACAAGAGAGACCAAGATACAGTAGGCAGCCTGGTGTGGGAAGCTGCTTTGTCCCTATGGCCCCTGGAGCAACTGTGGGAAGGGGGTGGGGGGCTGTACTGGCAGGGGTATCCCACCACTCTCCTTCTCTACCTAGAGACATCCAGCATTCTGTCCTGGAAAAATCATTTCTTCCCTCTTAGGCAGCAGCAGCAGCAGCTGAGAGCAGTAGGAGATATAGCAGCACCAAATAAATCAAGCCAACACAAATAACATTGGAGAGGAACTGAATATTAAACAGCCATTGGAATTAGAGTCCACAATATTAGGCCAAGACCCCGAAGCGAAACCTAACCTGGGAGACTGCCTGTTAAAATAAAATATTTAAATAGGACCCAGAGTACTGTAACATATTAAACTAAATATCCAGGAAACAGCTTAAAAAGAAAAAAAAAAAAAAAACACCCTTCACCATGAACCAAGAAAATCACTACTTAAATGATTAAAGACAGTCAATTGATGCCAACATCGAGATGGAACATATATTGGAATTACCTGACAAGGATTTTAAAGTAGCTGTCATAAACATGCTTCAGCAATCAATTGCAAATTCTCTTGAAACAAATGAAAAAAAATCTCAGCAAAGAAATAGAAGTTATTAAAAAAGAACCAAAATATAATCATAACAAAAAATCGTAACAGTAAAATATATATTATATATATTCATTGTAGATACAGATCAATGAAACAGAAGAGAACCCAGGCAGACATGAATATCTTCAACTGGCTTTTGGCAAAGTTTCAAAAGCCAGGGATCTCTGTGTATTATTTCTTAAACTGCACTTGAATTAATAATTATCCCAATAAAAAATTCAATGAAAAAATAAAGTCTCAGTGTAGAACATGGAACAAGAAGGACTTCAAAAGTACTTCCTGAAGAGCTTGCTAAACTTCATCTTGTTCACTGATTTACGTTAAGTATTCACTAAACTGAAATCTGGTGAAGGTATGATATCTTTACGCAAATAATCCATACCTTCTACATTTGTTTGCCAACTCTTTCCGCAAAGTATTTTTGTAAATGCCGCTATGCCAATTTTTTCGGACGTTGTTGTAAAAAAAAATTAGCGTAGTACACTTATGAAAATAATTCTAGGAATGAGGCCGTGGTTGTCAAATAAACATAGAAAGAGTGCATTATTTGCATAAAAATAGAATAATTCCATACCTTACCCTTCTCTGTATCACTTCAACAAGGTATTAAGTTTGGCACATAGTTAATACTCCAGAAATGTTTAATACATAAATGAATGAAACAGTAGCTAAGAACGGACCTGACGATTCTCCTTCACTTTACCTTCTCTTTAATCAGTGAATTTTTCACAGGTTTTCTACGGATCAAGAAAAAATAAAGTTGAAATTTAATATGTCTTCTCGGAACCCATGTGCCAGTAAGTGAACTTTACAACTCTTTCTTACTTAGCTTAGAGAGGATGAGATCAGTAAATCAACTGAATCCAAATACACACTAATATTTCTTCAATATATATTCCAGAATGGTAAATATTTGTCATGAGAAATATGCAAATCAAATACCAGTAATTAATCATGTATCAGTTCAGACACTTCTTAATTTATCATCTCAATTTGTCCCCACTAAAATGAGAGGAATTGAAAAAAAAAAACTAGAGTTGATAACTAACCAACTCTTATCTAGATAATTCACATCTGAATTTGAGACTATGAAAAATAATACATTAATGAATATACACAGAGCTCTATGCTCATAAAAAAAGCGGAGAGGGGCGTATTTTACTCCCTTTTTTTTTTTTTTTTTTGTCCTCTGTCTGACTTAAAAGAGAAAATAGAGAAAGAGAGAAAAGAAGTAAGATGGAGGGCAGTTAGTAATCGGTATCTTAGAGTAACTTGCCGATGAGAGGTAGAATGTGCTTTGCATCAGTTGATAGTGATGACAATGGTCGTTCGTCCCCACTTAGCTCTGCTGCTCTGCAGCTGGCCTTTGAGGGTCCAAAGGTACTTTATGTGGTATAATTATAACCCTTTCTCAATTTCCATTAAGAGAAAAAAATCTCGATCATTTAGCCCGATGAAATGAAGAACTTGCCTTCCTTCTCAGACTAGATCGCTGTGTGGGTGAGAAATAGGCAAGTTGGACTTTCTGAAAAAGAATCATGAGGTGCAATTGCTTATAAAGTGTGTTGTAACCAATTATTTAGAGTATTTCCGATCCACAAATAAAGATGATCCTGAAAGGACTTCAAAGGTTTAGAGGTGTAATAGCTTTCCCAGAGTAACAACAACAACAGCAAAAATAGTATATTTTAATCTCACCAGGTTAATTGCTTGGCTACTAACCAAAAGGTTGGTGGTTTGAACCCAGCAGCTGCTCCCCGGGAGAAAGATGTGGCAGTCGGCTTCCGTAAAGATTTACAGCCTTGGAAACCCGTGGGGCAGTTCTTCTCTGTCCTGTAGGGTGACTATGAGTTGGAATCGACTGGGAAGCACACAACATCACGTACAACTTCAGACACAGGCCCTAGACACTAGCTGTTACTAGCTGCCGTACCAGCATGCTTAAAAATGGAATTGGTTAATCTACTACACTAAAATCTCCGGGGGTACTTATTTTAAAAATGCAGATTCCTGAGTCAGCTTCCCATGTACTGAATTTGAATGTGTGCTTTTGCTTTGTATTGTTTTGTTTTGATGGTTTACTTTAATGGTGAGTGTGGATTCAGTAGCTTGTGGGAAACAAGCCCAGTCAGATATCATCCCTGAGACCATTGCTGGTTTGTTTTTTGCTATGATGATTCTTTAGCAACATACATCTCTTCTAGAAACGCATGTTGCATGCTCAGACTTACACACATCCCGCATGTACTTGAGCCATAGAGGTGTTGTTTAAAATGAGAGTGTGTGTAAAAGACAAGCTGGGGACAACTTTTGCTTCATAAAGACTCTAAACAGAAAAGTTATACAGCAGTGGCCAGGAAGAGCCCATCAAATGAATTTAATGTCTTCGAGTTTTTGTGTTATCTACAGAAGTTACCAAAAAAATTTCAGTTAACTAATATGAAAGAGAGAATAAAAAATTTTCATGGGAAGAACTGCTAATGCTCACCACTTTTATTTCTTCTTCTTCTTTTTCTTCTGGGGCACACAGATACATTGCATTGCCCACCCCATCTGTGTAAGATTGGGGCCATATGACTGAGGACTGGCCAGTGGAATGTTCGCAAAACTAAGGTCCACGAATTACAGGCTTGGCTCTTGAAATTCTGCAGTGCACAATTTCCCCTTCTCTCTTCACATTCCATAATGATTTTGAAGATCATATATTGAATACAGTGGTCCCACAGGTTGGAAAGAGCTAGGTAATCTAAACGATCCCGGGGAGCAAACCCTGTTCTCCCCATTCCCCACCCGCTGTGGCCAAGAACAGTGGTTTTTACACGAGCAAGTTACTGTTAATTCATTGAGATTTGGGGTTGTTGTTTTAGCAATTACTATACCATGACTGATCCAACAATGCTGGCTGCTATTAAAAAAAAATAAAATCCTTGACTATATGGCATTGGCTTTGTGATCAGGCACTGAACACGCAATACACTGATTTTAGAGATTGGCAAGATAATGATGGATGTTATACAGGGACAAGAACCTGCAATAACCTTGAAGAAAGACCATGCCAAGAGCTCTAGCAGAAACTTAACATGAGCTGAAGATTATTAGCTGTATTTGGGAAGAAAGAGACAAGCGTGGAAATAATTAGACCCTATGCAATAAGAAGGAAAAAGGAATCCAGAGGAGAAAGTAGCCGGGGAATTTATGCTGTTGAAGTACTGGAAAATTTGTGTGCTTCTAAACAAAAGGAGAGGAAAATTAGCTTGAGAAAGCAGCAAAAGTCTATTAAATCCTAGGCTTTTAGCTGTTCCACTCAAGCTTGATTGCCACAATGTAGCAGTCATTAAACTGAGAGAGAAAAATACTGGGCAAAGATGCAAAGATTTAATGCAAATTTAAGAAATATGGCTATGTTGTTGTTGTTGTTACTAGATGCCGTCAAGTTGGTTCTGACTCATAGTGACCCTGTGTAAAACTGAACAAAACTCTGTCCAGTCCTGTACCATGCTCACAAGGCTATGCAAGTAATTTATATATATAGTTACTGGCACAAGGAACTGACTACGAACAGATAGATTAGAAACAGTTCTAGTGGGGAGAAGTGATATTGTCAAAGGAACTATGAGTCCATTATCTAAAAGTCTGACTGAGAAAAATCTACAGCATCTAAATTTTTTATCGTATTATCAAACATGATAAAAGAAGACTCACTACGTTTTCCAAAGGACGGAAGCAGAGGTCATGAAGAACAGAAACAGACCTAATCAGAGCATATCTCTCATTGCCAGGACAGGGACATCAAATAATGCCCTTGTCACACACACACACATACACACAAAACACACAACAACAAAACATTGACATTGAGTCGATTTTGGCTCATGATGAACATGTATGCGTCAGAGTAGAGCTGTGCTCCATAGGATTTTCAATGACTGTTATCTAACACAAGTAGATCTCCAGGAAAGCCTTCCTTCCTCGGTGGCACTGGGTGGATTGGAACCACCAACCTTCCAATTAGGAAGCACAAACTATTTCCACCACTCAGGGATTTTCTGCCTGTCGCAAGATTCCAACATTTCTGTGGAACTTCTGAAGTCTTCCCATTTCCTCCTTTCTGATTGGAGAGTTTTTCTGAGTTATCCTATCTCTAATATACAATAGCATATTGATGATACTTAGGTTGGAGTCTCTAGAACATAGATTGCTTAGACCAAGAGGAACCATGTTCTGACTTAGTAGTAGAAAGAACCAAAAGGAGTGCACACACAGACTGTGGGATGAATGGAGCAACCAAATAATGGGATTTTAGGTTTTCTCCTTTGTGGAGGTGTGAGTGTGCTCTATACATGGACTTGAACAGTGAAGTATTTACGTCACTCTGGTGACCACAGAATAGACTGAGACAGAGACTTCTGGTGGCCAACCAAACCCATTTCCTCCACTTATTCATAGACTGAGACAACTTACATTTGCTCCCTTTTTTCTCTTCTCCCTTGGGGTTAATCGCTGAAGTCATGTTAAAGCTGGTGGTGCTACAAGATGAAAAGGGTCTTGTCCCTGAGTACAGCAGGCTGAGACCCTCTGTAATTCGCCTTGTAACATGAGTGAAAGTACTGTGATGTTGGAGTCGTATGTTACAGATATTAACTTATCCTGATATATCTATTCCCTTTTAGCATCTTTCATATCTCAACAACCTAAGTAAAAAAGACTTGTGGTTTATCTACAAACTTCTATACAAATACCGATTACTGTATTTTTATTTTCTAATACAGACAGCACTGCTATGTTTAGTTAATCAATATTCAGAAATTTTCCTAAAAGAAAAGACATTGAAAAATGAGGTTAATAATTTTTCACATAATCATATATTAAATATCTAATTTGCCATTAATTTCAAGAATAAGAATTGGACAAATTAATTTATGCCTTTAATTACATTATATAATTAAATTTCATAGTTTAAAATGATAATTAGTACATTACTAATGCAATAGCCTTTTAAACACTTGTTCCTTTTAAATCAGAGGATGCTGTATTGTATAGTTAAAAGGATAAACTAAGAGTGGCCATTATCCTTGTCTTTGTTACTTGCAAATTTCGCAGCTTCGGACAAGTAATTATTCTCTTAGCACCCAGCTTTCAGATATAAAAAAAAATGAAGTTCCTAAGACCTAATTTTGAGTGTTTTTGTAAGGTTTAGATAATTTTATTCAATGAAAAGCTTTGAGCTGGGTACACATTCAACATTTCCAACTTGTTTTATTGCCCCCTTTCCCAGGAGTAGTTACAATTATGAAGCAAATTAAGTTTTTATGATAACTGTCCCAGAAAAATCAGATGAAGCAAAGTTGACAAGTGATAAGTTACAGATAATAATGCATTTGTTTAAATTGTGGACTTCTGGGATAGGAAGAAAATGATCACTCAGAATCAATTCTACCTATGGCATAATGTTCTACAGTGTAAATTAGCCTTCAGATCCACTGTCTTCACTAATTTGTATTCATTAAATCACTTGTTTGTTCCACAATGTTATTGAGTACTTCTAGGTGTGCAAGGAACTTTAGTAGGCTCTAGATAGGCATAAGGGAGTCATCTGCCTCAAAGTGATGACCATTAAAATGAGAAAACACGAGATCACTGAAGCAAGAAATGTATAGAGAAGAAAAACAAATTAAAAACAGAACTTTTAAAGTCTAGCAATGAAAATAGGGATGAAGGGTGCCAAAGAAACAGAAGTACAAAATGATATACTTTTACCAACGCCAGGAGATGAGGTACAAGAAATGGGATTAAAAGCAGTACCAAATATGAAAAAGAATTTATGAAGCATAAATAAACCCACCACCTGCTCCTCAGGGGAAAGATGTGGCAGTCTGCTTCCATAAAAGTTTACAGCCTTGGAAACCCTATGGGGCAGTTCTACTCTGTCCTATAGGGTTGCTGAGTCTGAATTGACTCAATGGCACCGGGTTTGGGCTTTTTTGTTGTTGTTGTTTAAATGGATCCCTGGGTGGCATAAATGGTTAAGTGCTTGACTACTAGCTAAAATGGTGGTTAGAACCCGCCCAGAGGTGCCTCAGAAGGCAGACTTGGAGATCTGCTTCTGAAAGATAACAAACAATCTTGCAAACGTTACAGCGCAGTTCTACTCTGCACACGTGGGGTTGACATTGTGTTAGAATTGACTCTACAGAAACTAAAAACAACAAGGGGTAACAAAAATATCCAGAAGGCCAGTTGTATGAAAGTGTCACACATAAAATGATCTTTGTGAATAACAAGAAAAATAATTTAAAAAAAATGATAAATCTTATCCATTTTTGGAACTTCGGCTTTCTCCTGGGCTTTTCCCTAACTCCACTAGACCACAGAAGTTCCATTTCAGAGTTTGTTCTACTTATCTAGGATCCCTGGTGGTGCAGTGGTTAAGGGCTCAGCTGCTAAGCAAAAGGTTGGTGGTTTCAACCCACCAGCTGCTCCGTGGGAGAAAGACATGGCAGCCTGCTTCTGTAAAGATTTAATTTACTGTCTTGGAAACCCTATGGGACAGTTCTACCCTATCCTATAGGGTCGCTGAGTCAGAATCGACCCGACAGCCGTAAGTTAGACTTGGTTTGGTTTGGTTTAATATTAATTATAATACAAGCATGTACTCCCTCTTCAGGCTATTACAAATTTGAACATTTTTTTTTTTGACATTTTCCTTTATTTTTCTCTCATAACTTTGCCATTATTGCAGACATTGAAAGTCTTTTCTCTGAATCCTTTCTTTCTGTCACCCTATGTTCTGTGTTTTATACCCTTTTCCTCACTCCATGATTCATTCTAGGTATTACTGTTCTAAGATATTCTCTGTTCTTCCCAGTTGGAAGATTATACCTTCTGGCTTCTTTAATGTCAAGTTTGGCCGTTTGATTTGCTTTGGTGAATTCAATGCGAACAGAATTGATATGTGACATTTTCAAGTGTAACGTTTAAGATTCATCATGTAGGTCTGCCAACAAAGCAGAATGTCCCAGACCAGGACTTCAGCCTAGGTCCCAGAAGAAGGCCCATGGGAACATAGCTGAAAACAATTCTCAGTGAAAATGTAATGTGAGTGAGAAATAAGTCCCTGTTGTTTTCAGCTCCTAAAACTTGGGGGGCTCTTTGTTACAGCAGCAGCATAAGTTGGCTTAAGATGACTGATACAATAATCAATAAAAACGACATGTGTTTG
>NW_004444088.1:1480131-1544267 GCF_000243295.1 Trichechus manatus latirostris
GGGTTTCAGGATTGTTGATTCTCTGTTTGGCTTAGTTTTTCGGATCTTTGTTGTGGAGGGACGGCGTGGTGCTTCTGCCTAGACCGCCATCTTGCCGGAGACACCCAAAAACCAAGGTTTTTAAAGGAAGTCACAATGGAGGCTGCCATATATTTAGAACTAAAGAACTGCATAGCAAAATCTCTGGGATGAAGCCAAAGAAGTACTTGAAGGGAAATATATGAAGCCTTAAATGTATTCATTGCTTAATAAGAAAGACATGAAAATGACTCTTTTCTCTGCTTTCCTCTGATGATGTATTTATTAGCTCAAATAGTTCTTATTCTTGGAGTTATATTTGTGCTTTACTTACAGTAGGAGAACTGGTTTTCATTCAGTGTATCTCTAAAAATATTACCAGCCTACACCTTGGTTTTAGCACAGCATATTGGTTTTTTTCACCGACCCATAGCTAGGTGTGTCCCACTTTCCTCTTCAGATGCACCTATATTTTGAAACAAACTATGGCTTGCACCAGTCTTGAACAGGTATTAAAAACAAAACAAAGTTTTAAAAAGTTGCCATTGAGTCGATTATAAGTCACGATGACTCCAAGTACTCCATTTTGTAAACCATCCAATTGCTGGCTATACTCTTTATCAAATTGCATTCTGAAAACAGAAAAATATGGTTGAGAAGAAAGGAATAAAAAAATACTGGATAGTTTCCAGGGGACATAAATCATATGATTTATATTGCTTCATGAATGAAAGATAATTCACTGATACATATCAACAATTTAAGTAGCTTTGAACACACCACAGAGAGATTTAAAAAGGGGTGTTTACTGCTTACTGAACAAATACTAGTGGAAAAGAAAAAAAAAAAAGAAGAAGGAAAAAAATAGGTTCACATGATAACAACTTATGTCATTGTTTGGCACCAATGAATATATTTTAAATAACCAATTAACTATTGATTAATTAAGGTACTGATCTAATTTAGCTGTTTTTGCATGTCAATTTTAGGAATACTAACAATCTTAATTAAGTTTTTTAAGAAAATAATTAAGGAATTAACTTGAGAACTAATAACACTGTTTCAATTTATTTCACTCAAAGGGGGATGGGTCACAGCTGTTTAATATGATAAACCTAGATAAGGGCAAGGGGACTACATTATAATTAAAAAATAGCGTTTTTGTAATGTGTAAGGCTTTCTGAACTCTATTTTAAATTTCATATTGATTTTCCTAACAAAAAATTGAGAAAGTTATCATAGCTAAGTTCATAGATTTTTAGAACAGGATAGAAGTTTAAAGATTATCTAGCTTGGGATGTTAGCACATTATATTTCTTCTGTAAGGTCGGTTTTCATAAAGCAAGATGTGGCAATCCACTTCCAAACTGTTAGGAGTACCCATAAGGTACTCAGCATTAATAAACACGGAGGACACAACACGGATAAGACAGTCTCAGTCCTCAATGTACTTCCAATGCAGTAGAGGCAACTATAAAAAAATACTGTAAATCATGATACAATTTTTTGTCACCTACTTGAAACATGAACGAAGTCCATTTAACAAATTGATTTATTGATTCCACAGTCATTTACCTACTGCATCCCATGTGCCTGGTACTAGGACAGATGCTGCAGTTAACCTATGAGATGAATAGGGCTTTTCATGGAAGATACTACGCAAAAAATGTTGGCTAGAATTTCACTGGGCAGGAATAAGGGGAACAACATGCTAAGTAGAACGAAGGACAAGAAAAAAGGTTGTGAAGTTTGTGGGACAGCTTAGGGCTATGACTATCTGTGGGAACCTTGGAAAAATCGTATCTGATGTGATTTCCATGGGGAGTTGCAGGAGACAAAGCTTGGACATGGGCCTTAAATATTAAAAATTTTAACCTAGCCAGTACGTACCTGAACACCACTGAAATAGTTTATTATTAAAGAAGAAAGTACTAAAGTTAGCTCATATATTCATTTTGAAGATTCTTACATATTATGTAAACACTATTTTAAAAATTAATTTTTAAAAAAATCTTAAAATATAGATTGTAATTTGAACTCTTCTTATCTCCTGTTCTATAACTTCCTTTTATCTACTTAACATTCCTGGTATTTGTTATTGCAGTGTGTGTGTGTGTGTGTGTGTGTGTGTGTGTGTGTGTACTGACTGGACATCTGGCTATTCATGGAGAAGGCCTTATTTCTTTTCATGCTAGTTATCTGTCTTAGGCTGGGTTCTCTAGAGAAGCAAAACCAGTGAACTATATATATCTATATACAGAAAGATTTATCACAAGGAAATAACTCACAAAGTTGCAGAGGCTGGCAGGTCCCAAGTCCATGGGTTAGGTATCAGGCTAGAGGCTTCTCCTGACTCACGTAGCTGCAGGAGCTGACCCACCAAAGATCAGCAAATAAGATGGGAGGCCATTGGCTCACAGGCTATGTAGGGGGACTAATCCCAAGAGCGGCAGGTAAGCTGCTAGCTGAAGTCCCAAGAACTGGAGTTCAGATGTTGGTGAGCCAGATGCAGGATCCAGAGTGAGAGCTTTGCTGACACATCCATTTATATACTGGAGGCAGGCCATACCACCAAGGAAACTCCCTTTCAACTGATTGGCTGCTCATAGCAGATGTCATCATGGAGCTGATTACATCATTATATAACTGACAAATTCACCATTATATAACTGCCAAGCTACATCATAACTACCAAAGCACTGAGAACCATGGGCCAGCCAAGTTGACACACAACCTTAACCATCATAGTACCCAAGCTTTTCAGTCTCAACTCAACATAAAATAAGGAAGAGTAGAAGAGTAGTGGACTTCAGAAATAATTTAATCACTCTCAGAGAAGCGATTCTAAAAAAAAGATCAAAATATAACTTCCTCAGAGCCTCACATTTATTAGCAGTCTAAAACCAGAACCACAGTGTCCAAGATCACTCTCCACTATTCCACAGGAATTCCCTCATCCACTAGCATGTCCTTGTCTCCCTGCGAAAAGTGAAAGTCATAAATGTCAAGAGCTTATAATTAGTTAGCTTGAGCACTATATAACATATGTAAATTTATGGCTAAATTCATATTCTCAATTATTTAACATAACATATAAATAGAATTAAAATCTTACTTTAATTAGAAAAAGGCGATGTAGGTAATATTTACTTTTATTTTTCTAAATTAACACTGTCAAGTTCATAAGCTATGGTTTTCTTAATAAGTAATGCTTTTGATTTCATGCTGAAAGGTGATACTCAATGACAATTAACAATGAGAAAGTCCTAAACAAACTCTGTTGCTGTTTCCTGAATAATGTTCTTAGCTAGTTATGATGAAAATAATTTACATGATATAAAACATTAATAAATGTAACTTGAAGTGGAAAAATTGTATACAAATATATACTTGTTAATTCTTGACCACTGGTACCAAATATCATATTTTTCATATCTGCATCTTGTTTAGAATCTTACTGAATGCACATTTCAATAGATTACAATAGTAAAAAACATATTGGAAAGTAGATTCATCTTTATTCCTAATAGCAATTAGTATTTATATTGATGCAATACAATATTTGAAGAGTCCAGTGTTACCTGGATTGAGTAGAATGATGTCAGAGCAATTAGAAAAAAATTGACTTTGAAGTTCAGACTTCTACTATTCAATTACTTCCCTTTACGTGGATGAAGTGCCATGATCTTGGTTCAATATTATGAAAATGAAGTTGTCTGACAGCAATAATTTTAATGAGTACTATCTTATTTGTGCTTTGTCTAATGCCTTCGGGCAGTGATAGTTTATAATTCCCTCCCTACTCCTATAGCCAATAACAGACTCACCACAAATTTCTAAAGAATGAGGATGACTTACTGTCACGGCATATTTACCCAACATAGTAAGTGGTCAGGACTGTAACATACAAACATATAAAAACATAGGCATTTAGGAATAGATAACGCATACAAGAATATACACATCTGAACAAAGCATAATTCTAAGAACAATGAAAACTGGATAATAAACATTTGTATTCAGTATTAAACCAGGCTCTTTCAATTCACACTTTCCTCTAAAGATGAGACTCTAATACAAGAAACAGTTAGCATTGAAGAAAATTCAGTTATTTTTAGTGTTGTTACTGATACTTAGTGTATATATGGTTAATAAAATTTCTTAATCTAAAGAGAAACAAAAATTTCAGAGAAAATGTTAGTTTTATAGAAGTGTAAATTTCTAGCATGTGAACAAATCTTAACTTCCCCAACTTGTTTGTGAACTTAAAAAAATATTTTTAAATACAGAAACTTATTTTTTCTTTAGTAACTATAATAAGATTATTTTTTAAATCCCTTCACCTAATACATAGTCTCTAAGGCTGGATCACACATTATTATATGCAGAACCATACTGTCTAATACTTTCAAATGGACCAAATACTTGGATTTCAGTCATATAATAAAATAAAATAATGTGTACTATTAATATTTTACTTATTTTTTCAATAATTCAAAGTAAAACAACAAAAACTCAACCATCTATTCACCCTATCTTATTTCATAAAATATAAGGTATTTATATAAAACAAGTAGGGTGAAGTTAATCATAGAACAAATGCTCCATTATGTAATTTAATGAAGTTATTAGATTTATGAAAAACACATTTATTTATTTTACGAGGATCAGTGAAAATTTCAAATGGCCTGATTTCTGATCCTGAATTCAGAAGCTACTCTTGTAAAGGACTTCCCTTTCTTCTGCTGAGCCAATCAGAATTAACTATTACAATGTTAGTTGATGATTAGAGTACAAATCTTTATACTGAAGGCATTTACTTTTAACAAGTGGTCTCTGAAGGAAGGCTTGACTAGGGCTTGAATTCGGAGTTGGTTCCCCTTAGCTAGGGTCCAAGGTCATTATCTCAGCAAGTTCTCAGTCTGCAGAGAGAGAATAAGAGACGTCTTTTGCAGATGCCTTCTCTCCACAAGTGATCAGAAAACCAGAGTTTATACATGATTCTTTTTTACCTTGAGTTAGCAGGATAAGGGTCAGGTAATGTCATGCTGGAGTCTGGTGGCACAGCGGTTAAGCACTCATCTGCTAACCAAAAGGTTGGCAGTTGGAACCCACCAGCCATTCCACAGGAGAAAGATGTGGCAGTCTGTTTCCTTAAAGATGTACAACCTTGGAAACTCTATGGGACATTTCACTCTGGCCTACAGAGTTGCTCTGAGTCAGGATCAACTAGACGGCAATGGGTTTAATGTCATGTTTAATGGAGCCCTGGTGGTACAGTGGTTAAGCACTTGGCTGCTAACCAAACGGTAGGTTGTTTGAACCCAAAATCCCCTCTGTGACGTAAAGATGTGGCAATCTGCTTTCATGAAGATTACAGCCTTGGAAACCCTATCGGGCAGTTCTACTTTATCTTATAGGGTTTCTATGAGTCAGAATGGACTCAGTGGCAATGGGTTTAATGTCATGTTTATTCAATACAAGGATGATTTGTTGCTTCCTCAAGGTCAGAAGTTAGCTACATGCTGCATCTTCTTTTCCGGATTAGAGACTAAGGCAGTTATGTATGACCTGTTTACCTCTCAAGATCAATTAAGGGGATTGTTATATGTCATATATATGTCCCAAGGCCAATTTATAGAGATTTGATTAATGTTACATTTCTTTATCATAGCATGTAGGTGCATAGCTATCTTGGAATAGTTATTTACATCTTACTTCTCATAGTTCCGCTATCTATTTCTGAAGTTATAATAACTTTCTAATGATTTATAGTCATAGTTTCTAATGACTTATAAGTTTCTAATACAGTTAGAAAGCATTATAGAAAAGAAGTATACATGTTTATATGTTCACAAATTCTCTAGTTCTAAGTTTACATTATAAGTAACTCATACATATGCAGTTTGAAAGCATTATAAAAGGCATACATAATACTGACTTGTATATAGGTGATTTAATGAATAGATAACAGTTCAAAATAATAATAGCAATGACGTACAGGGTAATAATAGCATATGGGTAAATTAAATGAATGATAACAATGTTATAAGGGATCCAAAAAAAAAAAAAAAAACCAAACTATTGTCATCCAGTTGATTCCAACTCATGGCGACCCTGTGGGACAGGGGACAGAGCAGAACTGTCTCATAGGGTTTCCAAGGAGCTGCTGCTGGATTCGAATTGCTGACCTTTTGGTTAGCAGCCATAGCTCTTAACCACTGTGCCACCAGGGCTGCATTATAAGGGATAGGAGGAAGGAATTGGAAATACTCTCTGATAAGGACCTGGACTGCTCTTGAACTAGTATAGTGTTACTTAAAAGTGGACTTAGAATATAGTGACCCTATAGACAGAGTAGAACTGCCCCATAGGGTTTTTAAGGAGCTGCTGCTGGATTTGAACTGCTGACCTTTTGGTTAGCAACAGTAACTCTTAATCACTGCACCACCAGGACACGTAGAGTGTTTAAATTTATATCGAAATCTCTAAGACCACCACTAAAAAAAATATGAGAAGTATAATTGATATGCTGGGAGAGATAGAAAATGGCATCATAAAAAATGCTCAATTAAAACCAGGAAATCCTGAAAAAGGATCTTTAAGGGCTCAGCCCAGGAGCTGTATATATGTACACTTCTGCTTAAGATGCATAGGCCAGAATCTAGTCAGATAGCCATATCTAGTCAGAAAAGAAGAGGGAAAAATCTGAACAGCCATGTGTCCAAGTAAAACAAACTCCTGACTCTAAAATTTTGGAGAATTAACTTTGGTGGGAAAAATCATAATCTCTGTCAGAGGTACATACTTAACTATTGTAGCTTTGTGTTCTGACACTTGGTGAGAAAAATCACTGCTTAATTCTTTTCAATATCATATTTATTCTGGCTATTCTCCCCATTTATTCTGTCAGAGAAATTTTATAAAAGCTTAAAATAAAACAAGTGGATTTTTAAATTAGATTTTCATCAATATAGAAATTATTTTGCAAGGAATTCATATCTTTACAACATTAAATATTTCCACTTACAAAGTAGACATAACTTTCTGTTTATTGACGAGCTATATATACCTCTTGGTGGTATTTCTTTTTCTCTTATCTTTTCTTTCCTTTTTTAGTTTTTTTCATCAAAGTCTCTTACCTTTCTTCTAAGGGTCATGTCTATATATTAATTACTGTTACTTTTTGGAGTAAAGTTAGTTATTGTCAAAATTTAGGACACGTATTGATATTTGTATCATTAACCTGTATATAGATACTACTGAGCATTCATTTTTTAAAAAAATACTTCAATTATATTTCTTCATTATGTTATCCACAAGTAATAATGATTTTTTCCTATGTTGGTCTAATTTTTTCTCTGGTTTTTATTTCCTCTCTTGTTTAACTGACAATTATGACTAAGATTATGTTACATATTTAATATTAAATGAGAATTAAAAAAGTTTTGTGTCTTATTCTCTGTATTATGGAAATATCTATGTATTTTTTAAGTTTTTACTATGTTAATTGCTTTTAGTTTGATAGAAATTTTGTCTATGGTATCTAAGCAAGTAATCTACTATTTCTAGTTTTAGTAGATTTATTAAGAAGAATTTATTGAAATTTAATGTCTTTCTCACAATTAACGACATAATTGAACTTTAGTTTTTATATTGATGTGATCATTGTAATAGAGTTCTTCTGAAAAAATTGATAGGTACTTTGTCATATGACCAAATTGTAGTTGTTAGTATTTTATTTAAGATTTTTCAAACAATAATCTTAACTGAATCCCGTCTATAGCTTAAATTGAGGTTTTATCTCTTTGATTTGGGCTTTCATCACCAGGGCATAATGGACATGTATGGGTAGCGTTGTTCGGAGTCCACACAAATTATACATTTATTGGCTGAGCCAACAACCTACTTACTGAAATTTAAAGAAGTGGAAAATAAGTGTGGAGACAAGACATTAAAAGGATAGCTTACATACTTGCAAGCAGACCAGATGTGGATGAGGGAGCAGAGTAGCTAGTGAAATTTGAGAAACCTTGAGGATGAGGAAATCTTGGATTTTAGCAACAAGTGCTTCTAAGGCACTTCTGTCCGATAGAAACGTAATGAAGTTCACTTAATGTAATTTTAGTTTTTCTAACAGAAACAATAGAAACTAAAAGAAACAAGTGAAATTAATTCTAGTAATATACTTTATTTAACCTGTTATAGCTAAAATATTATCATTTTAATAACTAATCATTGTAAAATTATTAATGAAAAATTTTACTTTTCTTTCCTTTTTCCTTCCTTCTTTCCTTCCACCCTCTCTCTCCCTCCCTCCTTCCCTTTCTTTCTTTTTATAGTGAGCCTTCGAAATTCCAATGTGTATTTTAAACTTATAGCATATCTTAATTTGAACTAGCCACATTTCAAGTATCCAATAGCCACTCAAAATTGTCTTAAGAGTTTGACTCAATGGAATATTTCTCAATGTAATATTTCACCTCTGAACCCATGCACACAGCTATATACTGTCAGTCTTATTCAGACCTATGGCCATGTGCCTTCAGCGGTTCAGAGTCTGGGCACGACCTCCACATGAACTCTCTGATCTGTGGGCTTTATTACTTAATCTATAGATCACCGGGAGTCTACCAAGCAATGCACAACTTGACAGATAGCTGTGGATTATTTTCACATTCCATCAAATATTTCAGACATAATTCACTAGTTCGGAAAGTGGAGATGGGTTTCAGTGACTTTTTCACTTAAAAGCAGGTGGTTTCACTGATGCTGTTTACTTACCAATCATTTATCATGAAACTATCAGAGGACAGCATCTACTAAGGATCTTTCCTGGGACCTGCACTGCTGTAACAAGACATATCAGAAGACATTGTCCATGATAGGATGCTAATTCAGTGTTAACATCGCTCGTCTGAACACACGCAGCTAACCTGTACCCTGGAGGCCTGTCCTAGTGGACTCAGAGTGCAGGCATGTCCTCCCTGTGAACTCTGCACAAAGTCCCCCCAAAGAGTCTTTCATCCTTTTCTGCACACTGGAATAATTTGTGTAGCACAGAGATAATTCATTCTGTGAAAGAGTTTTGTAGGCTTTCCCATAAAACCTCTGGATCTGGTATTTTGTCAGGACTCTCTTTCCTCTCCCACTTCTGTTGATGGGTTTAGCTCACTCTCCTTCTTATTCTAATTATGACAATTTCCATTTCATTCTAGCAGATTTCTAAATCTACTAGGACAGACTTGGTATTTGATACTTGCTTTACCTTTTAAATAATCCATTCTAATTTTAATTTTGTAAACATTTTGTCTTAATAATCAATTTGACTGTTGCACATTCTTAAATCGTTATTGACCATATGTTTGATTTCTGGACTTTCTTCCTTATAAGACTTTTGTATTTCTTGATTAGAGTTTCTCTTTTATTCCCTTTTATAGTATAGAAACTTTATTTTCACTTACTAGTAAATTGAAAATAATTTGCATCATCAAAAATGATTGTTGTGTATTGTGACTTTATTCTTTATTATTTCTCAGCCTGGCTAAATTTATAAGTCACTAAAAGCTATGCATTCTGTACAGAACTGACAAGTGGAAACACACATACATTCACATTCATGTAGCACTTTCTCCAGTAAAATACAGATGTACCAATTATCACCAAAATTAAAGGGCTAATTTTGTATATTTAGGGGGCATAAAGTTGTGTAAAATGCTTTTTGCTTTCTAATAGCTAGTATGCATGGTCATGGTGTGGGGTGAGAGGTAGATAAGAGTTAAAAAAATTACATTACAGGACAGAGTAAGATAAATGGCCAAAGAGAAATAACAGCTATTAAGGGAATTCAAAGGCAAGAGTCATGTCGGGTGTCTGGGGGACCAGCTTAGGTTACAAGAGAAAAGTCTGGGTTTTATGTTACACTGTGTGGATTTCTAAAAATCTTTATGCATTTGTTTGCAACATGAAGTCATTTTTTTAAATTGTACTTTAGATGAAGATTTACAGAACAAACGAGTTTTTCATTAAACAGTACACATTATTTTATGACATTGATTAACAACCCCACGACATGTCAACACTGTCCCTTCTCAACCTTGGGTTCCCTATTACCAGCTTTCCTGTCTCTTCCGGCCTTCTAGTCCTTGTCCCTGGGCTGTTGTGCCCCCTTAGTCTCATTTTGTTTTACGGGGCTGTCTAATCTTTGGATGAAGGGTGAACCTCGGGAGTGACTTCATTACTAAGCTAAAAGGATGTCCAGGGGCCATACTCTTGCGGTTTCTCCAGTCTCTGTCAGGCCAGTAAGTCTGGTCTTTTTTTGTGAGTTAGAATTTTGTTCTACACTTTTCTCCAGCTCTATCCAGGACCGTCTATTGTGATCCCTGTGAGAGCAGTCAGTGGTGGCAGCTGGGCACCATCTAGTTGTACTGGACTCAGTCTGGTGGAGGCTGTGGTAGTCGTGGTCCTTTGGACTAATCTTTCCCTTGTCTCTTTAGTTTTCTTCATTCTCCCTTGCTCCCGAAGGGGTGAGACTAGTGAAGTATCTTAGATGGCCTCTCAGCAACATTAAGTCATTTTTCTTGAGGTGTCAGGCACACACAAAAATCTGAATCCATGAAGTTTACAATTTGATGATGAGTTTTGAAAACTCTGCCAGTGGAAACTCTACCTCAGTACAGTGAACATGTCCATTGCCTCCAAATATTCCTTGTGAGCCTTTACAACGCTCTCCTCCCTCTGCTTCCCATGCAAAGCAACCACCTATCTGCTTTCTGTAAGTCTAGTTCAGTTTATCCTTTCAAATATTCTGTATGAGTGGGATATACATTATGTATTATTTTCTGTCATGCTTCTTTTACTGAGCATAATCATTTTGAGATTCATCCATATGGCTGTATATATTAATTCTTTTTATTGTAGATCAGTATTCCATTGTGCATATACACTCACTTTTTTCATGTTCTATCTTTTTACATTTATTATCAACTTATCTCTGTCTATATACTTAAAATGTGAATCAGTATTCAGGATTTTTTTATTCTTTCGTTTTTACCCATCCTCTTTATAGCTGACTTTTAATTGGATTATTTAGACGATTACCTTTTAATGTAAATGTCAATACGATTGGATTTAGAAACTTTTATTATTTGTTTTGTTTTTCCTTATATTTTTGTTTATTGTTTGTTTATCAGTGTTCCCCTTTTCTTCTTTCTTATTGAAATGTTTTTTATAATTTCATTTTACCTATTGGGATTTTATAGTTGAAACTTACTAAACTCATACAAAAGCTCTCACCTTTTGTGTAAGTTTCGTGGTTGCTCTAGGGATTGCAACAACGATATTTCGTTATCTACTTATATTATGATATTTAATAATAAATAGGAATATTTTATAACTGTATGGGCTCTTTTATTCCTGTCCCCTACCATCCTTTATGGCACAGTTTATGTATAAATTTAGTCTATATACATTATTATCCCTAGAGGTTAAAGTTGTGAGCATTGCTTTAAACAGCCATATGTATTTTAGAGAGATAAGAGGAAAACTGTCTTCATATCTACCCAGATATTTACCATTTCTGATGTTCTCCACTCCTTTCTGAAAATCGGAGTCTTCGCCTTCTTCTGGTGTTTTTTTCTTCCTCCGAAAGAACTTGCTTCTGCTTGTCTTTTACTGTGAGTCTGGTGGCAACAAATTTTCATCATTTTTTTTCATCAGAAAGAGATTTCTTCTTCACTCATTCTTGAATATGTTTCTTGAGTTACTCATTATGGTTTTTTTTGTTTTTGTGTTTTTTCCTCTCTCAGCATTTGAAATATGTTGTTCTATTGTCTTCTAGCCTCCATTTACCTTATGTACTTAATCCCGTCAACTAAGTATAGTTCTAACAGGGATATAACGTGCAATATAATACTTATCATCTGGCTCATTCTCAGATGGATATCTTTTGATTTTCTTTTCCTTTGAGAAATGTCCACACTTCTCTGGTTCTTTATATATCAGGTAATTTTAGCATATGCTGAATATTACATCGTGGAGACACAGGATTCTGTTATAGTCCCGAATAATGCTGATATTTATGTGTTTTGCAGGCAATTAACTACCTTAGACTCACACCACAAACTGTCCCGCCTCCATGGGCTGTGACTCAGGTCTTAGTTCAGACGGTTTTCAATCTGCTTCAGATATGTGTGGTTCAGAGTCAGCGTAAAATTTGGACAAAGTTTATGTACAGAATTTAGTATTCCTCTTCTCTGGCGCTTTTCCTTCTAGGCTACCTCCTTCACTCTCAGGTGGCCTTGATTGCCCCAGGCTCCGTCCTCACTTCCTCTGAACAGTATGATGGAGTCTTTTGGCCCAAGTTTTAGCTGCTCTGTGCTGTATCTGGAAACCCTGGTGGTGTAGCGGTTAAGAGCTACGGTTGCTAACCAACAGGCTGGCAGTGCGAATCCACCAGGCGCTCCTTGGGAACTCTATGCGGCAGTTCTGCTCTGTCCTATAAGGTCGCTATGAGTCGGAATCGACTCAACGGCAACGCTTTTTTTTCCTTTTTAATGGGTGCTGTATCCACTGTGAATGTAGCAACCTCCGGGTAAAAGCACAAAAATGGGACATTTATTTGGTGGACAAAAAAAGTTATTGAAAATTTCTCAAGACAACGGTGTGATCAGAATGATCTTTCAGAACGTTTGTAGTAGCAATGATGTGTAGGACTAATTGATGTAACAATAGGCAGTTAACAGAAAGACTTGGCAGAGCTAACTCAGCAGTCCTGAGGAGAAAGAGGAGTTTGGTGTGGAGTGCAAGGAAATAGAAATAAAGCAGGAAAATGTCTGAGCAGTACATGGTAGATATGGGAGTGTCATGTCACTATTCAGTGGCATTATTATATTTCATGAAGCTAATAAAATCTTATTTGACATTTGTGTGTAGAATCTTTATAAAATAACATCTCTCTGGATTAGTATGGAAAATGGAGGTGACAGATACAATTTTCATATTATAACTTGAGTAGGAGCAAATAGTGATGATGACATTAACTGAAAAATAAGATGCAGGAGAAAGGATTAACTTATGTTAAGTCTTTCTATTCTTGCCCTCTCCCCAGTGCTGACACCATTTAATGTGTGGACCTTCCCAACGGTTTTAGGTTGTTTAAGAATGCCATGCCTTTTCATGCCTCCCTCTTTGAAGGAAAACTATTATTAAGGCTGACAAGATAATAGACTAATCTTTCTGGTCTTTGAACAATAATATAAATAAAATTATTAGGGAACATCTAATTGTTGCCTTAGTTAAAAATAACTGTGTTTCATTATTTCACATAGGTCTTTAACAATAATTTCACAATCTTCCTTTATTCTTATTGATTAAAATAAGATGTAATTGGATAGTTAACAAAATCTTTATCAAAATAATCCTGTGATTTTTTCTTTGAGAAAATAGAGGATTGACTAAAAGCAAAGTATTAGAACACCATATTGAGAAATAAAAAGAGCCTCAATATCACGTTTCCCAGATCAAGTACCTTGTGTTCTTATATAACTTAGAATAAAAATTGGTAGGACATATATTCTCAACAAATTTATTTTCATCCCAATATTATAAGCAACATTTTATCTTTTAAAAATAATATGTCGAATACAAGAGTTACAAATCATTATTGCTTTTGCCGCTCTTAACTTTTTAATGCATAATGATTAGGAGATGTTTATGAGGAGTTTTTCATGTCTAAACTCAGGAATCTAACCCCTCTCCCACTTCAGCACCAAAGATCATTTTATTTCACTCAGGATTCAAATACGTTCTTTCTCAAAAAATGGCTGTGAGGTAGAGACACAATACTCATCGTTCATGTAGCATATCCTTTCTAATACAGCTCTACGTAAAATGTACGGCAAGATTACGGATTTCAATTTAAATCATACTTTCTGACTCCTGTTACTAGAGAGAAAATGTGAGTATTAGAGCCTGCATGCACTCATGGCTACATAATTATTTTATAACTAGGACATAAACACATTCAATTATTCTGTCATCTTTGAAATTCCATTAATGAAATAGGCTTCCCTTAAAGAAAATTATTTCAACTAATAATATCTATAACAGGCTTAAGATGTTTTCCCAGCTCTGTACGTGACTTTAATCTTTATGTGGATTTGTGCTTTGATGTTACTGACGCATGTAAAGTATACTGATATTTTGAGTAGTGCCAGTCTGAATGTAAATTTTGCTAGAAACTACAGCATAGTCACTGAGATAATTTTAAATTAAACTGTCCGTATGTTCGTCAATACGTTACTCTGTAGTGAATGCGCTATGGAGAACTTGTCTTTAGACTGCCCCTGCCTGAAATACAGTAAGTAACACCTCATCTTCTGCTCTATCATCAGTTCTGTGTTCTCAACAGCTCTTCAGAGACACTAGCTTTCTCTGTCCTAGAACTTATCTCCCTGGACAGTGTTGTGAATTATTTCTTCCTGAGTTAACAACCATAACAAAACATTCTTTTTCTACTTTTTTTTCTTCCACTGGACTTCTGATTTCCCTCAGGTTATGAAGACCACTAGACCCACGTCACGGCAGGAATAGCATTTCTTCTTCTACACCTCCATTGTAGCTCTTTCTTTTCTTCTTCAACTGAGTATAAATAACTTCAGTTTTTAAAAGTAGCAATTATAAACCGCTCGATATCTATGACGTTTCCCCTTTCTTATAAAAATTTTGTGTAAAATAAAGAAGCTTACTTTTATCTCTGTAATTTTTTTTTCCATTGTCACTTGGTTCACTGTATCTAATGACTACATTTGTCATGATTCTCTGCCTACATATATGTGTCTTAAATCTTAATTACTTGAAACACATTTTCTTAATTTTATATGAATCATACACACACATATACAAATCAACCTTAATCTTGTTTCTTTGAGGAATAATGAAGCCAAGGTTTTAACTTCCCAACTTCAGGAAGAAATGCAAATATCCCACTTAATAGAAACGTATTGCATTCTGATTAAACATATTGCATTCCAATTAAATCTAGTTTTATTTGGTCATCCAGGTTTGGATTTGGACAGAATTCAAAGGTCCTATAACTCAGGAGTTCCCAAACCTTCTTGGCTCATGGTGGCGTTAATGTTTCAATAACTTCTCCGTAATCTCCCTGGGCTAAAATGATTACCTAAGAATTCCACTTGTAAAGTAGTTACATACAAAGAACTTAATAGTATTAGTTTGTATGGTGTGTGACAGATATGGCTGCATTCAAGTGAAAATTTAAATACTCCACGGTGTCCCAGTGAGTTTACTGAGTTGCCTCTGGGCCCCTCAGCGCACATTTTATGAACCACAGATCTATCTCCCCCTTTTTTGGGGTATAAATTAAGCACCAAATATATGCGAGAACACTATGAGCAGCAAATTCAAAAGGAGAGCTTAACAGACTTCAACAAGTAGACATTAAGAACTAAGGTCACAAGAACTCTTTGGACGGAACAGGTGATGTCTGGAAAACAGGTTTCCCAATGTCCAGGCTGGAGCCCTGGTGGCGCAGTGGTTAAGAGCTCGGCTGCTGACCAAAAGGTTGGTAGTTCGAATCCACCAACTGCTCCTTGGAAACCCCGTGGAGTGGTTCTACTCTATCCTATAGAGTCACTATGAGTCCAAATTGACTCAACGGCAAAGGGTTTTGTTTTGTTTTTTGGAATGTCCAAACTAATGTAATTTCTATTAAATCAATAAATACAATCATTCTGACTAGGTTATGCATGGCTCTTATAAAATCAATGCATGATTAAATATAGCATTTCTACATTTTAAAACATTTACATTTTCATTCAGTTTAAGTTTTTGACTCAATATTTTGAAGCAACGTACTCATAGAGTGATACTACGTGCATTGAGCTGCAACCATTTTTTATGTGATCCATTTTATTTATTTTGCAAGGACACATTTCTGCTTGCTGACACATTTTCAGTAATCCATTTATAAATATTTTTGAGGTTTTACAAGTTATAGTTTTTGTGCTTGAAACTGACATTTTTTAACTCCTTCAATAACAGCTAGAATAATTTCTTTAAAGCTATTTACCTTAGGGAAATAGTTCTTCTAGGATGTTTATTCTTCGTTATTTGCATTCATTTTATGTTTGTTTTGTTTTCTTTGGAGTAAGACCCTCTCAACTGACTAAGCCATCCTATGAATAGCCTCCTTCTCAGTTCCCATGTAAGTTTGCTTTAATGCTTGATGTAGTCCCGTCTGCTTTTGATCAACCTTCCCCGGTAGTGATGGAACTATGGTTTAACTGCTTTCAACAACTTTTTATGTTGCCAGCCTTTTTTCTGCAGCAATACAAAAGCCTCCGATGAAACACATACAAAATCACAGGGTTAATATAATAGCATAGTGCCCTGAAAATATCACTGTAATAGGAATCCAATAGAAATAACATTTTTTTAGATTGCCCAAAAATATATATATTACTCTGAGCCTAAATCTCCCTATATTACTGTCCTAAATGCAGACTGAATTGGGAAGATTATTTGATTGTTAAGACCCTTGTTATCTCTGATAGTCTCTGAGTGGATGGTTTATGATATTGTGAAGAACAGGGTACAAGAAAAGACTGGTAATATTGCAAGTGTTCTATCAATGCCACCTAACCTGAGCTACAGGGAGGACCCCTTGACATTCGTTGTGGTTGATAAATTCTTAACATGTATGGTACACTATGTTTCTTAGAATTTTCCTGCTGTTGTTGTTGTTAGGTGCCCTCAAGTCAGTTCCGATTCACAGCCACCCTCTACGTACAATGCCATCCTCTTGATTGTTGTTATGTTTGAGCCCATTGTTGCAGCCACTGTGTCACACCAACTCGGTAAGGGTCTTCCTCTTTTTCACTGACCCTCTGCTTTACCAAGCACGATGTCCTTCTCCAGGGACTAATCCCTCCTGATAACATGTCCAAAGTATGTGAGGTAAAGTCTCGCCATCCTTGCTTCTAAGGAGCATTCTGGCTGTACTTCTTCCAAGACAGATTTGATCATTCTTTTGGCATTTCATGGCATATTCAATATTCTTTGCAGACACCATAATTCAAAGGCATCAATTCTTCTTGGATCTTTCTTATTTATTCATTGCCCAGCTTTCGCATGCATATGAGGTGACTGAAAACGCCATGGCTTGGATGAGGTGCGCCTTAGTCCTTGAAGAGACATCTTTGCCTTTGAACACTTTACAGAGGTCTTTTGCAGCAGATTTGCCCAATGCAATGCATATGTGCTGCTCTTCCCCAGTCATCTTTTGAGCGCCTTCCAACCTGAGGAGCTCACCTTCCAGCACTATATCAGACAATGTTCCACTGTTATTCATAAGGTTTTCACTGGCCAATTTGTTTTCAGAAGTAGACCGCCAGGTCCTTCTTCCTAGTCTTAGTCTGGAAGCTCAGCTGAAACCTGTCCACCTTGGGTGACCCTGCTGGTATCTGAATACCGCTGGCATAGCTTCCAGTATCACAGCAACACACAAGACCTCACAGTATGATAAACTGGCAGACGTGTGGGGGTATTTTTCTGTAAGTGATTACATATGAAACTTCCCTGTGGAGCCTCCAATCACTTACTCATAACCAAATCGTCTTGGATATTGGTGGACTGCTTGGTCTTGGATCTGCATTTCAGGGCGTCCATAACCATCTCCAGCACAGAATTGTTAACTTTATATTAACCAGTTGCTGTCGAGTTGATTCTGACTCATGGTGACCCCATGTCTTGCAGAGTAGTGCTGCTCCATAGGGTTTTCAAGGCTGTGATCTTTAGGAAGCAAATGGCTAGGCCTTTCTTTGAAGGTGTCTCTGGGTGGGTTTAAACTGCCAACCTTTCAGTTATTAGTCAAGTGTTTAATCATTGATACTACCCAAGGACTCCTAAGTTAGGCACCAGTAAATAAAATAAAAAATAAAAAAGTGAAATGTCTTTTGTAGTCTCTTGCTCCCAAAAGGACAAAGTGGAATACCATCATTTATTCGACTTATTTGCACATATATTAAAATAATACTTATTTGACATCCTTTGAAAATATTTCAACTCATATGAACCCTAAAATCATCAGTATTAATAAAATTGATTTATCATCCATATTTGTCATGGCAAAGATGTGGAATACGAAACATTACTTTCTCAGTATTTTTCCCCTTTTCTGCTTAAGGCTAGATATAGTCAATACATGTAAATTTACAACTCTGATATTTGTATATTTCACTTTTTATTTGCTGGCATTTCTTCCCTTTTTCAAAATTCTGGCTACATTTAAGCAATAATTTTCCAATCTTAGCACATAAATCATAACGGCATTCAGTTCTGAAGAGTTCAGCTTCAAATCTTTAAAATGTGCTCAATGCATTAAGCACACAATTAGCTTGTTCTCTCAGATCTTCAAAAGAGTCCTACCCTCAGCATGTCAAAGAAGCTCTATCCCAAGGACTCTCACATTTATATATGTGTTATATACTGTCTTAGGCTGAGTTCTCTAGAGAAGCAAAACCAGTGAAGTGTCTCTCTATATAAAGAGAGAGACAGAGAGAGAGATATTTTTATCAAGGAAATGGCTCATGTGGTTGTAGAGGCTGGAAAATCCCAAGTGCATGGGCCAGGCTTGAGGCTTCTCCTGACTCACATAGCTGCAGAGACTGGTGAACCCAAGATCAACAGTTCAGACAACAGTCCTCTCGCTCATAGGCTTCAGAGGCTGACAAATCCCAAGAAGAGCAGATAAGCTGCTCACTCAAGTCCCAAGAACCAGGGGTCAGATGAACAAGAGCCAGCTGCAGGATCCAGAGGGAGCAAAAGCCCACAAACCTTGCAAGAAAGTCCACCTATATTGGATGCAGGCCACACCCCCAAGGAAACTCCCTTTCAACTGATTGGCTGCTCATATCAGATGCCATCATGGAGGTGATCATATTATATTAGCTCTCATTATGGAGGTGATTACATCATCATATGACTACCAAACTACATCACAACTGCCAAATCACTGAGAATCATGGCTCAGACAAGTTGACACACATCCTTAATGATCACTATGCTAAATCTACTCTTTTTCCATTTTATTTACTAAGACATTGTGCTTATTCGCATGTGTGTGTGAATCTAGAAAATTCTCTTTTCTCCTACCAGAGGAAGCACTGGAATATCTTGAAAATTCACATAAATTTTAACTAGAAAATGATTTTTAATATAATCTCTTTTGACCAAATATTTATAATTGCACATTTCTTGCCATTTGTCTTATTTTGGCCAGTCTTTAGTTAGGCTTCTCTCCTCCTGAACTTTGGCTTGCCCCTCAAGCCTGAACAAGAACTAAAATGCAAAACATATGCTCCCCTCATCGTCTTATCCCCAGTATCAGCTGACCAGTAACCAGTGGAGTCAATTCCACCTCATGGAGACCCCATGTGTGTCAGAGTAGACCTGTTCTTCTTTGGTTTTCCATGGCTGATTTTTTGAAGTAGATGACCAGATTTTGCTTCTGAGGAAGTTCTGGGTGAAGCTCGAACTGCCAACCTTTGGGTCAGCAGCCAAGCACTTTAACCGTTTGCACCTCCTAGGGACTCGCATCTGTTGAACCACACCATAGATCATGCTGTCTACTTATTTCCCTTAGCTTGCTCAACTTTCCCTTTCTGTTCACTC
Organism: Trichechus manatus latirostris; assembly: GCF_000243295.1. NCBI lineage: Eukaryota > Metazoa > Chordata > Mammalia > Sirenia > Trichechidae > Trichechus > Trichechus manatus. Next base: position 1,499,842 of record NW_004444088.1, read on the forward strand.
AACTGACTCCTCTCTCTAAAATAAAAGCCCTTTCCTGTTTGATTCTGGGATACTTGCAGATTTCTAAGATTGGTGAATTCTTCCTATTGCCATGGTCTTTTTGAATAAAACTTTTCCTTATTTAAGTGCAGATTTTGTTTTATTTGATACTATTTAATTCTCCCTCTATTTCTCTCACTCTGACTCTATTGACTCTATAAGGTAAGAAGTTGGACTAATAGTTAGGGTTAAGAAGTAAGAGCAAGAAGGCTAACTGTCTTGGTCATCTAGTGCTGCTATAACAGAAATACCACAAATGGATGGCTTTAACAAAGAGAAATTTCTTTTCCCACAGTCTAGTAGGCTAGAAGTCCGAATTCAGGGCGTCAGCTTCAAGAGAAGGCTTCCTCTCTCTGTTGGCTCTGGAGGAAGGTCCTTGTCATCAATCTCTTTGTCTAGGAGCTTCTCCATGCAGGAACCTCAAGTCCAAAGAATTCACTCTGCTCCCAGAACTGCTTTCCTGGTGGTATGAGGTCCCCATATCTCTCTGCTATCTTCCCTCTCCTTGTATCTCTTGTAAGATAAAAGGTGGTGCAGGCCACACCCCAGGGAAACTCCCTTTACATTGGATCAGGGATGTGACCTTAGTAAGGGTGTTACATCCCACCCTAATCCTCTTTAACATAATCTAATCTTGCCTCATTCACCACAGTCAGAGATGAGGATTTACAACATGTAGGAAAATTATATCAATCCCAAAACGGAGGACAATTGCACAATACTAGGAATCATGGCTCAGCCAAATTGATACACACATTTTTAGACGACACAATTAAATCCATGACATTAACTATTACATTTCTGTCCAACCCTTGTCTTGACGCCAAGAAGAGGGCTGAGGGATGCGGATTAGGAAAGGAACTGAAAAAGGTCCACAGAATGTGTCACAGTTCTTTTGCTGAAGTAGAAACAAAATAAAGGTCAGGGAAATTTGATGGTAGTTTTTCTTTTTTTTCTCCCTTTGACTAAAGGGTTTAGTGCTATTTCTACATTGGGAACGAAGAAGGCAAAGGAGCACGTGTGTCTTTAAAGAGGAAAGTGAAGCTCAGAGAGAATAGGCAACCTGCCAAAGCAAATAGTTATTAGGGTCAACATTCAAACTCAGGTTTTATTTTTTGACAGGAGAACATGGTAATCAATAATAATAATGGAAATAACAATAATAATATTTAATATCTATGGAGGGCCCTCTATAAGACAGGCTGTGAAGCCAATTAGATTATTGCCTTTCCAATGAAGCAAAAAAGCAAAACAAAACAAGTCATTGATATTTTTATTCAAGATACCTTACTTCCCAGAATTTTCCCCTCCTCAGCTAAGCTGGTTTAATCTATTTCAGCTTTTCAAAGCATTAATCAAAGCATATACTTCTTTTTAACTAAAAGAGGTTATTAGCTAAAAGAAAGAAGAAAAGTAAAACAATGGATTTGTTTGTTTATATTAACTCTTTCATTTTCATTGTCTTTTTCCTTCTTTGCAAAGGCAGTGACCTTCTATTATTTGAAAATGATTTTTCCCACATCTCTGCTGTTTTTCTCATCTTAATGCCTGCATCTTGGTCTTTTATTGTTTATTAGCACTTACAGCTACAAAGTAAAGCGAGGGCATAACAAAAGTTGACATCAGCCCGGTTTATGTTTGCTTTCGGAGCCCACACTCAGTTTGGATTATCAGGGTGGCGTTTGGCAGCACACTGCCACATCAGCACGTCTGTGTGAAGTTTTAAAGCAGAACTTCTTGGACACGTGTTAATATGCAGTGTTGCTCTCAGGTTATTCTGTGCATACATAGAGAGGGCCTGTTGATTTCCCGAAACAGAAATTATTTTTTCATTTATTAAAAATATCTTAAAAAATTTTGCACTAAGCAGGTTATTGATGTATATGTATAATTGAAAATCAAGTAAGTTTTTATAAACCATTAGATACATCATATCACCATATAATGGGGGAGGATGAATGGATAAGGCAAGAGATCATCAAGTAAACATACTTGGTCTTATTGCTATAGAGGTCTTTATAGAAGTTAAAATTATATGGCTTTTCAGTGTATATAAAATCCATTGCCATTGAGTTGATTCTGACTCATAGTAACCCTACAGGACAGAGTAGAACTGCCCCACAGGGTTTCCAAGGCTGCAAATCTTTACAGAAGCAAACTGTCACATCTTTCTCTCGTGGAGTGGCTGGTGGATTCGAACTGCTGATCTTACAGTTAGCAGCGGAGTGCTTTAACCACTGTGCCACCAGGGTTCCACTCAATGTATATAGAAACATTAAAAAAATTCCTGACAAGATGTGGATCAGTCATTTTAATTCACAATCCAGTAATGCACGGGTATCATGCTATGTAACTTTATCTAAGCTAATTGCTAGTAACACTTGATACGCAATAATTACTTCCACTTAATATAGTCTCGCAGGAAAAGTTTTACAGAGCATGTCCTCCCTTGAATTTGCAAAATATGATTGCATTGTCTTTTTCGTGTTCATCCAACTGCCAGCTGAGCAAAGACAAACACGTTCTTTTTAAAGATTTCTAGCAAGCAGTTCAAATTGCAATCTGTAGTACTAAAAATTTTCCAATAATTCAAAAGCTGAAAATAGCTTAAGAAGTGTTGTCCTTGGGCTATTTATGTCTTTGGCAAAGAAAGTTCATTTAATATGGTTACCTATTTTTCACATTTTTACATGAAAAAGTAAGTTAGTCTCCAAATTATTGTCTCTAGGCAGTAAATTCTGAATTCCAGGAAGTAGATCTTTCTGAAAGTGTTTCCAGAGATTTTGAGACCAGCGTTAGGCCACGGGCCACCAGTGTGCCCACCAGCCACACTTAGACATCAGTCCTTCCCGCTAGTGATAGTCAGTGACATTGACTAATCGATAGACTAACGCAGCTCTGAAATCACTGCACCGTCACAACGGAACTCAGAATTTCTTATCCAAAATATAAAGATTATCTACAAACGCAGAAATTTGTAACAGAGATTATAGTGATATTTTAAGTGTAGAGAACACAAAATTGTTCTAAAATATTTTTTTTCGATGCAAGTACATTCTGGGGAAAGATGTATTTAATTATATAATTATCTCACCTAGTTAATGAGAAATTTGAGTAAAATTTAAAAATAGATGCAGTTTACTGTGCTTTTTTGGTTTCAAGATAATTTACCTAAAAAGGATGGAAAAGTGTTACTGGGTAAATAACAAAGGAAATCTAGTGAAGTTCTATTGCTCACACACACACACACACACACACACACACACACACACACACACACACACAGTGTCCTAGAGATGGGGCATCTCCTTTCCAATCCCATACTAGGCTCTGTGCGTGCACAGGCAATTGCAGACAAAATTCTTGAAGGAAAGGTGGAGGCTTCTACCCAGCACGTTTTTCCCAGTCATTTGGACAGTCCAGATTGTCTACGGTGATATATATTGCTTTGCCTTTTGAAACATAAAGGCATATCAAGTGACTTGCAGCTCCAATAAGTAGTCATTTTTTCCCTTATTTTTCAGTCTGACTCTTGACACTAGGACTATGTAGTTTACAGAACATCCTTTCCAGGTGAAGGACCATAGTGTCCACCATCCCTCGCTTCCAGGGCTTTTGCTGTTATTGTTGTTTGTCGTGCTCTCTTCTTACACCTTTTTACAAAGAATGCTCTGGGTCCTTGCCAGTCCCATCTAAAACAGATTATTGTACAGTGGGCATATCATGTCCAAATGACTGTAGAAATAATTTCAAGGAGCTAAGAGTAAGAGCCATGATAGTTTGGGGCCAAACTGTAGCCTTCATAAATAATTATCTCCTCCATGAAGAACATGGAGTCCAGGTGGCACAGTGGTTATCAGCTCAGCTGCCTGCCTAAAGGTCAGTGGTTCGAATCCACCAGGCGTTCCTTGGAAACCCTATGGGGCAGTTCTGCTCTGTCCTATAGGGTTGTTATGAGTTGGAATGGACTCGACAGCAACGGTTTATGAAGAACATAGAATGGAATTCTTGGTTTAACATATTCAGGTCATGAATTAAGGATCTTGAGATGGGAAGATTCTCTTGGATTATCCACGTGGGCCCAATGTAATTAAAAAGCGCCTTGTAATTACAAGAGGGAGGCAGGATGATCAGAGCAGTAAACAAGATATGCACTGAAGGAGCCAGAGGCTGGAGCGACACCCTAGCAACCAAGGAATGAAAGTGGTCCAAGAGCCTGGAAATGGCAAGAAAACAGATCCTCTTCTGAAATCTCCAGAAGGAAACCACCTCTGACAGCTTTTAGATTTTGGATTCCTGGCTACCAGAAGTGTAAGAGAAAAATTTGTATAGTTTTAGGACACTAAGTATGTGATTATTTGTTACATCAGCAACCTAATAAGTGATAAAATTGGGATTTGAAGCAATATCTTCTACAATTGCCCCTTCGCTGCAACTGCAATTTTCTTTTCTCTGATGCTTAAAATGAATTGGTGATTCTACGTGATTTCTGAAGTCCGTTCCAACTAGAAAAATGTATGATTCTATGTGTGGTTATGTAGAATTAGACGATTGTAAATGAGCAAACAAAAGGTTATGTGAACTTGCTTTTGTGCCAAACAGGTAAGCTTAGGGTACAAATAGTTCTGACTTCAAAATGGTTAAAACATATTATCTGCAACAAACTACTGCTAGATGCCCTGAGACTCCAGCCATGGCTACTGATTAACATATCTCCTTAAAATATGTAATCATACAAGCAGAAAAGCTCTGGGAGTCAGAAACCTGCTGTGACAAAAGGGAATTGTGTGTTCAATCAGCTTACATTTAGAATAACAGATTGTGAAACCACGGGTGGAAAAAATGTCTCCTGTGGTAATTTTATCTCTAATCTATAATCCATAAAAAGAGTACAAATTATGTGCAGTCTTTCAACTTCTAATTGGGCTGTGAATTTGAGCTGTTTTAGAAATAATTAAATGAAATCCATTTGCACAATTATCTAAACGTATAGTTTCCTTTAAGTGACTAAAATTATTGTTTTGTGGGGCAATGTATCATGAACAATGAATTGTGATATTAAATATTAAAACTGAGGCTTAACATCATTCAAAATAATTTATACCTGTATAATTATAAAATTACTATCCTATGGATGCTTGGAATTATTAATGTTTAAGGGGCTTCTCTGAAAAGGATGCCAGCATAGTAAATAGCTGTATGTTTGCAGTTTTAAATATTCACAAGATGTGAAAGGCCAATTCAGCAAGCACAAGGGAGTCAGTATTTACCTTTTGAACTTGAAGCTATTCTTAGTCCACAAACTACTAGTGAAGATCTCCATCAAGTCTCTTTTGAACAGGCAATAGTAGTGAGTATAATGATCCCTTCTCAAATTATTAAAAACAATTATGTTCTCATCTATATACATGCACAATTTTTTTGTCTGTTGATAACTCTGTTCTTAAAATTTGCAAAAACTAGAACCCTAAAATGTAAACTCGACTGATTCTTAAAAAGAGTAACAACAATAGACTTTCGTTATGAAGACGAATATAAAGGTCAGACTATAGCCTTCCTGAATAATTGACTCTTCTATGAAGGGCATAGAATGCAACTCATGATTTAATATACTCAGACCAGGAAGAAAACAGTAAAGTACAAGGTAGCTAATTTAAAACCTAAGGGAACACCAGATTTTTCAAATATGATTTTCACATATTATAATCTCTACTAATACCAAACATTCTATGCTCTTGATGATAAATGCGATGGTCCTACCACCTGCTTTATTTTCTTATCATTGTTAGATGTATAATCTGGGATTGGTAGAATGTCTTCCTAGTGCCAATTCTTGTGCATGAAATAAGTTATTTGCATTACGAACTATTATCAGGATCATAACTTTTCAAGCAAATACAACAGTAAATATATCTATAAACAGAAGAAGCTACACAAAGGACATACAGTCTCTGACAGAAAAGTATTTAGTTTTATTATCATTTTAATCATTTTAGTGGGATAGCGTTTAAACTGAGAAAATCCTCTTGGGAGCCCATCTTCCATCTTAGGACCATCGATGAATATAGGAAAGTCTTTAACTGGTTGAATTTAGAGCAACTCTTATTCCCAGTTCATAAAGTGGTTTAGCGTTGAATGAGACATAATGCTTGTTTCACATCTTCTGTTATAATATAGAGCTTCCTTTAAACTATGTTTTAGTATAAAGAGAAGTAGCTAATGCAGATCAAAAATAAATGCAGTAAATTTATATCACCTATAAAGATAATCTTTTTTGCAGTCAAAACTAACCAAAGTGTTTAGAGTGTATACCTTAGAGTATGACTGGCAAAGAAATGGGTACTACTGTGGAATATTTTCAACAAACAAATAAAGTATGAATTATAAATTCATAAACATGCATTCTGCTTCCCACATCCTCTGTTGTTTTCTAATATCAAGGCATCACCCAAGATCAGTGTTATCTTTATGTCTTTATCTATCTTTATCTTAATTACAATATTTAGCACATAATAATGGTTTATTGAATGATTGAATGTTAAAACAATATTTGTTTTCTCCATATCACTAATGTGGATCATGCTGTTTTGATTGAGTATATTTAAAATGCCAATTTTATAGTATGAGCAAATTGTAATACTCTAAATTTTGAGAGAAAGAGAATTGCTGTCTTGGAATTTGCCATAAGATAATCCATAAAGAAAGCCTTTATGACAGTATAAAGAGGGCTTGAGAGAAAGAATTTAAGGAAATAGAAAATAAATTGAAGCTCATGAGGGGACAGGGCTTGTGGTCAGTTGAAAAGATATCCGTGTCTTAACCCTCAGAACCTGTAAATATTACCGTATTTGGAGAAAGAGTTTTTACAAATGTGATTAAATTAAGGATTTTGAGATGAGACGATAATCCTGGATTATCCCAGTAAGACTTCAATGCCATCGTAAGTATCCTTCTAAGAGAGGGGCAGAGGGAGATTGCAAACACAGAAGAGGAAAAGGCAATGTGACCGTGGAGGCAGAGATTGATGAGATATACTCACATGTCATGGAATGCTGGCAAACATCAGAAGCTGCAGGAGAAAAGGAACAGATTCTCTCCTAGAGCCTGAGCAGGGAGCACAGTCACACCAACACCTTGATTTCAGCCCAGTGACACTAATTTCATACTTCTGACTTCCAGAACTGTGAGAGTATACAGTTCTGTTGTTTCAAGCTACCAAAGATGATTTGGAAATTATCAGTCATAGGAAACTAACAAAGGCTTTTAAAAGTAAGTAAATGATTACTTTGTATTGAAGGCAGAATATTAGTCATAATTTCAACAATTTGCCCTCACTTTTCCATGCCATTTGATTGGATTAATGAATAAAACTGGGTGTTGGTACAAGGAATTAAAACTCCTCAACATTCTATATTTCTATAATTGTATTTTTCAAGAATCGGACCAAAAAAATCTTCTCCCAAAAATCAGACGGAATTTGAGTTACCATATATAGTTCAGAGGTACCATATTTTTACCAAATAATGCGCGCGTTCTACATTTGTTTGCCAACCTCGCCCTCTCCCCATGGAGGTATTTTCGTAAGCACCACAAGGCCAATTTGTTTTTACATGTTGCTTAAAAAAATTAGCATAGTGAATTGCATCTCCCCAAAATGTGTGTCAACTTCGCTAGCCTGTGATTCCCAGTATTGTGTGATTGTCCACCATTTTGTCACCTGATGTGATTTTCCTAAGTGTTGTAAATCCTACTTCTATGATGTAAATGAGGCAGGATTACCCGCAGTTGCAGTTATGTTAATGAGACAGGACTCAATGTACAAGATTAGGTCACATCTTAAATTAATCTCTTTTGAGATATATAAGAGAGAAGCAAGCAGAGACACATGGGGACTTCATACCACCAAGAAATTAGTGCCAGGAGCAGTGTATCCTTTGGACCCAGGTCCCTGAGCTGAGAAGCTCCTAGTCCAGGGGACGATTGATGTCAAGGAACTTCCTCCAGAGCCAACAGAGAGAGAAAGCCTTCCCCTGGAGCTGACACCATGAATTCGGACTTCTAGCCTACTAGACTGTGAGAGAATAAACTTCCGTTTGTTGAAGCCATCCATTTGCAGTATTTCTGTTATAGCAGCACTAGATGACTAAGACAGTGTGCTTACAATAATACCTTGTGGAGGGGGAGGTATTTCATTTTGACTGGTTTTGTGTGGTGAGTTTACAATTAAATGTGTGTGAGGCTAACTTAAAACAGTAAAATAACATTTTAGAACTGGCAATTTTATAAAGTTAAACGTTTCAGTAATGAGATTGTAGAATCTTGTCAGAACTCTTGTTATAAGGAGAGGTCAGAGAGTATTAGTTAATTTGGGTTAAGACAGAAATTAGTCCAGTTTCATACTTTAATGTGTTTTCTTAAAAGTAGTAATTATAATATTTTTGTATCGCTTTATGCCTAATTAGTATTATTATTGTATTGATTATCTTAATTGGTCTAGAATGTAATTTATATTCTAATCTTATTTATCTGCATATGATGTTCTTTTCTTGAATTTCTCATCTGTTAAGCTTTTCTCTTTTGATTTACAAAATGTCATACAAAGTTCAAACAATTAAGTGATATTTGAAGAGAGTTTCTAAAAACTACATGTGAATTTTAAAAACTTGGAAAGCAAAGTTAGAGGTGAGTAATTTTAAATCATAGTCCCTGACAGATGCAAACAGTTAAGGCGCTTAGCTGCTAACCAAAAGGCTGGAGGTTCAAGTCACCTGTCACCCAGAGGCACCTTGGAAGAAAATCTTGGCAATCTACTTCTGAAAAATCAGCCATTGAAAACTCTAGAGAACACAGCTCTGCTCTGACACACATGGGGTCACCAGGCGTTGCAACTGACTCGATGTCAACTGGCTGGGTTTATTTTAAATCACTAAAAGAAATTCATTAATAGTGTAATTTTAAATACCCAAATACATTGATAAAACATGGATATGCATTGCCTAAATTATGCCAATAATTGCTTTTGTTTAGACTACTTTACTGTACTTAAACGTTGCTAGTCTGGGTCCTACTTTACTGTAACTCCAAAGGTATAGAAAGCATTTCACAATCACTGCTAGTTCTCTGACAAATAGCATAGTACCTATCACATAGTGCGTGCTCAGGCTATTTTATCTTTTGGTCCTGGGTACCGTTTTACTACTTCTCTACATGTTTCATATTTGGAGTGTTTGCAAAAGAACTGCAGAGAATGAAGCAGATAATATTTATACTTTAGGTTCCTCCTCTGTCAGGCTGTGAGGGTAGTTGAGCTAGTTCTGTTTGTTGGTTTCCTTTTTGTATTTAGTTTGATTTATTTCATCACTGGCTTCAAGAGTTTTGAGGTGGAATCAGATATTTCTTTTGAGCAAGAGTTGGAATCTAACTACTCACTCCAGAAATCTCACTATGCTTTACAACCCAGTCACAGTCTTTTGAGATTGCTCAGACGTGTTCTTGGACCTTCAGTTCCTTCTCTAGCTTTGTCCCTGAGGAAGTCTCTCTTAACCTTGTTTCCGTTCCCCAGCTTGTGGTAGGCAGCAGCTTCACACTTGGTGAAGACCTTGTGTGCTTTGGAGGATTTCTCTCTACTGTACTGGTTTTGACACTCCTTTGGGTCCTTGCTGTGCACTCAGCAAAGTCCCTGTGTTCCTCTCCCAGCTGTTTGTTTAGGACACCAGTCACTGGTAGAAAGGGCACTTGCATTTTGAGTGATTTCTAACGATCTACTTGTCTTACCGTCAGCCTTTGGTGGGCATTGAGCAAGGACTACTTGCACCTTGAGAAGTTTTCTTCAGCAGTTCTCTTCTGCCTCCAGCCTTCAGTGGGCCATGCCGCGCTTTTGCAGAAGGCCAAGTGCTTCTCAGTTTACAGATACATCAGTTTACAGGTACAACTCAGATTATTCCTCTCAGCATTCCTGCCTGACATTCAGTTAGTAGAGGCTCATGCTTCTTGGGTGATCTTTCTCAACCTTACTTTCTTGCCTCAGATTTTGGTCTACTCCTGCTGTTCACTCCGAGAAAGGCCCTCAGGGCAGAATTGGGAGGTTTCTACGATCGAGGATCCTTAAAATTCTAATTCGTTAGACCAGGACTGACACGGCAAGTAAAAGTTTGTTAAAAGCTTGTTTGGCGCCTCCTTACCCCAGTCTATAAGCAGTAGCATCTTCCTTGTGCTATACCCACTACTGTTAGCAACTATAGACCTCTTTCCTCCTAAAAAGGACTCAGCATTTTCTGGTGGTCTTCATTGTTAGTGTGGGAGCAAGTCTCTTGCTAATTTCTGTGTTCTAATCAGGATGGAAAGCCAAACGGTCTGAATTTTACCTTCTGAAATTTTTGCTTTATAGCCTAAGTGCTTGAGTGAGGCGGATTTTACTTTATAAGTTCATCTACTATAAAGTGAACTTTAAAAACTTCCACATTTATGATGCATAATGAAATTATATTTGCTGGTCCTAGAATATAGCAAATGAGAACAATCTTGAAAAGAATCTGTGATTAGAGAAATATAAAATTAACACTTTAATTTATTTGAGCTGTAATTAGTAATCTGTTGCTGGTACTTTTCCCATTTTAAATTCAATGGCTCTTAATAAAATGAAATAAAACTTGGGCTTTTTATCTGTTATGGAGGCTTTTCATTTACAGTCCATCAGTGAGGCACTACTGTTCTGCCTAGGTGTGATGGTATTTTCTATTCCTACTTTTAAAACACCAATTGATAATGTTCGACCATAGTATATCGTTAAAACTAATTACTGAAGGGAGAGAAGTCCCCACAAATATATAACTGGAGGTAACAGGGGGTGGTTTTTGATGGTGAAGAAGTAGTGTATGTCCAGATTAGTAAAGTGGTGCCCTCATTCCATTTACAAAGTATGTTTTTTACAATATAAAGTGCAAACTGCTCTAAAAATATACACAGAAAATCTATTAAAAGCTGTTATACTTTGCCCTCACACTGGTTTTGCCCATATAATTATGATCTTGACTTTATAATCTTACTCTGTGAGAGAGGAGAATGATTTTTTTAAGATTTTCCAGTTCCATTAGTATAATAAATGTTCTTGCTGTGATTAAAGGGGGTCATTGATTTTGCATTCACACTCAAAACGATTTTCTTATTTAAAAGATGACTGCCACTTTCTAAGAATACTATTGTTTATTGAAGTGATAACATCTGAATTTTGAATTAAAATAAAATAAAATATAAGAACAAAGTTTAATGATATAAATTAAGTTTTCTTAAAACAGTGTTTTCCATTTAAGTTGTTGACAATCCTGCTGTGCTCTAGGAATTGTCTAATTCAGCGGTTCTCAAACTTTTGCTCTAAGAATTCCTTTCCACTCTTAAAAATTGTCTCACAGCTTTAGCCTATGTGGATTTTATGTATATGTACTACATATATATCAATAGTTACAATATTAGAAATCAAATCTGAGAAATTAAAAATATATATATTTGTTAGTTTATTCAAAAATAGCATTTTTATTTAAAATTTATAAATTACATATTTACATGAAAATAATTATACTTCCCAAAGTATTTCATCTGTTATCTCAGGAAAACTCTACTGTACACTTTCGAAAGGATGAGAGTGAAAATGGTGTCTTAGTATTACAGTAAAACCTGCAAAAGCCAGAACCTGTGTAAGGCAGACAACTGTCAGAGAAGGAAAACTCAAATATTTTCCACTAATAGAGAGCAATAGAAAGTGGTAAGCTGCACCCTGTCAAAGATGGAAAACTTGTGAGACCTGGAAAAACAAGGCAGTCCCTTTGAGTTCCAGCTCTCACAGATTTCACTGTATTATGACAATAATTTTGGCCCGGTAGTCCTGAAAGAGTTCTAGGGATCTCTAAGTATGATTGAACCACACTTTGAAAACCACTGATCTAAAGTTTACTGAAATACCCTAAGTAGGATACTGAAATATGATTAAGTGTCTAATAAACCCATTGCCATGGATTTGATTCTGTAGTGTGTGGATAATCTTCCATTCCAAAACCGAAACCAAATCCATTGCCATTGAGTCGATTCTGACTCATAGTGACCCTGTAAGACAGAGTAGAACTGCTTCATAGGGTTTTCCAGGCTATAATCTTTACAGAAGCAGATTGCTGCATCTTTCTCCTGTGGAGTAGCTGATGAGTTTGAACCACCTACCCTTCAGTTAACAGCCAAGCGCTCAACCACTGGGCCACCAGGGCTCCCTATCCTTCCATTAAATCCTTCTAAATATATGATTCCTCCATGGTTGTCTCTTACGGTTTTAAAAATTTCCCCAGAGGACTGACATCATGAAAATTCTCCAGCCTCTGTTGCAAAGGTAATTTGACTTTAAACCAGTTGCTTTATGTATTTTTCTATTAGCTTGGTAAGTATATGTATTTGGCCAAACTGATGCACTGTAGCAGTTTTCTACAACAAATAAATATAGAGATTACAAACCAGGGGAGCAGTTCTACACGGGACCATCGTTAGCAGGGGGCAACTCAGTGGCAGTTAACAACAAAAACTACAACGTGGTTTATGAATAAAGACGTGTCATTAGTGTTTCCTGCCATCCTGGTGCATGATGGGTACCCAATCAATGTTTATTGAATTAACTTCATTTAAATATCTATTAATTAAGGAGTTGTTTACTTAGTGAGGGGTCCCTGGGTGGTGCAAACAGTTAAGGACTTGGTAACTAATGAAAAGGTTGGCAGTTCGAACCTACTCAGAAGAAAGGCCTGGTGCTCTGCTTCCTAAAGGTCACAGCCATGAACATCCTATGGAGTGTACTTCTACTCTGACACACGTAGGGTTGCGATGAGTTGGAATCAACTCGAGGGCAACTGGTTTGGTTTTTATTTGTTTTACTTAGTGTGGTAGTCAGCTTCTGACATGTCTCACAGTGACCTCCACCTCCCTGTAAACATACTCATTTCCTTTCTCTTTAAGTATGAGTTGGACCTAGTGACTGGCTTCCAACCAAGGGAATACAACAAAAATATTGAGATATCATTTTTAGTGATTAAGTTACAAGAGTCTCTGACTTCTGTCTTTCTCTATCCCTTGCTGGCACTGTTGCATGCCTTCTCACTTGCTTGATCTGATAAAGCAAAGTTCCATGATGTGAAATCATCTAAGGAGAGGCCACATGGTAAGGAACTGAGGGAGGTCTCAGGCATCAGCTCTTGAGGAACTAAGGCCTCAGTCCAAAAAGCCACAAGAGACTGAATCCACCCAACAACCACAAGAGTCAGCTCAGAAGCAGCTCCTTCTTAGTCAAGTCTTCAGCTGACTTGAGTTAATTGACCCAGAATCAGAGGACCCAGCTAAGATATATCCTGATTCTTGACCCACAGAACCTGTGAGATAATAGACGTTAATTTAAAATACTAAGTTGTGGAGTAATAGATAACCACTACACTTAGGAAGTACTGAGATAGGAATTAAAATGAAGAGGACAGGATCCCTGCCCTCAAGTCGCTCATAGAGTATTACAAAATGTAGTCAAAATGTAGCTATTTGTGGTTTTAGTAAGAACCCCCCCTCCCTGTGGGTGGTGCATTCTACTGATAAATTTATCCAAATATAATATGTTCTTGTACTTGATAGTGTTTTTAATCATTTTAGAACAAACTTCCAACAATATCTACTTACATCTATGTCTATATATGTGGTTGTAGAATGCCAAATTGGTAAAAACTCTATTACTTAATCGGATTCTTCTTTTACAATTGGATATTTTAAACCATTTTGATTTATATAACACTTCTAATGTCATTAAAAGAAAAATATCCCATGAAGTGTTCTTAAAACCAAACAGTAGTTTAGCTTAACTAGTAAAGTATGTCTGCCTTGAACATTGTGCTGTTTCAAGTTGTAACTGTATGGGATCAAACTGACAACAGCAACTTGAAAGATTAGATAGGCAGCTTAGGCGGCAGTGAATTTTTGTTATATGGGGAGGAACTACTCAGAGAAGGAGGGTGAGAGCGGTTACACAACTTGAAGAATGTGATCAATGTCACTGAATTGTTCATGTATAAATTGTTGAATTGGTGTGTGTTTTGCTTTGTACATTTTCAACAACAGTAAAATTTAAAAAAAAAGAAAACGTTATGGAATACAGTCCTACTCTGTCATACATGCGGTTGCAATGAGTTGGAATCAAATAGACAACTCTTTTTTTTTTTTTTACATGTTCAATGAATAATCATTCAGTAAATAAATGGATGAGCCTCTGGGCGGGGAAGGGGGGTTCTACTGATAAATTTATTCCAATATAGTATGTTCTTGTACTTAATAGTCTTTTTCATCATTTTAACTTCCAACAATATCTATTTATATCTCTACCTAGTTGTATGTACGTCTATATATGTCTGTATCTAGCCATAGGAATTTGAATTGCAAATAACTTTGCTTATTTCCTGGACTATAAATGTCTAAACATTTAAAAAGTGCCTTCTAGAATCAGATGCCATTAAAATTATAATTAGTATACGGTGGGCATATTACACCTTTGATAAAAAAAATATTGAATATAAAAATAAAATTATGGAACTGCACCTAAATGAGGACAGGCTTATTTTTCTCAAATTATTTTATATATCCATGGATGCTATTCCCTACTGCATGAATAAAGCAGGATTCGGCATCAGTTGTTTTGATTTACATAGTGTAATTGCTAAGAAATCTGGTTCAAAATAATATGTAGAGAGAATTTGAAAGTTTGGTATAACAATGCCACTCAGTTATTTGATATCTAAATTCCTTTGATTGCAAATATTGAAGACCACATGCATTTCACATTTTTTAATCCAGTTATTAAGCTTTTTTACTTTCTCAACACCAACACTGATACTTCAAATTATCCTTTTAGTCATTAAAATAAAAACTCCACGAAGCAAGGAGTTTTTTTCTGTTTTGTTTTCCTGGAGCCCCAGTGGTGCAGTGGTTAAAAGCTACAGCTACCAAACAAAAGTTTGCAGTTCGAATCTACCAGCCGCTCCTTGGAAACTCTATTGGGCCGTTTTACTCTGTCCTATAGGGTCGCTATGAGTCGGAAGTAAGTCGGAATTCAGAGGGCTATGGGTCGGAATTAAGTAGAAATTCGGAGGGCAATGGGTTTGATTCTGTTTACTTATGCATCACAGCCTGAGAAGGTCACAACAGGATTAGGGAAAGGTGAGAAGTAAGCCCTTTGATTGTAAAAGTGGGAGAAGTAGGAATACGGACGGGAGACCCGCGCATGTTGTCTGATGACAGGCCTTTTCACAGGCAATTTGCTTTATGAACGAGCTCGTACCAGAAGTCGGGATTTAAGATTGGGAAAATTAAAATGCGGGTGCACTCATGCACCCTTACTGCCCCTCAGGGACATGCATGATCTAGTCTGAAGACAACTGAATAAGAACGTAAGACTTCATCAGTACAGTTTCGTACTTGCCACGCCAAATGCATTTCGCTATTGAATAAGCTCCAGGACCTGTAAAGTTAACTGTACTTTGTAAAAACCACATCCTGGGATCCTTTAGTTAGATTGCTGATTTCTATTCTAAACCCCTAACTGAATTTCGATTCTCATGCATTGTACAAATCTTCTTGTACACAAAGATCTCCACGAGTAGCTGCACTCTTCCGGCAAGTGTGCAAGCTGGAAACTTGGGAGTCATCCGCATGCCTCCATCTCCTTCATGCACGGCGACTAAAAGATAAGCATATTCTCTCTGCTTTACTGCTCATTAAGCTGGTAGACGCTTGGGCTCCCTTCCCTCCTGCATAGGTGCGATATCATTGCTCTGCCTTAGACAGTCATATTCTCTTGCTTGACCATTTGCAACAATTTCTTAAATATTCTCCCTTCCTCTAACCTAGCTCCCCCCTCCGCCAAAAAAACCCCAAACCCACTGCCATCCAGTCAGTTGCAACTCATAGCGACCCCACAGGGCTTCTGAGTCTGTAAATCTTTACCGAAGTAGACTGCCACATCTTTCTCCCGCAGAGGGGCTGGTGGGTTTAAACCACCAACATTTTGGTTAGCAGCTGAGCACTTTAACCACTGCACAACCAGGACTCCTGGTAAATTTTTGCTTCATCTCAAGTGTATCTTTCTCTTAGAAAGTTTATCTGATCTTTAGGCTCTCTTCTGTCCCTTTTGACCACAATGCATCTTTTAAATGCATCCAGTACACAGCCTTTTAAACGCTTATACATCCAACTTCCCACTAGACGATGATTTTCTCCGATCCTGAGGATTTTAATTTTACTTACTATGTACATTTAAACACATAGTACACACTCAATAGTCTGCAATGGATTAGCAAGTGTTGAAGCGCCAATACTATAAAAGGTGTTTTTCTTTATTTTGTAGATCATGTTATAGTTGCTGAACTCTGCAAACAGGCAGCAGGATTTGATAAAAGTAGTGTCTTATTAATAAAATTCAATGGCAATACATAAGCACACCCTGCCAGTTTTAAAAACTGTTACATTTGAAAGAAACTAAAAAGCCATCTATTTGAAATTTTCATTTTAAAGATATGGAAAAGAAAGATACAAAATAAAATGGGAAATGAGGTTTATGACAGAGATCTCCTGCCTTCTGTGGCAATCATGCTTTCTTTACTAGCGGATAGTCTCTTTTTTGCTTATATGTTTCTCTATGTAAAGAACAGCTTTCTTCTCCTCAGCCCTTTCGGCCACTGTAGAAACATAACTAAATAAGAAAACAAAACAAAACAAAACAAAAAAAAACAACTTTGTAAAATGCTCGTAAATTTAGTTATCTAGGACATAATTAGCAGTTCACACTGATGCTCTTTCCTCAGAAAACAGTTACTCTAAGGAATCAGGATCACCATCACTGCATAATTAGTAAGTGTCCGCTATGTAAACTGGAGTTTGCTTTTCTATCCATTGCCAAGTTAAGATAATTTTTTGTTCCAAGAAATGGAAAACTCAATTCAAATTTATTTAAACAACAAAGGGAATATATTTACTCATATAATTAAAATTGGAGGTACAGTTTGCCCAAGGCTCTGGCACGGTTTGTTTAAAATTCCCTAAGCTTGTGATCCCCCTGTATCAACTACCTCTTCACATTGGCCTCTCCTACTTTAGCGAATGATTTCAGCCATCACAGGTTTCAAATTAACATACCATGTTGTGCAAAGAAAACTTTGCATTGAATGAACCAGGATTGGCTTAATCCCCTTTTTCAAGAGGATACCATGCCCTAGTTGTTTTAGGATTGATTTTCCTGGTACAATCTCTGTGGCAAGGTAAATGGGATTTCACTCACTGCTTTACCACCTAAAGCACTTCCTGTCCCATGGGGAACTGGTGGAATGGAGGTTTGTAATAAACTACGAGGTAAGAGAAAGTTTTAACCTAATTCACTTCACAAAAGTCATAGTCTCTCACCTTTGTGGTTAGCATAATTCATTAGCGGTACTTGCTTAAATTACAATTCACTGTTATCTATTTTGATCAGCTTCTCCCCCCTCTGCTGATTGAATCTCATTGGGATACAAAAGTGCTGCTATATCTCCCAAGTTTAAAAATTAAACTAAAATAAACTCTCTTTTGACTTCATTTTCCCCTTCCGATATTGTCTCATTCTCCTTCATTTGACAGCAAACTCCTCAAAGTAAGTATCTATCTATATACACATTTTCAATTTCTCTTTTAAACAGTTTCCTAAATTTGTTTCAATAACACTTTTGCCCCACTTTTACTAAGGTCAATAATGACTTGCATGTTTCAAAATACAATGATCAATTCTTATTCCACATCTTACTTGACCCATGAGGAACGTTTAACCTAGTTGATTTCTTCCTCCTTCATAACATGTTTTATATGCCTAGTTCTTAGGGCCTAATATTCTGTTTATATCTACAAAAGGGTAGAAGTAGTAGTAGCACCATTGTCAGAACCTGTCTCAATTCAGGGAGGAAATTGTGAATCAGCCCAAGGCTGATTCCTACACGGTGGAGGTCAGACATACCTCCACCCTTCAACCTTTTTTACCGGTTCTGACACCAGCCATCCCTCCCATGATACTCTCTACTTCTCTTCTGGGTTCCATAATCTGATAGTCCATTGCAATGGCAACACAGAGCTCATAGAACATACTTAGAGTTAAGTGGTTTGTTAAGAAAGTAACAGGGTACGACTCAGGGTCAGGATCAGGAAGCATGTAGGCAATGTTTGCCTTCTTCAGTAGAGGACAGCCCCCTCAGCTCCTCTTGGCCATGCAGGCCTCCTCTTGGACAGGCTTTTCCCAGACAAGCTTTTCTTGGCCCCCTCAGGACAGGCTCCTCTTGGCCCTGCTGTCTGTCACTGCTAGCTCTGGCTCTGGACCCCTTCTGGGCCTCTTGCTGTCTTCAGTGTTGTAGCCCTTGACCGTGTTACAGCTCTTGTAGGAGGTTCCTTGCCTTTTCTCTCTCTCTGCTACTTCTCTCTTCTTTCTTCCTTCTGCTTCTTCCTACTGTTTCTCTTCCTGCTTCTTACTGTTTGCAAAACCTCTGTGGGGTTGGCTGCTTATAGACACAACTCCTTGTCAATTTCAAGGTATGACCCCTCCCAGCAGGACCACAAACTAACCAATCCTCTCTCGGTAGGCCACAGACGCTTCATTTGTTAGTCTATTGACCAAACCTTGCACGGTGCATACCAATCACAGGGCAGGCTGCAGCCCAGGATCAGACCAAAAGTATCAAAACAGGTTGTTTACAGCTATCCCAGGAAATGTCAATAAACCCTGACAAAAGTAACAAACTCTCTTAGGTAGAAAACCAGGGCTAAAGTAACTCCTCAGGGCTTGGGGGAAAACTCTCTTAAGCTATTTTTCCAAAGAACCAAGACAAAAGGCCACATAAAGGAACTCATTTCACCACACTGTGTGTGTGTGTGTGTGTGTGTGTGTGTGTGTGTGTGTGTGTGTGTGTTTTCCTTCCAGCTCACTGGTCATTTCTTCTCATTCTCCGTTGTTAGTATTCTCATGTCTAAGAACCCTCAGAACAAAAAGACCTTGGATGTCTTTCTTTTTCTATCGACACTAGTCTCTTGGAAATCTCATGCAATTCTGTGGCTCTAAGTACCATTTGTGGTCCCTGGGTGGTGCAAAAGGTTTGTGCTTGACTACTAACCTAACCCAGCAACCCCACAGCTTCCATAAATCCGTTAAAAATTACAGCCAAGAAAACTCTATGGAGTAATTCTACTCTGTAACACATGTGGTCTCCATGTGTTAGAATTGACTGGATGGCATTTTTTTGTCTTTTCAAGTACCATTTATGTGATGAAAAGTACCAAACATATACTTCAATGTTTTGGTATGCTCCCTTTTATCATAGCTTCATATATGTAATTATTGACTAGATATGCCCACTTGAGTATATAAGTGCAATCTGAATCTTAGTATTCTTAACTTACACCAAATTCACCCGCTATACCTCATATAGGATCCCTGGTGGCCCAGTGGTTAAATACTTGACTACTAACCAAAAGGTTGGTGGTTCAAAACCACCAGTGGCTCTGTGGGAGAAAGATGTGGTAGTCTGCTTGTAAAGATTTACAGCCTTGGAAACCCTATGGGGCAGTTCTATTGTCCTGTAGGGGCACTCTGAGGTGAAATCGACTCGACAGCCCTGGGTTTTTGTATACCTCATGCATGTAGAAACAGACTTGACAGCCCCGATCAGAAGAGACAGTGATTTCATTTTTGGAGTTATTCATGCCAAGAGTCTTCATGACACATGCTTGATTCCTTTCATTCTTTTACACCCTATACATAAAATCCTATCGCTACCATAAAAAAAGATTAAGGATCTAATCAATTGTCAGGACTATCACTGACGCCACTCTGGTCGCATCCACTATTACCTTCTCCCAGGATTATTGCAATAGCCTCCTTACTGGACACCATGGAGAACAATTGTGGGCATGTGAATCCTTGCTCTTCATGCCCATGCACCTCTTTAAACTCATGGTTTACTCTTGGCCTTCTCAGACTCTTCTGTAGACGCAGAGGTCTTTTTATTACTCCTTAGACAGATCATACAAGTATCCTTTCAGGACCTTCGGATTTTAGGCTCCCTGAACCTGGAATGATGTTCCCCTACAGGACAACCTAGCTTGTATCGCCTTCAGCTCTTCATCCAAATGTCTTCCCTGCCTACTCTTCATCTTCCAAAGCTCTCCTGTCCATGTTCTGTGTTACGTTTTTCTTCTTTTCTCCACAGCATTATCAACACCAAACACATTATGTTTAATTTATCATTTATTTATGTATTTTGATTGTATACTGTCACTAGATTACTGAGCTATATATAAGCAGGGATCTTGGTCAGTTTATAATCATTGCTATACCCCCAGTAACTGGATAAAGAGCCCATCACATGCAGGCACTCAATAAATATTTGTGTAGTAATTAATTAATAAAGAATTTATGCATGTCTTTTATATCTCCTTGTAACAGTGAGTATTAGGGCCAAAAATAATCAATGAAGAGTTTGATTTAAAACTGGGGTTTTCTATTTACAGTATCAGCTGTATTTTTAAGAGAAGCTAAGAAAAATCTGCTTTAGAGTTCAGTCACATAAAAAATGTAAATTGAATACAGACTAGTTCTTTAAAATCTTAGTCATGAAAACATTAAGACAAACTCCTCCAATAGTTCCTACGATTGATTAAAAAATCTCAATAAAAATTTTTTTTAATACTTGGTCCCTTTCTCCAAATCATGCAATCAGCTTATTCTTCCACAAGTACACCTATACAATTGTTTTAGTTAAAAACCCTACTGTCTATGCTTTGGACAATTAAATGACATGAAGATGGATGATGCTAAGCAGGCGTTCATGGTAATTGAAACATGGTGTCATCTGCAGCATGCACAGACTGTTGCAGGAGTTTGAGCTCCGGGTGCACAACCTACTCCTCACCCTTTGTAGAGAAATTACCAGCCTCCTTGGAATCTATTGTGTTCTCTACACTATCTTGTGATTTTCACTTCCCGTGAAAGCATGATGAATGCATTATACATAAATCCCCAGTACTTCTAGTAAATGCAGGGCATAGCCATTAATTAAAGCGTGACCATTTCAGTCTATAAAATATAGCTTCATCCAAACTGGCAGCTCTTACAGTTGCTTTGTTTTTCTTGTTCCAGCAGGTAACAAGAAATGTAATTAACCCCATCCACACCACATCTGTACAATTTTATATCTCTTCTATAAAGCACTAAAACATACACCAAACACACACACACACACACACACATTGTAAGCCAATCAATTACATCTGCAAATCAATACACTGATATAATGTTATAAATGTAATTTTCGTATGGCAAATACATATTAAGCTCTATAATTTTAAATATCTGATTTCCAGACCAAATACATTGCAAATATACACAATCTATTTGTTACTATTAATCAACATAGATTAATTGGATATTTTTGAAATCTACTTAAAAAGTAATCTTTAGGTCTAAATAAATTCTAAAATTTTAAGTAAAATTTTAATTACCTAGGTACATAACTCAAATAACCAAAAAGAGCAAGTGTTACAATTTTATTAAGTCCAGAGACTAATAATTGACAATCAAATTTATACTTATAATTTTTTTACCTACACATTAATCAGAGTCTACTACTAAAAATATTTGTACCACATTCTGTAATTACTTTAGAGTCCAACAAACTAAAAGAATAACTTATGTGAATGACTTTCATATTAATAAAAGCTGCCTTTTGAATTGCTGAAAACCAGATAATATTTAACACTGAGGAATAAAATACTGGATTTAGCACTTTTACATTAGTTCCAACCTTAAACGTTCTATTGTAATTATAATAAAAATGAACCATATTAAACTTTGTCTCAGAAATTATATTATATAATTTTATGGAATTCTTTCTTGTATGCGAAGTTATATTAATGATGCATGGGGGAGAGAGGCAGAGAGAGAGAGCGCGTGTGTGTCTGTAGCAATAGAAGTTTTAAATCAATCTCGGTGTTATATTCTTCTCCCCAAAATAGAGAGAATGTGACTCAGGAATAGTTCAATACCAAAAGTCATTTTTAGCTTGTTCCAAAACTTAACATTAATTTTCTAAATCATGATAATCTTGTTGGGTGAGCTCTCTATATCCTAAAGGAGAGGAATATCAAGTACAATGAAACAAATCTCTAAAGTATAATTTATCTAACAATTAAAATACCGAGTAATTATTTATTATTAGACTTCTTGGGATAGTTTTAGGGCAGCTGAGAGCAATAGATCCAGTTCTATCAACTGTTGTCTTAAGTGGATTTGCTATCAGAAAGGGTCAATTCTCTCAAAGTGTCAATCTATAGGTAACAGATGTATCAATAATTAATGGCGCAAAATCTATCTGAATGAGATTTTTACAGAGTTTTATGATTATGTTAATTAGATGGTAACCTGGTTCTATTTTTATTTGCATCTCCTCTTTTCGAATGATCAGTACCTCACTTAACCCGTCATAGTTTTATGTTTATAATATAGTTTTACTTACGTATTTTCTCAGTTCTCAAGAATTTGATATATATGCAAAATTTGACCTGGTCAGAAACATTCTCTCTCTCTCTCAATAGAGAAAAAATTTATAATTAAAGAGAACACTGATAGAAATTAGTAAATATGGGTTCTAATATTTCATCAGCCACTAACTTGCATTGTGATCTTGGTCAGGTTATTTAATATCTCTCGGGAACTAGGAAATGTATATACCCTTCTAACACCACGTATCTTAAAGCATGTTGCCATAGTGATTAATGATTGGCATAATTGAATGAAAATTTGTAATAGTGAAAGGTTATGTTTAACAAACTTGCAATAAATAATTATTGCAGATCCGGTATAAGTCAGGACATATGCTGGGCCCTGTGAGGCATCAGGGAACTTGACAGAAACATACCACTGCACTCTTGTGGCTCAAATTCTACTGAGGGTAGAAAGATAATCAGACGAACAAGAAAAATATATGGCATATTAAGTAATGAGAACTACTACAGAGAAGGATAAATGGGTAATGAGTAATGGGTGCTATTGGTTAGGTGGAATATAATTTTAAATAGAATTGTCAAGGAAGGCCTCATTGGGAGTTTGGCATTTAAGTAAAGATCAGAAAGAGTTGAGGGAGTTAGTTTGGTGGACCAGCTGTGGAAAGGAATTCTAGGCTGAGTCAACAGCAACTAGAAAATAAGGGGCAGTAGTGGAAGGAGGAACATAAGGAGTCAGAGTTTGAAGTGGGTTATATGTAATTGTAAGGAGCACTGGTGGCACAGTGATTAAAGCACTCGACTACTAACGGAAAGGTCAGCGGTTTGAACCCACCAGCCCTCTGAGGGACAAAGATGTGGCAGTCTGCTCCTGTAAAACCATAGCCTTGGCAACCCTCTAGCGGCAGTTCTACTCTGTTCTGTAGGGTCGCTATGAGTTGGAATTGACTCGCCGGCAATGGGATTGGTTTCTTGGTTTCATAGGTAATTGTGATGATTTTGGTTTGACTTTGCAGTGAGATGAAAATAACCTGGAAGACTTTTATGAGAAAATGGTACTCTCACTCACATTCTAACACATCAAGGTAGCTTCTGTGTTGGAAATATATTGTAAAGAGGAAAGGTTGAAATCAGAGAGACCAGTTAGGAGGCTACTAGAATAATCCAACGTGAGAGATGATGAGGGCTTAACTCATAGCAGGTGGGGGAAAGACTTAAGGTTATATTTTGAAGGTAAAAACAACAGAATTGCTGAAAAGTGGATGGGGGTGTGAAAGGAGTAAGGATAACTCTAATATTTGGCTCCTCAATAATTGAAGAAATAGAGGTGTCAACTGAAATGAAGAAGATTGTACAAGAAGTGGATTAGGAGGTGGGGACAAACTAGAACGTTGGTTTGGACCAGGATAAGTTGTAGATTACAATTAGAAATCCAAATGACTGTGTCAGTAAGCATTTGCCTGCGGGATTTGTTAGTTCAAAGAATCAAATGTTGAAGTATGAAGGCATTTCCATATTATGGTTAGAGCAGAGCTGCGCCCAAGGAGACTGCTGAGGAGTAACTACCGAGGTCAGAAAAAAGCTCAGCGATTCCATTGTCTTGGAGGTCAGATGGAGACAGTGTTCCAAGGGGAAATGTGTGACCAACCGTGTGCTGCGGGTAGATTACATAAAAGGAAGAGCGGGAACTGGCTATTTTGACGCATTAAAGAGAGATCCACAGCAGCTAAAGAAGAGCAGTTTCAGTGGAGAGGTGATGGCAAAAGACTCATTAAATTGATGTCTAGGTAACATATTTGGAGAGGAAATGAGTGTAGGTAACTCCTTTTTAGGACTGTTGCTATAAGAGTAAGAAAACATATAGGGTAGTAGCTAAAGGAGAAGAAGAATGAAGGGGGTATTTCCTTTTAATAAAAGAAGTAAATGTCTCATGTTTTTTGCTGTTCAGAACTATCCGTGAAAGAGGACAGTTGATGATGTAGGTGAGAAAGAACAGTTACTTTAGTGATGTGTTTGAATTGTCAAGAGGGAACTGATGCACAATTTAAAAATTTCATTTTTTAAAGAAGCATACTGGTTTCATTCATAATAACAAGAGAGTACACACAGTGTATGTGTACAGATGGAGGAAGGTGTGATGATGTATGGCCATGACCTCTGGGGTTTCAAAGGGTGGAGCCATAGTCTCTGGTGTTTCTAAGGGTGGAGTTGTCACTCTGATGGACTAGGAGAATGGCGCGCCTAAAGCCAAGGGAGCAGAGTTGCCATCCCAGTGGGCCTGGAAGGTGGAGCTGAAGCCCAGGGCCAAGGGGCCTCCACTCAGAATCCAAAGAGTGTGGCCAATACCTAGAGTCTGGAGGGCAGGGCCATTGTGTAAATGGTCTCAGAGAACAGAAGATTATTTTCAAAGCCTTGAGGGCTAATGTAATGTGTACTGCTGACTTGCTTGGTGGCTATTATCCCTTCTTTCCCTGCAATTTCTCCCTTTTGTAATGCAAATAACTACCTAGTGGCTGTTACACCATTGTGCTTTGGAAGCAGATAACTTGTATTCTAGATTTCACGGATGAAGAGGAATTTTTGGATTTTGGACTCGGAGTTGATTTAAGACTTTTGCTATAATATGATGGGGTGAATATGTTTTACATGTGGCAAGGACATGAATTTTTGGGAGCCAAAGGGTTGAAAGTCATGGATTGAATTGTGTCCTCCCAAAATGTCTGTCAACTTGGCTAGGTCATGATTCCCAGTATTGTATGATTGTCTAACATTTTGTCATCTGATGTGATTTTCCTTATGTGTTGTAAATCCTATCACTATGGTGTAATAAGATGGATTAGCGACAGTTACATTGATGAGATCTACAAGATTAGAGAGTGTCTTAAACCAATCTCTTTTGCGATATACAAGAGAGAAGCAAGCAAAGAGACAGGGAGACCTCATACTACCAAGAAAGCAGTGCCAGGAGCAGAGTACATCCTTTGGACCTGAAGTTTCTGTGCTGAGATGCTCCCAGACTAAGGAAAGACTGATGCATCACAAGGACCTTCTTCCAGAGCATACAGAAAGAGAAAGCCTTCCCCAGGAGCCAGCACCCTGAATTTTGACTTCTAGCCTCCTGAACTGTGAGAGAATAAACTTCTTTTTGTTGAAGTCATCCACTTGTGGTATTTCTGTCACAGCAGCACTAGATAACTAAGACAACAACTAAGTAGGATTCATCCCAGGTATGCAAGGTTGGTTCAACATAAGAAAATCAATCAATGTAATCCACCACATAAATAAAAGGAAAGAAAAGAATCACATGATCATCTCAACTGATGCAGAAAAGGTGTTCGACAAAGTCCAACACCCATTCCTGATAAAAACTCTCAATAAAATAGGTATGGAAGGGGGGAAATTTCTCAACATAAGAAAGGTCATCTTTGCAAAACCAACATCCAACATCATTCTTAATGGAGAGAGGGTGTAAACGTTCTCCTTGAGAACAGAAACAAGACAAGGATGCTCTTTATAGCTACTCCTATTTAACATTGCGTCGGAAGTCCTAGCTAGAGCAATAAGGCAAGAAAAAGAAATAAAGGGCATCCAAACTGGTAATGTTTCATGATCCAGCTTAAATGTGTTTCCATTTTTGAAGTCCTCTTTGACAATACCAAACTGTTTTCACTTCTTTGTCCCCATGATAATGTATTTATACTTAGCACACTGTATTGTTTTTATTGGTATATATATATATATATATATATGCTTCTCTTACTAGATTATAAAGTTTCTTGGTAAGGAACTATTGTTTATCT
Source organism: Trichechus manatus latirostris (assembly GCF_000243295.1). NCBI lineage: Eukaryota > Metazoa > Chordata > Mammalia > Sirenia > Trichechidae > Trichechus > Trichechus manatus. The sequence goes on from NW_004444088.1 coordinate 1,526,250, forward strand.
ATCTTTGTTACACCCGAATTAACACTTTGACTATTACATAAAATACAGGCAATAAAATCTTGATGATAAAATGAATGAACAAGTGATGAAAACATTTTCAGCAACATACTGTACACTTTAACTACAGTTCTTTCTTGTGAAGTATTTATCATTTCCATGTACATTTTGTCATATTAATATATCAGAATCTGCATCCACTAATCTGAAATAAGCCTTTGGTTGACAAAATACTGATTTAATAGATCAAACAATTGTTGAAGATGTTAACGTCAACTTGTTCTTGTTAGTTGTCATGAAGTCAGCGCTGACTCACGGCAGCCTTATGTACAACAAATCAAAACATCAGCTGGTCCTGAGTCGTCTTCATGATTGTTGATATGTTTGAGTCCATTGTTGTGGCTCTCGTGTAGTGCCTTTGGACAATAGTCTGTTGTGATCTGTAAGGTTTTTTTCAGTGGCTAATTTTTGGAAGTAGATTGCCAGGTCTTTCTTCCTAGTCTGGCTTAGTCTGGAAGCTCTGCTGAAACCTGCTTACTATGGACGTCCCTGCTGGTATTTGAAATATTCTTGGTATAGCTTCCAGCAACATAGCAACACACAAGCCACCACAGTTCAACAAACTGACAGATGAATGGTGGTCCAAATTGTTAGATATAAGTAATCAGACCTTTATTTCAGTTATTTTCAATGTATTGTTTGGACTTAGAGAGATAAAAGTCTATGTACTATAGCAGAAAAATGAAATGATCAGGAGTTTGCAGACCTAGAATTCTATTTACGCCGTGGCTTTTGGTTCCTATGAGTTTTTGTCATGTTACTTACACATACTAGATAGCATGCTCTCAATTGCTGAAAGTTATTCATTTGATTAAGGTAACTGTATTGTGTATACATTAAGGAGGGGCCTTGGTAGCACAGTGGTTAAGAGCTCTGCTGCTAACCAAAAGGTCGGCAGTTCGAATCCCCCAGCCTCTCCTCGGAAACCCTATGGGGCAGTTCTACCCTGTCCTACAGGGTCGCTATGAGTTGGAATCAACTGGAGGCAAGTGCACAGTAGGGTTCTTTCAGGAGCCCTCATGGCGCAGTGGTTAAATACTAGGCTGCTACTAGAAAGGTGGGCGATTTGAACATATCAGTCCTCTGCGGGACAAAGATGTGGTAGTCTGCTCCCGTAAAGATTTAAAAAAAAAAAAAAAAAGCCAGACAGTCCCTTCTGACTCATAGCGACCTTATAGGATAGAGTAGAACTGCCCCCATAGGATTTCCAAGGAGCAGCTGGTGGACTGGAACTGCCAAACTTTTGGTTAGCAGCGGAGCTCTTAAGCACCGTGCCACCAGGGGTAGGAAACCCTATGGGGCAGTTCTACTCTCGTATAGGGTGACTGTGAGTCAGAATTGACCCGATAGCACACAACACACAACAGCAGACATGTACAGTTCTTTAAAATATGCACAAGAAAAAAATTCTGATGTCATTGGTGAAAAATATCTAACCAATTCTATTTGTCTCTTGAGGCAAATTTTATTTATAACCAGTCTGTTCCATGCATAAAACACTACTGTTACCCAGCGACTATGCCAAGCAATAGGAAAACGAACTTGAAAATTGTTTTTGGATAATCCTTACCTTTTGTTTCATTGCTAATTTTATACTTAGAACTTAAATGGTACAGTAAACATAATGATAACAGGAAATTTTAGTAATATTTCCAGCCATCAGCTCCTGACTAAAAACTTACAGAGGAAAAAGTGAAAATGTTTCAATTCTTATAAGTGACAGTTCTGTGTAAAAGGACTTACGAAACGGTGAACAAACATCCCATTTTGATAGTAGGGAATATCAACTTTGAACACAGCTTGCTATTCAGTACAGAAGTTGAATATGATTGTATCATTATTTTGAAATATGTTTCTGTCTTTGTATATATTTCTTTGTTTTCATTACCAAAGACTAAACATTGTGTGCATAGCCTTGAAGCGATGGTCGTTTACATCTTGTGAGAACAGGCGTTTAGAGACTACGAGGGTATCAGACTGCAATGGAGGGGAAAACAATTTCCTAGTCTCATACACGGTTCTATACTTCCAAGGACAATCGCAGAAAACGTCTGTGACCTTTGATCTTTATTTTTTTAAAAATGAACCGCAATTGAAACATTTATATATAAGATATTCTTTACAAAAGGCCTTACTGATAACAGGGTTTTAAAAGATTGAGACATAAAATGAAAACTATTTTGACCTTCAGTACTAAACTTCACAATGCCTTTGAAAGAAATCTTTGCAATTTTAATAAAAAGTTTTTAAAAACTACATTTAACATGTAACATATGTTGACTGGGTGTATTATTTTATTACAGTAACAATGTTGGATAGAAATCATGCGTGTTCAATATCAGCAGTCATTATTCAGTTCCATAAAATGGTGTGATCGTGAACAGGAGAAGCAGAGAACCAAACTTGAAGGATACAGTCAAGCACAACTTCAGCACGGTACTGTGGCAAAGCCAGCCTGCTAGGGAATGAGAAGGAGGAAGAAAGTCCAGCAGAGGGAGATAGTGATCAGAAGGGGTAAGACTCACGTGGAGTAAAGGATTTGGGAAATCCATGTCTACAGCAATCACTTAACGTGGAGTTGATTCAGACTCACGGCAATCCCATGTGTGCCAGAGCAGAACTGTGCTCCACAGGATTTCCAATGGTTGATTTTTCAAAAGTAGATCTCTTCCGAGACTCCTCGGGGTGGGCTCGAACCTCCAACCTGCGACCTGCTTGGTTATTAGCCAAGCGTGTTAACTGTTTGCACCACCCAGGGACTTCAGGTTTATCCCAGTCAAAGATGGTGGTGTTGTTGTAGTTGCTGTTGAGTCATTTCCTCCTCATATGACCCCATGTGACAGAGTAGGGTTTTCTTAGCTGTGATCTTCACAAGAGCAGGTCACCAGAATTTTCACCCATAGAGCCTCTGGGTGGGTTCTAAACATCGACCTTTAGGTTAACACTTAACCTTTGTACCATAAGGGCTCTTTAGTCAACCATGATAGAGTTACCAAATTAAAAAAAATTAAATTTGATACAATAATTTTATCAAATCTGCAGTCCACATGGCGATTTTAACTGGGCCAATCTGATTGTCTCTGAAATTTGGACTGGAAATAAGAAAGGGAAGAGTTATACAGTTAATAGTAAAGATGGCGTTGTATAGACACAGAGAGAAGTAGATACTGAGGATGTAGTTGGAATACAGCAGTGACTGAGCAATCATACACTGCTCAGGGATTGAGCTTGTAATCTAGACCTCAGAGCTTTTTAAAATTGTTCAGCCTTTGAGCTGCAAAGGTATCTTCCTGTCTTCACAAGTTCCTCGAAATTCCTTTTACCAGCAAAACCCTGTCAATGGGTTACTAGAGTGGCTATCTATGTTTTTATAAACTCAAATACTCTAAAATTATTTTTCCTTTCCTTAAATCTCATTTAATGTTTTTAGGACAAATTTAACACTTAAGAACCGGAAGTCTCATACATTTCCTACCATTGTATAATCTTGCCTAAACTCTGTCTTCCACCATGCATGACAGATAACAACCACTCAAAAATTCACAGAGATTACGCTATAAAAAATGAAAAGCTCATACGGAAATACAATCACTGTCTAGTTTATAAGATTTTTATTTTTATATGCAATATTTCCTTTGTTCCACATGACATCTCTCTGATGAAAGTAGAGAGACTGTTAATTCTTCAACACATTAAGGCCAGAAGCGTTAAGGAGATCCAAAGAAAACCTGCTACTCTAAGGCTGCAAACTCAGTTTGTTACTCCAATCTAATAAACATTAAGCTTTCCATATTTTTTATATATATATATGTAGCCAGTGAGAGAGAGAGAGAGAGAAAGTTGGAAACTCAGCAGGAGCTGTTGCAGTTTGGAATATGAAATCTGTAGGGCAAGATGGCAGGCTGGAAACTCGGGGAGAATTTGATGCTGCAGCCTTGAGGCAGAATTTCTTTTCTCTGAGAAACCTCAGATTTTGCTTTTAAGGCTGTCATCTGATTGGATGAGGCCCACTCACATTATGGAGAGTATTTTCCTTTACTTAAAGTCAGCTGATAGTAGATATTAACCACACCTTCACAGCAACACCTAGATCAGTGTTTGATTAAGTAACTTGATGGTATAGCTTCCCCAGAACCATTGGTTTTTCAGTGGTAGAATTATCGTCTTCCATACTGGAGACAGGGGTTCGATCCCATCCAATGCATCTCATATGCGGCCACCACCCATCTGGACTGAAGTTCTACTTCCGAAAATCAATGAAAACTCGATCGATCACAATGGTCCAATTTGCAAATGATTGTGGAGATGGCCCAGGACTAAGGAGCATATCATTCTGTTGTGCAAGCGGTCAGCATGTTTGGAGGACTAACTCCCTAGCAGGTAACAACAGCAACAACATAGCCTCCCCATTTTGACACATAAGTCTCACCATCATCCCAGCCTTATGGTAAACCTAGACTAGACTACGCTGAAGCTGATTTAATGATTTTAAATAAACTTACTGTGTGTTTTGGGTATAAAGGTGGTTCATCTCTATTAACATTTAGGCCCTTGGAGTAGGTGCGGGGAAAACAGAAAGCATTCCCTGAGTACTAAACTAGTAGCGCAATCAGAATTGGAAAGTTATGAATTTTTGAAGTTTAACACACATATATACTCACACTATTAGCTTGAAGAACATGTCACAATAGTTTTGGAAACAAATTTCCTCATAGTAGTAGAAAAAAAATCGTATAGATTTTATTAATATTGAAACTTCTCAAATTGCTACCATCTGAACTTCCATACACACAGTCCTTGATCTGTAGAGATACAGAAATGATAAGACATAAGGGTTTTAAGGGAAGTGATAGAGAAGCTGTGGCTGCCCCCAAGGAATGGCATAAGGACTTTTCCCTTCCCTCCACTCATATATCCTGTAAAAAATTCATCTTCCTCCTCAAACTTCACCCAAACATTGTGCCTGTGACGGAAATGCAGTCAACATAAGTCCCTGCGGGCAGATTTGACACTCCATCCCTCCTCTTCACATACACACTTTCTTATGGGATTTGGCATAAGACACTCCTCTATAGAAATTCTGTAAAAAAACTGCAGGCTTATACTCAAGCACTCAAGCAGAACTTTACACAACTGACCAAATAGTCACAAGGAATCTTGGGTGTTTTGTGTCAAGATGGTCATGATGAGGATAAAGTGATAGGAACAAATCTTGTCAGCTCTAAGATTACCATATAGAGCCTTTCCTCAGGGGAATAATTACTCTTGGATTCCAACCTATCTTCTGATTAAACCTCTGAATAGTATCCCTTGTTTTCTGTGTGCGACTTTTGGTGTACAAAGCTACCACTCTAGGATTATAGAGAGTATGGAGATCTATCTGTCTTCCTCTCTCTCTTTCCTATTTTCAGATTTGAAGCTGAAATTCTGAGATTTGTATTGAATTGAGATCTTCTCTTCCCAGAGGACTCAAAATGTGACTGAGTGAAAATAAATCCACATCATTTTGTAATTACCTGAAAGTGAATCTGTGTTACAATGATAAGGGATCTATTGGGATGTAATGAATTACATTTTAAATGCCTTAAGGTTCTCTGGTGAACTTTAGGGGAAATTGAAAAATCATGGTTGAATTTGTTTTACATATTTCAGGTATATATTTTTCTCATTGTTTTTGACTGCATTCTGATCAGTGTTGTTATATCTGCAAGTCAGAATTAAATATATTCTACTTTGCTTTTACATGAAAGCAAAATACTTTTTATTGAAGGACAATTTAATGGAGCTGAAGAATTTCTGTCTATGAAAGAAAACTATGCTTCCAAAGTTTCCTGTCATATGATATTTGGTATTTTCAGATCTATTTGCTAGCTCTGCATATATAAGATTTCTGCAGAAGCTATCAAGAAAGAAATACCTGTGTTAGCAAATTATAAATCCGCTAAAGGAAATGAACCAGATTTCCTCGTATGTTGCATCATAAGAATTCCTTTACAATATTATATAAGATTGCAAACATGACCCAATTCAGAACACTCAGTGCATCTATTCAAAGTGATTGTTTTCCCATCCAGGAAATGGGTATATATAAAATGAATGGGAGAATAATAGAATAAGAAAATAGAGATGAAGGAGAAATCTGAATAGGCAAATAGTAATAGGAACAATTTCATCCATATTTCTTCATGAATTCTTTGTGCCATTCAGCAACTAGTTAAAATTTACAACATTTTGAATTTAAATCAATGCCAGCATGAGTGTCTCCAAGAGACAGGGTTGACTGGCCTTCAAGAAGCCCCCAGTGTTGGCATTGCATTGTTGAATTAACCAATATCCAGGTTCTGGCTCTCGGTCTTCAAGGCACAGAAACCTTGTTTACTAGCAAGCTCTTTTAAGAGTGGACTTACATTAACTAAGACCTGAGAGATTAACATTAGAAGTATGACTTTCATTCATATTGGAAATGTTGAGTTGCTATCACTAGCTTATGGGCAGATCTGAACAGAAACACCAATTAGAGTGAGCATAGGGTCAGAGCGTGAGTAATGTGGGTCATGAGCCCATGTAACAGCTAGAGTTCTTCCTTTCTCTTAGAAATCCTTGCCAAAGGGAGCCCATATTTAGAACATGCTTACATGGGCTCTATAAACGTGTGACTTTTTTCTTGCCTTTTAATGGTTTGTTTTTTGGATGTTTTTATTTTTGACCGGGTTTAAAGTTATATTTTTATTCCTTTGGCTCATGTTCTGCAAAATACATTTTATTGAAATTTAAACTTTTTTTATCACAGAAAATATGTGGTGGTTTGATGTTCTCAGTCTTTTTAAAATACAGGAGGATAATATCTAACTCTCTTGAATGTTTTCAAATTTATTTTTTATGGTAACGTTCTATTTGACTATACTACATGACCAATCTCTTTTCAAAGTTTGTATTGACTAGCTGATGTAATTCATATAATTCATACATTGCATAAGTAAATGTGATAACCTATTTTATTTTCTTATCATGAGGATGAGAGTAGAATATTTACATTATTTTATGATTATTTTTATTATAGCCTTAAGGTTTTTACAAATAAAAATTGTAGTTTAAAGTTTCAATTTTATCACAGATCAGTTTGTGTCAAAGAAAACCCTATAGATCACAATAGTATATTGTTTGATGAGCTCCCTAGGTTGGAAGGCCCTCGAAACACACAGTGGCTGCAGAAATGGACTCCAGCATACCAGCAATCGTGAAGATGACGCAGGACCAGGCAATGTTTCCTTCTGTTGTAGGTGGGGCCGCTATGAGTTGGAGCTGACGCGACGACAACTATCAGCAGTACTGACCCGACCACAGAGGTTACTGAAGAGGGTTCGTCTAGGCTGTAAGGTATTTTGGAGTTTGCTCACAAGCTCAGTCTGAAACGGACTGATTTTAAGTGATTTCACTGTCTCTTATTTCTCTTACCACTCTCTCAGACACATTCCAATAACACTTTTGCTGCTATCACTTTACCAAGGATATCAATATCTAGTCAATGTTCTCCTGTCAAATCCATTGATCGTTTATGATTCTCATGTTTCTTGACCAATAAGCAGCAGCTCTGGTCAAAGCTGATCTCATGTTCTCTCCCTTGGAACCCTTACTTCACTTAGCATCCAGTTAAATTCAGTTAAACCACTTTCAGAAAGGTGATTCTGCTCAGGGAAAATAGATATCATTTGTACCCCATTTGTACAGCATTTATCAACAATATACGTAATGGAAAAAGTACTCTGGCAAAGAGTGTCCATTGTCAAATCAATCACCAACTCATGCTTCTTTCTGCCAGAAAAAACAAGATGACATTTTTTTCGATTCAAATAAATATTTTATTCAGTACTTCAGAGACTAGTACAGGAAAAAAAACTGTAAAATAAATTACAGAATAGACTTTTTATGGTAGAATACTACAACCAGTTAGGACAGAAGTAATATAGAAGAATAACATTGATTAATATATTTTAATACTTTATTAAGAACAAGACAATACATTTCATTATTTAATCTGTAATGAGGTTTATATTATTTTCAGTTAGTAAATATGTTAATAACTTGATATATTTTTCTTAAATCTTAGCACAGTGAATGGGCCACAGGTATTTCATTTCAGGAGAATCAACTTGACAGCAAGAAACAACGGCACTATTCCATTTTAAGAAGGCAGTTACGACATAAAGGATTATTAATACCTTTATTGGGGGAACGTATTTTTATGGAGTGTACTGGTTTTTAAATAACATTTTCAATATCTAAGAGATCCAAGTATTCTATATTAATGATTAGTATTAATAATATAATATTCCAAGTTTAAGATGTTTTTGTGATGTGAACAACTGTATTTTAATAATTCAAATGAGTAAAGAGAGAACCAGCTAGATTTTTAAAAATATTATAAATTATCATCTGAGGTAGACGTGTTTGAATATGTCTTTTCAATTCGGTTAAATTGCACATTCAGAAAATGAATTATCAGCAGCAAGAGCAAATAAAATAATGAGTACGTCTTTCTCAATAAGATGCGTTTCACTTAAATGTGAAAATAATGGTATTATTTCTGTTAATAGAATGTTGGGAATTGGTGATATATAACAATAAAATGCCTATTACAGCATCATCTATGTTTATGGATATGTTTAATTCAATGCCAAGAATAAAACCAGATCAAAACTTTTTTAGAAGTTGCATGCAATTTCTGATGTTGTTTCTTGGAGAAACAGAATAAAGAGTGAGAGGTTTTAGTTTTTTGTTTTTTTAATTGAGCTTTGTTTTGCTTTTATTTTTAGTTTTGTAATATTCATCAGAACCATTTCATCTTTTTTTATAGTCAAAATTTTAAGTAGCTTGGGTATTTCCTTTATGACAGCATCCAATTCATTGGAAGCCAGCCAATTCCAAATGACTATAATTATTGCAAATGGATGTTTAAAATTCGAGAAGTATCAAGGAGGAAGGCAAAGCATGTGTTTGTGTGACAAAAATAACTGAAGCCAAATTTCGATGGTTTTGAGATTTACCTGCAAAATTAATATAAACCAGTTACCGTACATGGGTTTTGATTCATGGTGACCCTACGTGTATCGGAGTAGAACTGTGCTCCAGAGGGTTTTCAAAGACTGATTTTTCAGAAGCAGATCGCCAGGCCTTTTAACCAAGGTGCGTGTGGATTGACCTGACCTGCCAACCTTTTGGTTATTCACCAAGCACATTAACTGTTTGCACTACTCAGGGACTCCAGAATATTTGTATAATGATGCTATAATAAGTCACTTGCAAAAATATAGAACTCTATACAGCCACACTGACTGACTGCTTGGTATTACTAAATACACTAAGAACTTGAGGACTTCTCATTTCTATTCTCTTTATCTTTAAAGGCCTTCCCTATACATCCTCACTACTCACTCAGTCTTTCAATTCTTCTAAATCTTTGCTCAAAGGTTACCTTATCAGGGAGACCTTCCCTGAACACTCTTGAAAATTTGATTCTCAGCAATGTCTCCTTTATTTGCGATTTTTGTTCATAGTACTTATCGACATCTGACGTATTATACATTTGTTTGCTTATTGTCTGCCTTTCTCTACCATATTGTAAGTGCCACGATAGCAGGGGTTCTGCTTTGTTCACTTTGCCTAGAACAGTATTTGATACGCAACAACGCTAAAAAAGTATATTTAAAGGAATGAATGAATATGGATAAAAAAATAAGGATTTTACATGAACAATGAAGCCAAAAATTGTGTAGCAAGATAGGATCGGAGATTGTACAGGTGAGATGGTCAGGTAATGGAATCCTGGTGAGTAACGAACTGTTTCATGAAAAGTGTTTTGAAGTGCCAGGCTGAGTTACATAGACCTCCTCTTGGTGTCCTTATATTTGATAGAATCTGACTATAATGGATTCTGATATCAATTATTTGGCTATAAGTTGAAGGCACATGTAGGGTACCTCCCAACTTCGAAGCTGCTCTTAGTTGTTTTTCTACTGACATGATTTTAGATTAACGGCAATAACAACAACTTGGACATCCCCAACATACCCAGATGTCATTTAATGGAATGGCAAGACTTTTTGTCAAAGAAGAAATTCCAAAAACTAGTCAATTCATTGACTCATTTTTACGTTCATTTTTTTATCTCGTATTTCAAAAAAAAAAAGAAAAAAGTTGATAGGGAAGATAAAGTAAATCAAGTCATTACAAAAATATATACCAAAATGCACAACAAATTTTAAGAAGAGAGATAATTGTGATACTGCTGTAACCTTTTCCTTTAATAATTCTTAGCACGTGGACACACAAATAAGATAGGAAAGAGATTAACACACACACACATAAACACACAGATAAACTTGTGGTTAAATTTTGTAGAATATAAGATATTTTACTGACTTTGCCACCTTAAATACCAAGCAGATGCCAAATTAAATAATATTTAGAGAGGAAAATAAAGATGAAAATTTCAGTATTCAATAAAACCAGGAACCAGCCACAACCTCCAACTATACACCAGGGAAATGGGCTTTCAGATGCGTTGGTTTTGAACAAAAGCAAGAGACAAAGCTGAACATGGATGCGTTCTTCTCCAGGTTTCACGCAGTGACATAGTTCTCCATACATAGATAAAGTATCCTGACAATACAAGCTAATGAACTCCTGTTTCTGTTTGTATGACTGAAAATCAAAGTAATAACTTATAGAAATTCTTATTTTATCCAAAAAATGTAAATATTTTCTAAAATTCTATTTTAATGTGTCTGTTGAATTTTTTATTTTCACGTAGATTGAGAGTGATTGCTCTAGCAATGACAATATAATGTCTTAATTACTCAAAAGTGCCATAGAACTATCCCGTGGAAAACGTAGAAGCCTTGAGACAATATAGGTCCATGTACCCATTCACTCCATCATCTGATATTCTTGAATTATCATAGATATTATACCTACATGACGTATATACCCCACAAGAAAATGTTAGATGTAATTACATCCATCCGTCCCATTGCCGGCGAGTCGATTTGACTCATAACGACCCTGGAGGACACAGTAGAACTGCCCTATAGAGTTTCCAAGGAGCGGCTAGTTGATTTGAACTGCTTATCTCTGGGTTAGCAGCTGAGATCTTAACCACTGCACCATCGGGGCTCCTATATATATAGATAGATAGATAGATTACATAAGTTACTTAGTCATTTTTATTTAAAAGAAATTAAGAGGAAAATATTATTTAATGTTTACTCACATAGTCACCATATTCACCATATTCAGTGTTCTCCATTCCTTTTTGACGGTCTACATTTCCATCGGGTATTATTTTCCTTCAACCTGAAGGATTTCCTTCACCATTTCTTATAGTACATTTGTTTTCGCTACAAATTTTCTTAGTTCACTTTTATCAGAAAAATATTTTCATTTTGCCTTCATGGGTAATAGATATTTTCACTGGATATAGATTTCTGGGTTCACCGTTGTTTTCTTTCAGCCCTATACAGGTATTATCCCACTGATTTCTGCCTCGAGAGTTTGAGATGGGAAAACTATGGCCGTTCAATCATTATTCCCTGTGGTAATGTATCCTTTTCTTTTTCTGGCTTTTTCAAGATTTTCTGTTAAACTTTGATTTTCAGCAGTTTAACTACGCTGTGCCTAGGTCTAGCTGTCTTTTTATTTACCCTCTTTTAGGTTCCCTGAGTTTTATAATCTGTAACGTGATGTACTTAACTAAATTTATGAAGTTTCTGGCCCTCATTTCAAATACTTCTTCCGCTAAGTGACCAAGATATGCTGGGGATATTTGTATCTCTAAGATTTGCGTATAAGAGTGACTGGCCCGGAACAATCTTTTTTTATAACGTTCTGTTCAAGTTTTGTATCAAGAGCATGGTGGTTTTGTATCAAGAGCATGGTGATGCTGTAAGTGAAATGGAGATATTTCTCTTTTCCCATTGTCTAGAAGAGTTTATGTAAATTGGTGTTATTTTTTTCCTTAAATGTTGGAAATTTTCACCAACATCATCTGGTCCTAGAGATTTCTTTAGAGCACAGTTTTATATTCAAATTTTGAAATATTCAAGACAAGATTCCATTTCTTTTTGGATGTTCTGCTTCTTTTAGTGAAGATTTGATAAGTTTTGTTTTATTTTATAGAAAAAATTTAATTTTAAAAAGATTTTCAATTTGTTTACATAAAGCTTTTCATTACATCCTCTTATTAACTTTTTAACGTTTGTAGAAATTGCAGTGATGTCTCCTTTTTATTCCTGATATTGATAATAGTGACTGATTTTTTTTTTTAATCAGTCAGTCTTGCTAGGAGCTTATTAATTTCTTTATTGTTTTCAAAGGACCAACGTTTAGCTTTATTGGTTTTTTTAATTGTGTGTTTGGTTTTTCTTGTATTAATTTCTGACTTTATATTAACTTTGTATTTTCTTCTGTCAACTTTATTTTATGTTAATGTAATATTCTTCTTTTGTTTGTTTTTAGTTTTCTTGAGGTGGTTGTTTAGATACTCTATTTTTAGTCTTATAGTGGTTCCTAATTTAAACTTATTTAAGGGTATAAATTTTTATATCTGCATAGCTTTAGTTTGGTCCAACAGGTTTTGATACGTTATATTTTCATTATTATTCAGTTGAAAGTGTTACTGTTCATTGCATTACCTTCATAGACCCATGGGTCATTCAGAAGTATATTGATTACTTTGGAGGATAATTTCTATTTTAAAAAAAAAATTGAATTCTACCTTAAATCTCCTGTAGTCAGAGAATATCATGGTTTCAATAGTGTAAAGTCTTGAATTTAGTTGATATTTGCTTTAGAACAGACTCATGGCATTTTTAATGTTGGTAAATGCTCCCTGTGACCTTAAAAAAATGGAAAACCTACAGGAGTTGAGTGCAATATTCTAGCTACAGCAATTAGTTAAATTTTGTTAATGATGTTGTTAATTGTTCTAATCTTTTACTGAATTGGTCTTTGCTTAGACTCGTAGCTGCCGAGAGAAGTTTGATAAAATCCCCCACTGTGATTGTGAATTAGTCCAGTTCTCCTAGTTGCTCATATTTTGGTTTATATATTTGAAGCAATGTGATTAAGTGCAGATAAATTTAGGATTACTATGTCTTTCTAGTGAATTGACCTTTTAGTATTTTAAAATGTCCTTCTTTACCTCATAATAAGCATTGCCTTAAATTCTACTCTGTCTGACATTGTATTCCAAGGTTTTTATCCTAAGGACGCTATGGTTCTTTGCCTAGGGTTTAAATGGTGGTTTGTTCCCCACTGCCCCACGCCATCTATTTACCTCCAACCTCTGTATTCTTATATTTGAGCTGAATCTCTTGTAAGACGTATATAGCTTATTTTCGTCATCTTTAATTGGAGTATTAAGTCTATTTATATTTAATAAAATTTGTGATATGTTGATAATTAACTTTCTACTATTCGTACTCTATTTGTCCCAGTATCTTAAGTCCCTTTACTTATCTTTCTTATCTTCTTTCAGGTTAATCAATTTGTATTATTAAAAAAGTATGTTAAAAAAAAAGCTGTTGCCTTCAAGTTGATTCAAACTCGGTGACCCTATAGGACGGAGTAGACTGACCCATAGAGTTTCCAAGGAGAGGCTGGTGGATTCGAATGGCTGACCTTTTGGTTAGCAGCCGTTGCTCTTAACCGCTACTCCACCAGGATTTCGAAAATTTACATCTTATAATTATATTATAATCATTGTATTAGTTACCTTCTAAACCGAAACCCGTGGCTGTCGAGTCGATTTCGACTCATAGCAACCCTGTAGGACAGAGTAAAGGTGATCCATAGAGTTTCCAAAGAGCGATTGGTGGATTAAAACCACCAATCTTTTCGTTAGCAGCCGAGGTCTTAACCACTGTAATACCAGGGGAATTCTTCACTTATTATCATCTAATCTAAATTACTGTTCTTATGAGCTCTGGTGGCTCAGTGTTTAAGAGCCTGGCTGCTAACCAAAAGACTGGCAGTTCAAATCCACCCGCCGCTCCTTGGAAACCCTACGGGGCAGTTCTCCTCTGTCTTATAGGGTTGCTATGAGTCGGAATGAACTTGACAGCAATGGCTTATTACTTCTTAGAAAATGCTGGAACTGTAGAGCACTTTATCTACAATTACTCCTGCATATTGCTATTTTACTCACCCAATTTGATTCTACATATATGTGGAATCCTCTAAGCCATATTTACATATATATTTTCTACATTTTTGGCTGCATGTTAAGCATGTTATCTGAGTGCCTCTTCACAGACAAAGATTTTATAGTATAATTTGCCACGTGGAGAACAGATATATAACACAATGGTGCATTTAATACGAATTGCATGGAATTTATTGTTATTATTAATTGTTAGGATGAGAGGAATGTAGGACCACATCTTAAGTAAACTAAGTTTAGATATTTTTGTATTGAGGCAATGACCAGTTCCTACACTGAATCAATATAAAAGGTGAAATAGCATGGGCTCAACTACAGATGCAAGCTAGACCTCAAGGCTATTGCTTTCCCTTGCCACTTTTATTTGTTTCTTTTATTATCACTGTAATACTCTCCCTCTAATACTGTAATACTGGTCCCTGCTGGTTGGTTCATCTCTTTGTATAAAACAAATTAATGAGGACCATTGGACAAAATTTCACTCCTTCTAATTATGTCTTTCTGATAAATGTTTCAAAACCCCTGTGACCTTCTCTCCAAGAAGACTTCATTTAAAAAGTTCTCTGCCTTCAAAACTGTGCCTTTGTTTTTCCTATATATACTTTTCTTTAACTTAAGTATTATCCTACTTCCACTGCTCGTTATCAATGGAAGGAAAATGCAGGTGCTATTACTTTTTTTTGCAAAAAGAATACAACAGTGCCTGCCACATGATAAGTACCTAGTACATGTTAGCAATAGCCAATCGAAAGAAATATTTTCGGATTATACCTGTTTCAAGGTTAAAAACCGAGTCTGAGTTCTGAGAAGATAATATTAGGAACAATAATAGTAGTTAACATTTATTGAGTCCTTGCAATATGTCAGGCAAAATTGGAATCTCTTATTTAATCCTAGACAATAGTTATTCACATTGTACAATTCAAGGAATTTAGGTACTGGACTGATAAATAATTTCCTAAGGTCACATTGATAGAAACCCTGGTGGTGTAGTGGGTAAGATCTATGGCTGCTGACCAAAAGGTCGGCAGCTCGAATCCGCCAGGCGCTCCTTGGAGACTCTATGGGGCAGTTCTAGTCTGTCCTATAGTGTGGCTATGAGTCAGAATTGACTCTGTGGCAACGGGTGAGGTCACACTAGTAGTAAATATGGAACCAGGATCTAAGCATTGTGAATTCAAAACCATTATTCCAATATTACTCTTACCCATCACGTTTTACAGCCTCCCAATAACAAAATATTTTAGAAACGTTTTAGGTTGTATTTACCCACACAAACAATTGGGAAGGAAACGTAAATCTAACTAAATGCTTGATTGATGAAATTAACCTATATTTTTAAGTGCTTTGTGTGTAAACACGAAGTAAAGTTAAACTTAGAATAGACCATTCACATGCACAGAATATTCTTTTTTAAAAATAAATAACTCTATTGTAAAAACCCATGAAAAAGTTTACACACAAAAAGTAACAACCTTTGTTGGCTACGAGGGATGGGAGAGATGGGGGGAAAATACTAAATAGGCAATAGATAAGTGGTATCTATGGTGAAAGGTGAGAAAGTACACAATACTGGGAAAACCAGCACAACTTGTACAAGGAAAGGTCATGGAAGCTCCATAGACACATCCAAACTCCCTGAGGGACTGAATTGCTGGGTGGAGGGCTGTGGGGACCGTGGTCTCGGGGAACATTTAGCTCAATTGGCATAACACAGTTTATAAAGACAATGTTCTACATTCTACCCTGGTGAGTAGCGTCTGGGGTCTTAAGAGCCTGTGAGCAGCCATCTAAGATACTCTACCGGTCTCATCCCTTCGGGAGCAAGGGAGAATGAAGAGAACAGCATACGAGGAAAAGATTAGTCCAAATGACTAATGGACCACAGCTACCAAGGCCTCCACAAGACAGAGTGCAGTACAGTTAGATGGTGCCTGGCTACCACCACTGACTGCTCAACCGGATCACAATAGAGGGTCCTGGACAGAGCTGGAGAAGGATGTAGAGCATAATTCTAACTCACAAAAAAGAGACCAGATTTACGGGCCTGACAGACTGGAGAAACCCCGAGAGTATGGCCCCCAGACACCCTTTTAGCTCAGTGGTGAAGTCACTTCCGAGGTTCACCATTCAGCCGGGGATTGGACAGCCCCATAAAACAAAACAGGACTAATGAGGCACAGCAGTCCAGGGACAAGGACTAGAAGCCAGAAGGGGACAGGAAAGCTGGTGATAGGCAACCCAAAGTTGAGTAAGGACAGAGTTGACATGTAGTGGGTTGTTAACCATTGTCACAGGGCAACATGTGTACTGTTTAATGAGAAACTGTTTTGTTCTGTAAACCTTCATCTAAAGTGAGAATAGCAACACAACTGGAAGAACGTAATCAATTCACTGAACTGTGCATGTAGAAATTTTTGAAATGGTGTATCTTTGGCTATGTATATTTTCACCAAAAAAAGAAAAAAAGGTAGAGAAGGGAGAGGGTTGGCATGCCTTGGGATTGTTAATCAATGTCATAAAACAATATGTGTACTGACTTTTTGATGAGAAACTATTTGTTCTGTAAACCTTCACCTGAAGTACAATAAAAAAATTTAAAAAAAATAAGTGAAATAAATTCATGTATTTAAAAGAAATTGTTACAAATTAGTATCATCCATTGCTGTTGTTTTTATGTGTCATTGAGTCGGTTCTGACTCATAGCAACCCTACAGGACAGAGTGAACTTGCCCCATGGAGTTTCCAAGAAGTGGCTGGTGGACATGAAGTGCTGACCTTTTGGTTAGCAACCAGGCTCTTGACCGTTGTGCCACTGGGGCTCAGTGGTCCATTACCTAATTATTATTTATTTATCTTTCTCACCTATTTATTCATCTTTCTTCCTTACCTTTATTGCCATATCTATACTTATTAAAATATTAAATAATTACATATTTAAACTATTAATATGATTATTAAAATATCTGAACCTTTTTTCGAATTTATTTATAGGTAGTTGTTGTGTTAACGTGACAACTCACGCTTTCATGTTTTTGTGTTAATGTACAGATTTTCTTTCATTTTCCATTTTCAGGCTGTAATCTCAAATCATTTTAAATAATCTCTCCCTCTACGGATATTCATCTTCAGTTAGTTATAGACACTTTCCGTTCTCTTCTGTCATTTATATATCTAGTCTTTGTCTGCTAACTCTTTGTGTTTTTTTTAATAACTCATTTTCTTAAAATTGTACACCCCTTTCCTACTATGTCTTCTGTTTTATTAATTACAGTTGTATAATGCAATGCTCACAGTCCCTGTAATTTTAATGTGGCCTTAACCTCTAGAAGTTATTTCTCACTGGACTGAGCATTAATTTACTAAATTAATTAGTTGGGTGTGGTAGGAAACTTTTACTTTTGACCAGCTTCCTCAGTACACAAAACAAAATTGAGTAGAAAGAAATTGAAAGTGGTAATCCAACACCGAAAGAGTC
The DNA here is from genome assembly GCF_000243295.1 of Trichechus manatus latirostris. Classification (NCBI taxonomy): domain Eukaryota; kingdom Metazoa; phylum Chordata; class Mammalia; order Sirenia; family Trichechidae; genus Trichechus; species Trichechus manatus. The sequence continues at coordinate 1,544,003 of NW_004444088.1, forward strand.
TTTAGAATGTGAAAATGCCAACTGGTAAGTGTGAACGATAGTAATAAACATATAACATAGTGTTTGGCCTTACCAGAAAACAAAACCCATTGCCAGTTCTGACTCATAGCAATCCTACAGGACAGAGAAGCACTGTCCCATAAGGTTTCCAAGGAGCGGCTGGTTCGTTCAAACTGTCGACCTTTTGGTTAGCAGCCGAGCTCTTAACCACTGCACCACCAGGGCTCCCTTTGGCCTTAGGAAATTTATAATATTGAATATATTT
>NW_004444088.1:1544367-1581419 GCF_000243295.1 Trichechus manatus latirostris
CCTTTTGGTTAGCAGCCGAGCTCTTAACCACTGCACCACCAGGGCTCCCTTTGGCCTTAGGAAATTTATAATATTGAATATATTTTATATTATACATTTCCTGAAACTAATTGATATTATTAATTTCCTGAGGCCAAGCATGATGTCCTTCATCCAGGAACTGGTCCGTCCTGACAACGTGTCCAAATAAGTGAGACGTAGTCTCACCATCCTTGCTTCTAAGGAGCATTCTTGCTGTACTTTCGCAAAGATAGATTTGTTTGTTCTTCTGACAGTCCGTGGTATCTCAACATTCTTCTCCAAAACCATAATTCAAGGGCATTGATTCCTCTTCAGGCTTCCTTATTCATTGTCCAGCTTTTGCATGCATATGAGGTGATTGAAAACACCATGGCTTCAATCAGGTGAACCTTAGTCCTCAAGGTGACATCTTTGGTTTTTAATACTTTAAAGAGGTCTTTTGCAGCAGATTTGCCCAATGCAAGTCGTTTGATTTCTTGACTGCTGCTTCCACGGCCACTGATTGTGGATCCAAGTAAAATGAAATCCTCGACAACTCCTTCGTTGCTTATTGGTCCAGTGCATCAATCACCATGGTTACTTCACTTCGAGGACAGTGGCAAGTGTTATGTGCATGTGTTAAAAACACCTCTTGGAGTATTAATATTATTATTATTATTTATAATATCTTTTTAATTCTGCATTTGCATTTACTGTTAAAAATTTTCCAGCATTAAGAATCTCTGGTATTACAGTAACAAGTTCTGAGAAAATAAATAAATACATTTTTTATTAAGATTTGGTTTAAAAAGAAAGAGTTCAGTTTGGGGAAAGCTTAAATTTAATTTTCAACCTCTTCTATTTCAGGTACTCTGAGAGGTGCAAATGGTTAAGCTCTTGACTACGAGCCAAAAGGTTGGTGGTTCGAACCCACCCAGAGGCGCCTCAGAAGACAGGCCTCACAATCTGTTTTCAAAAAGTCACAGCCTTGAAAACCCTATAGAGCCGTCTACTCTGCACACGTGGATCACTATGAATTGGAGCTGACTTGAGGGCAACTAGTAACAACAACACAGCTATGTATGTTCACCTTCAACCAAAACCAAAACTTCTAATTAATGTTTATGAAGGAATGTAATGTGGAGCGAAGACATGAAATATTTTCCATAAAGCAGTGGTTCTTAATGATTTCTTTTTATGGTTATGAATCTGTTTCAGAATCTAATCAAAGTTGTATTTTTTTATAAAATGGAATATAGTCATATTCTGGATATTATTTCCAGTCAACAGCTTCCAGACCTCTTCAAATCATTTTACTCTCTCTTTAGATTTCGGGTATCCCAGGCCCTCTTTATCCTTTCACAGAATCACACAGAAGCATGTTTCACATGACAGAAAACTCTAGGATATGCTACGCACCTTCAATTAAGTTTTAAGAATCATTTCTCTCTGTCAGCTAATTTGGAAACAGTTGGCATGAGTATGAATCTCCTCTGCTGATATCTAGGCGTTCACTCATTCTTTCAAAGGGTTTTAATCCAGTGCTACAATTTTTTAGACAAACTTGAAAAGTTTACAAGAAATTAATTGGGTATTACTTCAAGCCATTAAATGGTGAGACAGAATTCAGAGATTTCATGATACATATTCCTAGGATCTGGTCCTTGAAACCAGGTCGCAGTGTTTTTTGTTCCCAGTAATAGATACATAGGATATTAAATGTGACAGACTCTCAACAGTGAGAAAGATTATGTCACCTAACTTTCATACTTTGTTTGGAGTTTAACTGAAGCTTGAAATTAAATCAGAATTTTAAGACTTTTATTTTCATTAATAGAGGAATAGTTTTTACATATATCTTATGAATGGAAGTAGTCAAGGTTCATGTAGCTCCATTATTAAACTCTTTCTTTGGCAGGATTTTTCAGCCAATTTCAATTCATGCTGTTAAATTTCTGTGCTTGACTTCTACAAGCCTATACTCCAGTTTTAGAAACAACCCACTAATTTGCAATATTAAAGAATGACTTGGCATAACAATTAGCAACTCTCCTATACTTGACCTAGTAAAATGAGCCAAATGCAGCAATCATTCCAAAGAGCTTGTCAGCTACAGGGAAAACATCAAATCATTTACATTAAGTTCATACAAAATTAGATACAATTATTTTAAAATTCAGTTTTAAATTTTTGAGTATGATTATAATTTTTAATTGCAAAAAAATTGGTGATATTTTTGAAATACTGTCTCATCAAAATGTTTTTTCCCCATAAAAACAGTATGAACTGTCTTTTATACTTACTTTGTCATATATCCCATTGCACTCGAGTCGATTCTGACTCATTGAGACCCTATAGGACAGAGTAGAACTGCCCCATAGGGTTTCCAAGGAACGGCTGGTGAGTTCAAACTGCCAACCTTTTGGTTAACAGCTGAGCTCTTAGTTGGAATTGAGTCGACGGCAACGGGTTTTGTTTTACATGTTTTTCTAAATTATGTTATTTGAGTTATTTTCCTAAATTTCTTTTTTCATCTAAGTTTGTGGTTCATATTTTATCATTTATTTAGACATGTAAAAATGGCATGGTATCTATGAAGTCCTCTGTTAGACTTCTATAAAATAGGTATTTTCAGTTGTAGTTTGCAATTGTAGTGTAATTTTGGAGTTTTATTTATTTTTTTAATCCAGTCAACACAAAGTAAATTAATTGGTCTCTCCAGCCTCCTAGTTCACATTTAGAAAGAAGGAGTTTGTTAAACCCAGATTTGCCCCGAAAGAGGAAAAGCCATTGGCAGTCTCCCCCAGATGCCATCATTACAGCTTCACTTTCCATTTCGCGGTCCCGTTGCTCTCTGGACTTATTTCTGCAGCTGTGCAGAATACTATCTCAAGCTGATTTCTAATGCTTAGGTGAAAGTGTACGTTCCTCTCAAGGGGAAAGAGTCAGAGAGTTGTCAGGCAAAACTGATGCTAATAGATAACACAATAAGAATAAAGGTTCTCCAGAGCATTAGTACTGGAAACATAAAGCTTAAACCTGCAGAGATGCCCATGTGAGAACATGCAAAGAAATGAGATTGTGTGCTGTCTTCCTATCCCAAAGAGACACAGATGTCAAATTTGCTCTGCATTCTTATGAATCTCAAATGAACCTTCAAGGATCTATCCAGTGGGGTGTTAGAGAAATCAAGGAAGATTCAGAAATGGTGTCCAGTAATATGGGGTTCCAATTACCACAGAGTAATGCTGTCTCTATTTTACTTGTATGCATGAATAGGTATATCTCTTTGAGCAATATTTTATCACATATATTGAAATATTGTTTAAAATAAGGTAACTAAAAATATGGGGAAATGCTTATGATGAGAAAATCTGTTTATTTTATGAAGAGAAATGAATCTCTTCTCCTAACTGTAAAATAGAGTCCATGAATAAAATATCCAGCAGCATTGATGTTTTCAATGTTTCACTGTAGTTCTGGATACTCTGTATTAATTTTCTCATTTTTTAATTGCTTTAGCGCATGTTCTGTGATAAAATATTTTTCCATTCTTTGGAATGCTAATGAAGAAAATAGTGATATTAGAATATCCATTAGTTACCTAGTAAAGAAATTCACTATGGTAATCTGGTTTGTATTGTTTCATCCAGGTATTTTTAAAACCATTGCCTTTATTAACTTTTAAACTCAACAAAAGTGATATGCAAACAAGAGAGCATATGCACTGCAAATTTCATAAGATATTGCCTAAAGACTATGACTAAATGACATGAAACAAACTAAGTGACCCTGCCATTTCTGTTAAAAAGACACCATTTTACATAGATAAACCAGACTTCATCGAAATTAAGAACTTCTGTGCATCAAGAGTTATTTTCAAGAAATTGGAAAGACACCCTACAAAATGGGAGAAAATATTTGGAAATTGTATATCAGAAAAGGGCTTAATATCCCCAACCTATAAAGAACTCTTACAACTGAACACAAAAAGACAAACAACCCAATAAAAAAAATGAGCAATGGACTTGCACGGACATTTCTCCAAAAAAGATATACAAATGGTCGACAAGCCCATGAAAAGATGCTTGACATCATTAGCCCCTTGGGAAATACAAATTAAAACCACAATGAGATATCATTTTTCCCCCATTAGGGTGCTTATTATTAAAAAAGGAAAGTAACAAATATTGACGAAGATACGGAGAAATTGGAACACTCACATTGCTGGTGGGAATGTAAAATGGTTGTAGAAAACAGTTTGGGGTTCCTTAAAAAGTTAAACATAGAATTACCGTAAGATCCAGCAATTTCACCCTTATGTGTATTCCCAAAAGAACTGAAAACAAGAACACAAACAGACATACGTACACCGATGTTGGCTGCAGCACTAGTAACAATAGCCAAAAGATGCAAATCACCCTACTGCCCATCAACAGATGAATGGATAAATAAAATGTGGTATATCCCTACAACGGAGTATTATTCAACTACAAAGGGAAATGAAGTTTCGGTTCATGTCACCACATGGATGAACCTTGAAAACATTTTGCTGAGTGAAATAAGCCAGGCACCAAAGAACAAGTACTGGAAGATTCCACTTTCATGAAATATCTACAACAGGCAAGCCCGTTGAGATAAAAGATCAGGGGTTACTAGGGGGTGGGGGAGGGATTAGGAAATGAATAAAAAAAGAGAAAAAGTGGGCATGGATCTTCAGGGTATCGAATCAGAGAGGAAGAATGTAAGGCTAGACAGAGAAGAATTAAAAATAAAGAAAAAATGTACTATTTTAATTTATAGGTTTCACTTTTCAAATAAGCTCATTCACTGAGAGGACCTGAACTTATCTTTTACAGACAATTTAATTTAAACACATCAAAAATAATTTCTTTTTATCACGAGAACACAACCTCTGTCACAAACTTGATAAAACATTTACGGTTTATATTTTGTTTTTAACTGTATTTACCTTTGATGTTTTCAGGTATTAAAACACTGAGGTCGTTTGGGCTGGGAACTGCCACTCTCACTATCAAGTTGGGTGTGGAACAAACTTCAGTCACTTACCTGCATGTTCCTGCAGACAGTACAAGAGAAAGACAAGCAGACGTCTTCGTCCATGACTCTAATCCATGCCAGAGGGAGGGTGAGATTGCAAGGTCCTTAGCCCACTTCTAACCCGAGGGCTTTCACTGTCTGTTTCTAGCCTTGTGTTTAGTACACACTTCAGACTCAACACATAATGGTCTCTTGTTTTCTATTTAACTCGAGTGCTGTCAGGTCATTTTGAGACAAGAAAATTGTTTTGAGATAAGATGAGGAGGGAAGGAAACTAACATTAGTTAGCATCCATTATGGACGAAGAGAAAATATTAGGTGATATAGAATAGTCTATGCCATTCTTTTGGAGCTCTATAAATTATGCAATATTGGCCCCATTTCTCAGAGGAGAAAATTGAGGCTAAAATGAATTGTCATATATTTTAAAATCAAACAGGTGATATGACGTGTAACTGTGACTTAAAAACCAAATCCATGTTTTTCTACTACTCCATGCAAACTTCGGAGATTCAGTGACCCCTGAGACTTCATTGATTTTCTATTGCTGTGTAATAAATTACCACAAATTTAGCAGCTTAAAACAACATACATTTATTATGTCACAGTTTTCATGGGTCAAGAGTTTGGACACAGCTTAGCTGGGTCTTCTGTTCAGAGTCTCGCAACCTGACATCAAGATGTTTGTCAAACTACCCACCTTTCTGGATCATGGGGTCTTTTTCCAAACTCACAAGGTTGTTGGCAGAATTGAGTTCCTTGTGGTTTTAGGACTGAGATGCCCATTTTCTTGCTGGCTGTCAATCAGGGGCTGCTCTCAGCTCCTAGACGCTGCTCGTAGGTCTCTGACCCATGGCCTTTTCACAGGCTCTCACGACATGGTGGTTTACTTCTCTAAGGCCCGTGGGAGAATCTCTCACTCCAATTTGCTAAGAGAGTTTTATTAAACATGTGACCTAATTACCAGAGTAATAGGCACTGGAAGTCCGGTGGTAGAATTCTCACCTTCCATGCGGGAGACCTGGGTTTCATTCCTGGCCAATGCCCCTCAGGCGCGGCCACCAGCCATCTGCCAGTGGAGGCTTGCGTGTTGCTATGATGCTGGGCAGGTTTCAGCAGAGCTTCCAGGCTGAGACAAATGGATATATTTGAAAAAAAAATTATAAATATGTGCACATATACAAGTTAGTGTAGACACACACATTTAGTATACACATATATATATATATTCGTTTGATGGTTCAGCTGAGAAGGGCTAGAAGCAACATCCCAGTAGCAATGAGCAAACCAATTGCCAAGACTTTTTGTTCTAACACCATCTTCCAACAAAAGGAACCAGGGCTTCTGGAGAAATGGCTAATTCTAGGACTGAGGCAGGAAATACACAAGATAAGCATGGAATATCTTGTCATGCCAGAAAGTAAAAAAGTGCTAAATAAACACACACATAAGCATACACACACACACAGACACAGACACACACACACAAACACACACAAAGAATAGCACATGTTAAAGGGACAGAAACCAACTGAAAGAGCTACCAGTGGTCCAAGCTGGAACAATTTGAGCAAGGAAATAAATAAAGTAGTATTGTATTAAAATCCAAAGCATAAAATAAATAACCATAAGTTGATTCTGGTATAAATAAATGATAAAATAAGTGAGGAAGAAGAGACAAATCTCCGATGAAGAAGAATCCCAAGTAATTTATGTATACTCTGCCTTCAGGAAGGTGGAATATAACGTCTCCCTTCTGAAGTGTGTCCTGTGCATTGTGACTTTCTTCCAAAACATACAGTACAGAAAGAGGGGGGGAAAATGTAATTTTACAGTGAAGAAATCTGACCAACACTATCTTAATCAGGTGATCAAGATTAATATTAACAACAATAAGTACATTTGATAGTATTTACCCTTGATGTGATGAGAAGGGTCCTTTTTCTATGTGATTCTCCTTTTAGAAAACTATAACCCCAGTATCCACCACCCGTCTGTCAGTTTATCTCACTGTGGTGGCTTGCGTGTTGCTATGATGCTGGAAGCTATGCCGTCAGTATTTCAAATACCAGCAGAGTCACCCATGGTGGACAGGTTTCAGAAGAGCTTCCAGAATAAGACAGAGTAGGAGGAAAAGCTTGGCAATCCACTTCCTGAAATTAGCCAGTGAAAACATTATGGATCACAACATAACATTGCCTGAATCACTTAATCTGGATATGTCATCAGAAGGGATAAATCACTAGAGGAGGGCATTGTGTTTGGAGAAGTGGAGGGCCAGTGAAGGTGTGGGAAACCTCAGTGAGATCGATTTGCATAGTAGCTGCAACAGTGGACTCAAACGTGCTGGTGATTACAAGGGTGATGCAGGCCGGGCAATGTTACATTGTTTTACGTAAGGTCACCCTGAGTCAGAGTTGATTCGATAGCAGCTAACTCAACCCCAGAATAAGTATAAGAACAACATCAGACAAATCTCAGCTGAGTGATGTCTTGACCAGCACTCCTCAAACAACTGTCAAGGTCATCAAATTAAGGAATGTCTGAGAAACTGTCAAAGCCATGGGAAGCCTAATGAGACATGACAACTCTATGTAATATAATATCCTGAACAAGATCCTGGAACAGAAAAAGGGCATTAGGGATAAACTAAGGGAATATGAGCAAAGTATGAGTTCAATAAATAGTAATGTATCAATATTGGTTTGTTAATTGTGCAAATGTACCATACTACTCTAAGATGTTAAAAATAAGGGAAGCTGGGTGTGGAATAGACTCTGTACTATCTTCACAATGCTGTTGTAAATCTAAATCTATTCTAAAATTTTTTAAAAGTATATTAATAAAAAGCCATCATAAAATGAAAGTTTTTTTGTTCTTTTTTTTCATGCCATGGCTCCAATGACTTAATTCATCAAATATTTCCCTGGAATTAGTCAGTATATATTCCATCACAGTCACAGCACAACAGGAAAATCTGTAAGTCCACATCTGGTTGCACTAATAGATTAATATTTATATATATATAAAATTAAAGAGAGTATGAAGAAATGTAGTAACAGGAATAATTACATGCTACTTTAGAGGAGAATGAGATAATGTTTGTTATATTTAAAATCTGGGTCAATTTACTTTTTCTTTATCCTTTCAAGGGTGTTGGCACATAGATGTTCCTGCTACACTTTCGGCCCTTGGAGGTTTCTTGGCAGGGCAGTGAGCCACTTCAGTGTGTTCGGATGCTGTGGCAGATCCTGATGCAATTGCCTAAGAAATGAGGAAGTTGGTCTATGCCACGTTTCAGCGTTGAGAGCCATTTGAATGAAGGGATGCTTCCTGGAGGAGTGAGTGTGTGAAACTTCTGTGTCCTTTGGCTTCTGTACAGTGAGATAAAGCTTGCAAGTAGGTTTACTATTTCCTTTGTGGTATTGGGAAGGTACAGTTACTGGCATTAGGATATATTCAAGTAAATGAGTTATATTTGGGGTGAACACAGCTTGTGACGCACTTCTTGGGCCATGTACCGATATGCTCCTCATGTGTGATGTGCTTCAAGGAACTTGGCACCGATGAGGCCTGGTTGCAGCAGTCACCTCCCTGATGACATCTTTTATAAAGTGCTTGTTGAAAGTTGAGTAAGATATTTTATGGTTCAAGCATAACCAGGAAGTGTAATGTACTTCCTGAATAATGGCACTGATATGTACCTTCTTTGTGATGTACTTTAAGGAACATGGTACCAATATGGACGGCTTGCAATTAGCCCTCTATTTTTTCAAATAGTAAAAAACTACCAACAAACAATGATTCAGCAGCTGAGCCATTGGTGAATAAACACGGCATCACCAGAAAATTAGAAAAAACTTATCCTTGAAAGGGTTAAATGTAACATGCATACAGAAAAGTGCACACATCTTCAGTGTAGATGTGGTGAAAAGTGAACACATGCGTGTAACCAGCATCAAGATCAAGAAACATCTTCAGCAGCTTCCGGAAGTCTCTCCTGTGCGTTGGATGAGGTGGATGAGGCAGATGGGCTCATCAGGTTGCATGAAGAGTGTAAGGTTTGAGCTGTATCTTGAAGGAAAGCTAGCATTTTAACAGATGGTCATGAGACACGGTAGCCTGAACATTCTAGGCATAGCGAATTAGATGAGCAGAATCATACGTATGTAATTCAGGAACAAAGAATAGTACAATCTGTCAGATTCTTTAGTTCACAAAGATTAGTTTTGTGCTTTAAAATTTAAAGCTGGCCTTAGTCAATTTCTAGATGGCTTTAACCTGCTCTAGGACGATAAATTAGAAAAACTGCAGAATAGATTGACAAGAAGATGCAGAAAAACCTAGTAGAAGGCCGTTACTCCTCCAAGTGCAGTCTCTGAATGCTTCCTTATGCGGCTCTTAATCCTTTTGTGACCCCAATTTTTTTTTTTCCTTTTCAGTTTTTCTTAATACTATGTATTTTCAGCAATGGAGGGCATGCTGACTCATTGAGTGTGCCTGAATTTTGGGTAGGTAATGTGGTTTTTGTTTCATGCCTCATTCCACAAATTCTACCTTTGGAGTCTAGAGGTACATATGTGTACCCCATGTGAACATCAATTCTACCCCCAGAGTCCAGAAGTACTTATGCGTACCAAATACACATTTTACAAATTTATGTGTTACCTACCAAAAATTCAATGATTCAGGACCACTTCATACAATACCCTGTAAAAAACCAGTAATTTGTGGTACCTGTCTGTTTTTTCTGTTTCAGATTGTTATATAGAGCCCTGCCTGCTAGCAGCATATACGGTCAGTGAGAGGGTAACTTTCGAATGAATCGCAGAGGTACAAAAGTAAGTGTAGCTATATGTACCACTGGTCCTGAAAGTGTTTAAAGGCAAACAGTAGCATTAACTAGAAAAATCTATATGTATCAGATTCTATGGAATGTTACAACCTTTTTGAAAGGACTTAATCTCAGTAGTCTAGGCGTTACGATACAAGCATATGCAACTGTGCAGAATGTGTCTACCGATATCCCCCCTAACACTCCTGGTTCACTCAGCTCCGGATGGAAGCAGATCATAAATTTTTCTTACATCCCCAAGATATAAACATTCATACTATCCATGCAAAAATTATAAATATGAATCTTAATAGCCACAAAACATTCTTTAAACGTCTCTCATAACGTAAGTCTCATATGAGAAATTTTACCTGTAGAAAGAAAACAAACTAAACACTGCTAACCTGTAGATACAAATATATATATTTATGTAGTTTCTTTCTACATGTTTTGCATCATTCTTCCAGGGAGAAGACTTAATTCTAAGACCTAGTCAGTCCCTAGGTAGTTGATGATTTCACTGGATGAGAGATCTACCCACGAACAGCCATGTGGGATGTGTTACTTTCAAATGCTACCCTTGATTCTATAGAAGCTTAAGGTGTAAAATACAAGTTTACTGAGGTGGTTGAGTAATGCTATAGGATGGTGGTAGAGGGGTAGGGTCCTGAACTGGTGGAGAAGATCATGGAGAACATTTCAGATTTGAGGAAATAGGGGGAAAAATGCCTCTCTACTTAAAAAAAAAAAAAAAGAGAGAGAGAATCATTGCATCTTAAGAGTTATTATCCAATGTACACAAATAAACGCAATAAAAACTATTCAGTAGGGCAAAATGTGACTTGATACTGATTTTGTGGGATTATATCTGAACACTGCCCCAGGAGCAACAGAAACCCAGCCCAAGGCCATTTCTGGGGAGAAGCTGTGTTTGCCTTGTGGCCACAGTGGCTCTACCATTTGAAGTGGAGGAAAAACTAGAGATTCTTTTTAGAGGGAATACATTGCCCGAAAACACAACAGACGGCTGTTTATCATGGAATTATTCTCCTTTTTGTTCAGAAGCAAGCCTGATTTGATCATACGTAAGACAGAGAGACAGTAGATACTGTTTTGCCTCATACTGACACTTCCGTTCAGTGGCTGCAGCCATTTGCGGTCTTGAAGTCCCGTAAGTGATGCCGCCACTGAATGGCTGAGAGAGTTGAGAGATCTTACTGATGTTAATGAAGCGCAACTCTCCATGGAAGACACATCATGAATTTCTTCTGAATAGCTGAAATGGGTATCTTTAAAACAGAGTTTATGAAAGACACCCTTTCGCCAATTATGAATTTCACAACAGCTCCTTATTTTCTGACTGCTCCCATTATCAAAACAAACAGGGTCTTATCAGGGTAGAATCAGCCACTGAATATTGGCATAAGGGATATTTTTTAATTTCTCCTCCTGGCATCTAAAAATCTTTCAGATAAATAACAAAATTACTTTGAATATACTTAAAGGAAAAGGCAAGCATCCTTCATTCTAACAAAGCTAACTCAGTATCATTGAATAGCTATGTTTAGTAGTTAAGTTAGGAAATAACAGACTGTAAAAACAGAGTGGGGGTGGTGTCTGAACCCCTCTGACTTCAGCAGAGGGGAGGAGAACCAGGATCTGCAGCCCAAGGCTGATTCCTATGAGGCAGAGGTCAGACATATCTCCGCTGTCTTTACCAATTCTGACACCAATGTTCCCTCCCACAGCACTCTCTACTTCTCTGCTGGGTTCGATAATTCATTGCAATGGTCACACAGAACTCAGAGACAATACTTACAATTGTGGGGTTTATTAGGGAAGTGACAGGTTCTAGTTCAGGCTCAGGAACACTCAGGATACACTTCTTCCATCAGGACAGCCTCTTCTCAGCTGTGCTTGCAGGCACATATCTCTCTAGCCTTAGGCTTCTGCCCTGCTCAGGCGAGTGTTACAAAGCTCCTTTAGCCCCTGCCAACAAGTCCACAGAGGCACCTCAGGTACTCAGGTTTCTTGCTCCATGGGCCAGCAAGCCCACTGGACTATCTCCTGCCGGCCTCTCCTGCCGCCGATTCTCACTGTCTTCAGGGTTACAGATCATTCGCTCTCTGTTGATCTCCTGATTCCAGGAGCGTCTCAGCACAGGGATCCCAGGTCCAAAGGATGCATTCTCTACTCCTGGCTGTTCTTCCTTGGTGGTGGTGGGATCCTGTCTTTCCTGCCTCTGGGATGGCTCACCTCAAGCCCAGACGGATGGAAAAACTGACCAATCCCTTTGTTGGGCCACAATTACCCTATTTGCACAGTCCCACCCAATCACTTGGGTGAGAGTTACCAGACCATTGACAAGAAAGGCCACATAAAAGCCATCCATCACACTGCACAGAGGGTCTCATACCAGCTCATCGTGGAGAATCAGCTTCGACTCAGAGCATCACTTCTTAATCATGGAATCTTGAAAATGTTCCCAAGTATAATTAAAGCCATAGAATTAATTCAAGCATTTAACAGCTCTGTCTTCACTACGGGACCCAAAGGCTAGAGTTAAGTTCAGTAAGTTAACTGACTTGTATTTCCTCTGTGCTTCTCAATGTTAAAATCATGTTTGGACACAATCGTAACCAGCAATCATGGCATCCTCCTTCTGTCCACCTTCATGCTCCAGTGCCTTGGCAATTTGCAAATTGATAGATGCTTTCTTGGGCTGTAGTTCTTTTCTGATGACACAAAAGTGCTTCCCTGGCTGAAAACGGAATTAAACAAAGCACATGGACAATGTAAAGACATAAGATTCTACTTTTCCCTGTAAAATAACGCAGATCAATTCTATCTAACGTTTCTTTTTATAAATAAAATGACACTTAGAAACTGCTGAGGAAAAAGTCATTGGAACCGCAAGAACTTAAACTGTGCGTAATTCAACGGAGTGCTTTTGGCAATTATTGAGCTGAAGTTCAAATAATGAGTCACTTACAATATGCATTAAAACGATGCAAAACAGTAAAATGGCAGGAAGTCCAGCTGAGGTACAGAGATATCTGGCACATTGTGTGAACTCTTACTCCTAAGTTTCAGATTAAATTTAGGCCTGATAACCACTTCAAGAAGAAACTACATTTAGAGATACAGTGATATTCACAAGGCCTGGGAAGTAAATGGACTTATTTAGCATTTAGCAACGTGTGGAAGGTGTGATGGCTAGTTCTATGTGTCAACTAGACTGGGCTACAGTACTTGGTTATTCAGTCAAATACTAGTCTAGGTGTTGCTGTGAAGGTATTTGGTAGATGTGGTTAACATCTAGAGTTAGTTTATCTTAGTTAAAGGAGGTTAGCCTGCTAAGGTGGGTAGGTCTCATTCAATCAGCTGAAAGGCCTTGCGTTGTTGTTGTTCTCAGTTCCTCCCTTGGGTTGTCAAGGCTCTGACCTTTTGTAAGGAGATCTCCTGGCCTGTCGGCAGAGGCACCTCTGAGTGGGTTTGAACTGACTACTTACGGCTAGTGGTGGAGCGCTTACCCGTTTGTGCCACCTTGGGACTCCATATTGAAAGGTCTTAAGAGCAAAATAAGGTTGTCCCTAGGAAGAAGTTTCTGCCCGAAAGTTTCCAGCTTGCTGTCTTGCCAAACAGATTTCAGACTTGGCAGCGCCCACAACCACACAAACCGTAAGCGAATTCCTTGGAATCTCTCTCTCTCTTTATTCGTGTCTCTCTCTATCTCTATCTCATATTCTGCTGGTTCTCGTTCTCCAAAGAACCCTGAGGGATACCAAAAAACGAAGATATTTTACTACAAATACAGGAGACTTTCCTACTCTAAAAAATTGGATTTTTTTGTCTTGTTTTTGTTTTTTTCTTTAAAGCAGTAAAATAAGAAAATGGAAACTTTGCAGAATTTACGTGCCCATTAATTGATCTGAGAACCAGCTTCCATTGCCAAACACATCCTCTTACTTTCCCTGCAGGTTTTTAGCATATGAAAATATAATAAAAGGTGGATGTTGAGGACAATTTTTAAAAATAAGAAGCTACATTTTGATTCTGGAAGTCAAGAAAAATTGTACCTACATCTCACTATCTACGATTCTCAACTTATTTCTTGTCTCCCTCTGTATATTTTCTCCATAAAATAATTCTTTAAATAAGTCATGTGTTATCAAGCTTATGCTCTAGTCTCACCGAGGTGAAGTTCTATTTCTTCTTGGGACTTGAGAGTGGCTTTGAGTCTGAGGTGAGGCTTAACCTATGTTAATAAACCCCTGTGGCAGGGTCTTGCTGTCATCCATGCAGCCTTGCCTATAGATGCTCAGACTTCTTCACCTGAGAATTCCGTGGGCTGCCAACAAACCCAGGCAAGCGAGTGAGCAGCACTGGGCACAAGTGATACGTGCTGTAGAATGCTGTGAAGATCTAAAAACTCCAGTCTGGGAAAATATTAGATCTCATTTAAAGTCGTCATAAAGAAATGATCATGTTTATAAAAGTATTGTTGTTGTTAGTTGATTTCGACTTATGGCGACCCCATGCGTGTCAGACCAGAACTGTGCTCCTCAGAGTTTTCAAGGCTGTGACCTTTCAGAAGTAAATCTCCAGACCTTTTTCTGTGGCAACACTTGGTGGATTCCAACCACAACCTTTCGGTTAGTAGCTGAGCACAAATCATTTGCACCACTCATTTGCAGCGCATGTTGTTGTTGGGTACTGTCCAGCGGGTTCCCACTCGTAGACACCCCATGTGACAGAGCAGAACTGCCTGATAGGGCTTCCTAGGCTGTAATCTTTATGGAAGCAGATCACCAGATCTTTCCCTGATGGAGCCGCTAGGTGGATTAACCGTTGTGCCACTAGGGCTTCTTTATTTACCAAGTAAAACTTACCAAGCCACCGCCATCAAGTCAATTCTGACTCATAGTGACCCTATACAACAGAGTAGAACTGCCCATAGGGTTCTAAGACTGTACATTTTTACAGAGGTAGACTCCCATATCCTTCTCCCTCAGAGCAGCCAGTAGGTTCCAGCTACCAACCTGTTGGTTAGCAACTGAATGTTTTAATCACTGGGCCACCAGGGTTCCATTTACCACAGCCCGAAAATCAAACTCACTGCCTTTGAGCCAATTCTGACCCATGGCAACCCTATAGGACAGAGTAGAACCGCCTGCAGGGTTTCCAAGGAGCCGCTGGTGGATTTGAACTGCCATCCTTTTGGTTAGCAGCCAAGCTCTTAACCACTGCGTAACCAGGGCTCCATTTAGGCCTTCTTAAATTTGCTTTACTTAAAGTTTTTATGAGAAAACACAGATTGGACTAATACAAGCCTCTTTTCTTTGCAATCCTGATTCTAGGAAGCCAAGTCCAAGAATACCTCTCCACCAGATTTTACCTATGTTTCCTATGAATTTGGGGATATTTCTCTCTTCACAAGGTCCCTCAATAATCTGAGGTTCCTTGCCTGCTAGGAAATGACCTTCCTCATCACCTGTAAGGCCAGGACCCTGCCAGCTGGACACAAGGGCAGTTTTTCTGATAGGATTTTATAATAGTTGATTCCATAACGTCAAACTTAGCTCCTTACAAACAGTTTGTCATATCTCATTAAATGAGCACCAGCTTCAATACAATACTCTATGCTAGGCCTTGATTGTATGATAAATGCTTCCAATTTTTCCTATTATATTCTGGCAAAAAAGAGGACATAATCTTAATTCATGCAAATAAATATATTACCAAGAATAGTAGGGAGACTCAAGGGTTTCTGAGTTGGCAACGAGGTAGTCAACTAGAATAAGATATTGCTAAAAATGTTTCATTTCGGTTTACAAAAGCTGAATATATTAACTTGTTATGATTTGCAGGTAGCTTAAGAAGCAAAGGGCTTCCTTATATATCTAGAAAATAGAAAATTAAATCAACATCAACAAGATTCCAAATAAATCAGTGCAATTATCTTTATCAGTCCTATGTTTAGCTGAATCTTGGGTGAGGAGTCTAATGAAGCTGTTTGTTTCTTGAATAAAAAGTTCCAGAAAATCCTGACTTAGTCCACTGGTACGGTCTAAAACTTTCTAAGTGATGCCAGGAGTAGTCTATCCCGAGAGTCTATTATTTGAAGTGTCCATATTTTGAAGTAACTAGTATAATCCTCCTCAAGATATTGAGAAAGTCTCTCTTTATTCAGTGCACAAATCTTGACCTATAGCTGATTACAAAGACTTGGAAGCATCAGAGTAAAACAAAACCTATGCGTAGATGACAGAGAATTAAAATACATTAATTACTGGTAATTTTCAAATGTAAAATATCTAAAGAAGAGTTGATAACCAAAATAGTGTAACTCACAATAGAATTTTGTCATTTCTCTGCCATGCAAAATAAGATAATAAAGCCATTTTACAAAACAAAACAGAACAAAAATTCCAGGAAAAAAAGTCTGTAAAGATAGTAAACTTTATCTCAAAGAAGATAATGAGTTTTATACCTGATTTATCAAAACGAATGAACGTAATTTTCACGGAGGAAAAATGTTGATGAATAACATTTAAGAATCAAAACTCATTATATATATACAATTATAATAACATAATATACCAAGTACACATCAAGAATGTAAAAAGAACATCAAATAAAAATATTCATTAAGCCTGAAGTATACCCTAGGCATCTATTTGTGTGTTTATAAAACTCCAAAGGTAAGTTTGCTATGTATTCTCCATTGAAAATCACCGGCCTAGAAGATGCTAGATTCAAATTAAGGAAATAAGATGTGGACAAGTTAACATTTTCAATAATAGCTGAAGTTTTGATTGACAGAACTAGAGTTTTGTTGCCTATTATCATCAGGCAAAGCCCTACCAGCTGATAAACATAGAAAAATTTGGCAGAATATTTATACTAATTATATCAGTGTTTTCCCCGAGTTTAGAAGGTAAATATAAAATGTGAGAGCATTGACAAGTCTCCAAGGATTTCCTGTGAAGTATACAATTTGTAAAATATTGATAATAATAACATTTTCCTATACAACTTTAACCTATGGAAAGCTAAGAATATCTTAGCATTTAACAATTCTTCCTATCCAGCTCATTAATAGTGACGTAGCAAATAAATCTAATTATTTCTAGCACCCTTTCTATTTATAAGTTGAAAGAGAAAATCTGTGATTTTTCCTAGGGCCCCTCTGGCCCATCTTATAAATAGTTTTAGTACCAAACATATCCTGAGTGTTTTTATTTCATTTTATTTTTCTATAGTTAAGATCTGATTTGGGAAAGGCAAAAAATAAAAAAGTTGTCAAAGGAGATTCGAACACTTCATTAAAATAGGATCGTGGGTGCCTGAGAAAAAATACTTGGTTACCCATTTTATCCATTTGACAATAAAACACTTCATCATAAACACACAAAGTAACTATTGTAAAGAACGTTTGCACTTTCAAAAGTGAGAAATCTCTCTCTTTTTTTTAAAGACATGATAAAGTCAACATGAAGAACAGAATTTTTTTCTGGTAAAACACAAACTCTAGGCAGATAACAGAAAAAAGACTATACTTTTATGTAGTGATGACGATAAACGGTAAGAGAAACAAGTCTGCCAAAACTGAGCACACTTGGCTATGATTTTAACATAGTTCAGAAATTTTCAGACTCTGTTTTTATTTAAAAAATAGCAAATTAAAGTCACTTTCTAAGTTTGTTCATTCACATATTGGAACAAACGGACAATTTACTTTAAAACACATTTCAGGGGAGCTGTGAGTTCACAGGATTTCATAAATAAAAAACACATCTCTCAGAATAATGACTCAGTTTAGTTAAAAACAAATTTACGTTTTTCATAACCTTAAATATTAAATAGAATTCACATTAACTTATTTGGTCATTAAACTGTATATATTTAGGAAAAGCATGCCCAAGAATTTAAAGTACATTTAAAGCATATTTAAGGTTTTAGAGATTAAATTTCCTTATATATATATATATATATATATAATCTCTCTCTCTCTCTATCTATATGGTTTTATCACCTTTTTATTGTTGAAAAATATATGTAACACAACAATGGCCAATTCAACATTTTTCACCTCTAATGAAACCAATTACATCAATTGTGTTGTGCAATCATCACCAACATCCATTGCCCTATTTCCATTCCCATGAGCAGAAACTCAGTGTTAGCTAAACACAGATTCCCTTCTTTCCGCTTCCCTCCCTCCTCTGATAAACTCCGTTAACCTCTGATCTCTATATATTGGTTTCATATCAGTGAAATCATACAATGTTTGTCTTATTGTGATTAAATTATCTTACTCAGAATAATGTTTTCAAGGTTCCTCCATGTTGTGGCATGTTTCAGGATGTCATTTCTCCTTATGACAGAGTAATATTCTGTTGTGTGTATATACCCCATTTTGTTTATCCATTCATCTGTTGATGGACATTTCGGTTGTTTCCGCATTTTAGATATTGTTCACGACGCTGCACTGAACATTGATGTACATGAATCTCTTAGTGTTGCTGCTTTTAAGCCTTTTGGGTATATATATATATATATATATATATATGTATACCTAAGAATAAGATTGATGGGTTATATGATCCCTCTATTTTTAACTTTGAGGAACCACCAAACTGTTTTCCACAGCAGCTATACCATTTTGCATTCCCACCAGCAATAGATGAGGGTTCTGATTTTTCCTCATCCTCATCAATGTTATTTTCCTTTTGAAAAACTTTTTTAAATCTTAGCCATCCTGTCGTGGGTGTGGAGGTATCTCATTGTGGTTTTGCTTTGCATCTCCCAATAGCTAATGACTTTGAGTATATTTTCACGTGTTTGTCAGCCATTTGCATTTTCTCTTGGGCAGAATTTCTGTTCAAGTGGTTTGCCCATTTTTTTGATTGGGCTGTTTGTCTTTTTCTTGTTAAGTTGTAGGAGTACTTTATATATTCTGGATATTAGACCTTTGTCCGATGTATAACTCCTTAAATTTTCTTTCCAGTCTGTAGATTGTCTCTTCATTTTGTTGGCAGAGCCCTTTGATGTACAAAAATCTTTAATTTTGACGAGATTCTATTTATCTATTTTGTATTTTGTTGTCTTCTCCTTTGTTGTTATGTCTAGAATTCATTGTTGATGACTAGGTCTCGAAGCAATATCCTTACATTTTCTTCTAAGACTTTTGTGGTTTTAAGTAGTACATTTAGGAAAGCTACGGTAATGAAAACAGTCTGTTACTGGTATAATGATGGATATATAGACCAATGGAATGCAATTGAGAGCCCAGAGTTAAGTGTGCACATCTTTCGTCAGTTAATCTTCAACAAGGGTGTTAAATTCATCAAATAGGACAAAAACGATCTCTCTAATAAATGGTGCTGGGACAACTGGATTTCCACATGCAAAGGAATGAATATAGGACCATACCTCACACCCTGTAAAAAAACTAACTCAAAATGGGTATATTTCCTCATTTTCTTGGAATCTTAGCAATATTTAATTTATATAAGCATTTATTTATCTCCATAAGCCATTGTGAACACAGCTTCTTTAATAAGAGTCATAACATACATTATTGATAACCTTCCAGAGGTAGGAAAACGCAGTACACTCACACAATGAGATATAAATGTCTTTTTGAATTAAAAATGTATAGATATACAGACTCAAAGAGTTATTATAACTTCAATTTCACAATTTCAATCATAGTACAAGAGAAAACACAGAAACACAAAGAACTGTCTCATTCCTGGTGGCCATGGATTCTTAACTGATTTAAGCTCAAAATGGAAAAATGAATCAATAAACAAAAAATACTCCATTGTCTCTCCCCCACCAGAGGAAAGATCTCTATAAGCTATTAATCCATTTATCAAATACTCAGAGTACAAAGTCAACCTCTTAGTCATTGCTGACACTCGTGGGTAATAAAGTATCAGACATAGAACTAAAATTAAAACAATATATTACTTAAAGAATAATTAAAAATAGAAAAACAGAGATTATTTCTGCTTGAGATTTACCACTGAGAATCAAGAAAAAACATACCTGTGATAAACAACTCATATGATTTGCACTTCTTTAAAAACAAAGTAAGATTTATCCCCTCTCAGGTGACTGCATTGAGCATCTCAGTGCAAGACCTCTAAAATTAGCCAGGACTAACTTTTTTTAAAAGGGTAAAAGTATGAAGTTCATACAAATAAAATGAACATCTGTGAATGATTTCAATTAACTCCTTATTAATGAGAAAACCTGTCAGATATGACAACCAATTCTATAAAATTTTATTAAGTTCAATTTTATTATGTATGAAAATATGAACTATAATGTGCTTTAAAGATATATTAAAGTTAATTGCATTTATAAGTAATTGTTTCTCCATTTTTTAAATCAAAATTTAATTCATTTTCTAAAATATTTTAGTCCCAAAGAAGTGTTTGGACATTGTTTTAGAGATTTTTGTAGTTTGACATTTTATTACCCCATATTCTTCTATCATTACTGATTTCAATATTTAATATTCATCTAGTGACCAAGTTAAGTATATGACTTTAAAGTTATCAACCTCCTTAATTTGGATGATTTTTATCTCCATTCCACTTTCCACTGATCATTATGACCAAATCCTGGACCTGGCCATTAGGCAGAACTACTGGAATAACAGTATTTCAAAGCTTAGTTTTCTTAGTCTGACTGTGATTCTTCTACTATATCTAATGTTTGGAAGTGATAGAAGGAATTTGGTTCTATTTTTTAAAATTCACCCAGAAGAACGGGGACATACCAGCCTAAAAGTTGTCTTTTCTTTTAGTTCCCTCTCAGTATTTCCACATTCATGCTAAGAAGGGTCATAGAAAGACTACAGGGGAAGGCATCTACAAGAAGATAATTTTTTCTGTAATGCCCACAGCTAACTTGGCCTGAGTCTATTTTGCTGTAAGGCCTAGGAATGGAGAACTGCCAGAGGATTTGTTAATGAAGTTGTTACTGTCTCCATTCCTGTAAAGTATATCACAGGATTCTCTGCGCCTTTTCTAATGGCTATAATTATATACCTGTTATTCTCTCACTTAAGAAGCAGCCTGTGTGTTCCAATAAATTCAGAAATGGTTAGTAACATTGAAAGTTTATTAATTTTAACATATAATTGATAATGTGAGGTTTACATAAATGAATTTTTTTTCAAATATTTTCATCAAATATTTAGAAAGGCATATTTAGCTCATTGGTTTATAAATTAATTTGCAAAGTCATTCTCTGCTGTCAAACCAGTCATGCTCCCTGTTAGAAAAAGTCTGACACCATTTTTAAATTTAAGTAAGTGTGTTAATCTTTATTTTGAGGAATATTATGAAATGAATTAAGAAATTAATTATGGAAGGTTTTTTGAGTAGATGATTAAAAGCACTCAAGCCAAAATAAAGACAATAAAAAATTAGTTTGACCATATAATCTAACATCCAAACCAGAACAACTTTAAGAAGGAAAGAGTGTGCCGTTAATAACTATGCCAGAAAAACTGATATAAAACAAAACTATGCTTGTTAAACTAAGCCGTATGATGATTTGTCCATTTTTGTGACAAATTGAAAAAGAAAGTCAGTATGCTGCTTCTCATTGCATCATTTAAAGAAACACAACGTAATACATAACTAAAATTATGTTACACAGCAAGTGAGGATTATGACAAAAGATAGAATTTTCCTTCATAAGTCATGTGTGAGGGCAAGTGTCAAACTATGGGATAAAATCTTTCGTAACTTTAAGGAACAATTGTTTATAAAAATTAAATGTAATTTCAAAAATCTTGTCAGACTGGGATTGAATGTTTCCTATCTACTTAATGAAAGAGAAAATAAAATATAAAACTAATCAGTACATCCAAATATGTAACTTTGTGTATATATGTATATGTATACATACATATAGAGAGAGCCCTGGTTGCGCAGTGGTCAAGTGCTGGGCTGCTAACTGAAATATCAAAGCTTCTACCCACCAGCCACTCCATGGGAGAACAGATGTGGCTATCTATTCCTGTAAAGTTTACAGCTTTGGAAACCGTATGGGGCAGTTCTACTCTGTCATACAGGATCACTATGAGTCAGAATTCGACTAGACAGCAATGGGTTTATTTGTTTTTTTGGTATATCGGCCCTCTGAAGTAAGCACCATTGATAGGTCCATTTTACACATGGTCAGACTGGGGCATGAGGAAGTTATATGACTTGCTCAGGTCATACGACACATAGTACCAGGGCAGGGATTTCAAGGTAAGCCATTCTGCCCCAGAGTCTGCAGTGTTCATTGTAATGCACTTTGATTCTTGTAGGCAGTCACGGACCATCTCCCAGAGCAAATATTTAAAATTGTCTTTTTGGAGTCCACAGAGGTTTTCTGGTTTTGTTTTGTTTTGTTTTGTTTTCAAGTGCGAACAGGGGAAAGAGAGAGAAGAAGAATTTGTAGAACACCTCTTTGGCATCTCAGGCAGATCAGTTGTAGAAAGAGCTCAGACAGGAGTTAATTATGTGGGCACTGATTACTTTAAAAATATTGTTGCCCTAAAACCTTGAAAGTTCAAATACCCTCTAGGGTACAAGTACTTCGGTCGGAAGACTATTTAGTGATTTTTTTAGTAGCAGATGGCAAGACTAGGGAAATTCCTGAAAATAATTTCATATTTGAGACTACAGGTAGGAATTTTTATCATGGCTTTTATATTAATTCTGTTTTTAACTTTTAGGTATATCGTATTTGAAGTGACAGGAAATGTTACTTTGCATGCGCTTTCTAGCTGTTTTGCTTTTAATTAATTCTTGTCATTTAGCTTTCTGTTTCAGATTAGAAAATTAAATATAGACAAATCCTCTTCAGTCTGATTATTAGTTCAGTTAGCATTGGGTGGTTTGTATTAATGAGAAAAAATTCTTCATCTTCAATGGTTCTATGCATTCTTTTTTTTTTTT
This sequence comes from Trichechus manatus latirostris, assembly GCF_000243295.1. Classification (NCBI taxonomy): domain Eukaryota; kingdom Metazoa; phylum Chordata; class Mammalia; order Sirenia; family Trichechidae; genus Trichechus; species Trichechus manatus. The sequence continues at coordinate 1,567,240 of NW_004444088.1, forward strand.
AAATTTTAGTGTCATTCAGGAAAGCTGCCAAGGAGAGTCCGCCAGAGAGGTTTTAGCAGGCTTTGTGAACTGCTCAGCGTGGTCTCCGTTTTACATGCCTTTGTGGTCTTAGTCCATCAGCACGTGAGGGAAGAACAAACGGACAAACGAAAAACAGAACTAAACTGAGAGCACAAGCTGAATTAAAATGCGGACGCAGTTCAGATGCCGGTTAACCGCAGGGCGGAGAAACGCGTCAGACCTTTTTAAGAGTGAAGTGGTACCCAAACGTTATCATTTCTATTGCACTTATGTGCCAATGTTAAAAAATAAAAACCTTTCAATCTAATTAAATGTGCTATGCACTTTTTTAAAAAAGAATATGCCCTAAAATGAAACAATTGTGGTTTGCATTTTCAAAGACCGCACTAAAAATATAATTTCCTCTCATTCTAGTGTCACCCAAAACGGCCAACTACGTCAGAATGAAATCACACTTACTATGCATGGGTATTGTTTTTTCTTTGATACATCTGCCGTTTCTTTTTTACAGTTAATTGTTTTTCCAAACAAAAGGAGCTGTGTTTATTTATATTTACAATATGCAATGGAAATTCTTGGATTCCAGTAGAGACCACAGTGTCCACAGGATGAGTTTTTTCCCCTACTCACAAGATGTTAAAGAACATCTCACAGAGAAGAGTAAGAAATTAAAAGATAAAAATCAACGTGAAAACTAATAGGTCTCTAATTCAAGACATCTGAAACCCTAAATGGTATTTAATAGCATTTCCTAAAGCACAACAGATTTATCACATCTTCATTTTGCAGTCTCAAAGGTCTTGTTAAAATCTATTCAGTAAAGGACTTGTACCTTGCATGCTTGTTCATTGCAACTAATTTTTAAAAGTAATGAATTCCTGCCTGCGTATGTAAATGGCTAAGCTGATGGCCCAGTTATCCCATGACTATTACGAGATTGCAGATGTGATTGTGTAATTTTCTTCTACATTAGGGAAATAGGCTTTATCACATCATGATATTCTTTAAAAAAGAACATTTGAAAACACTAAGCTATGTATTTTTACCCTTATTTTTCTAAACACAAAATCTGATTGAAGAAAGTACTTACGGGATTTTAGATGTTTTTATAGCCTATTAAAATTAACGCAAGACTACATTACACTAGGAATTACTGTCCTCAAGAACTGGGTTTTTAAAATTTCCAAATATTTGTTGGAAAGCATACTGATTAAAATGACTCAAGGCCAACATCGCTACAATTCTGCTATCAGCACTGTCACTAGTATTTCTTTGTCCCTGGATTATCAATTTTTTCTTTGGGCTCTTTTACCTAAAGCTTTTTTAACTGGCCTACTGTGCTTATTCAAGTTAATGATCTATTTTTCCATTGATTTTTGTTCTTATAAGTACAAGATGCCCCTTAATTGATTACTTACTTGTGTTAATTTATTAATGTAAGTATTAATTTTCAAATTTAATATAACTAATTTTAAATGAATTTAAATGTAAAAATAACCTTTAAATAGAATTTGAATCTGTTACATAAAATGATACTAACAAGAAGGATGAAGTGGATTCATTCACTATCCCTTCTTTCTTTGCCTCCTCCCTCACTTCATTCACAGAGTCTAACTACATACCCAGGACTGTGTAGTGCGGATACAAAAAATAAAAATTGATCTAGGCCTCTAGGGGCAAATAGCAGTCAAGCAGACAATGCCAAATTCAAAATCTAGACTCCACCTAATACTTTTTATAAAATTAAGTTCACAACACCTACAAAAATTAGTGCTGAATGTTTAACTATTTGATTTTGACCTATATCTCAAATGGCTTTTTATGACAGGAATCCCTGGAGGTGTAGTGGTTAAGAGCTACGGCTGCTAACCAAGAGGTTGGCAGTTCAAATCCACCAGGTGCTCCTTGGAAACCCTATGGGGCAGGTCTACTCTGTCCTATAGGGTCGCTATGAGTTGGAATCGACTTGATGGCAACAGACTTTTCAAGGGTTTTAGTAGGATGATAATTGCAAAGGCATCATACTGCTGAGCGAAAAGGTTAAAAAGGTGATAAAGAGTCAACCAAAGGACTAAAATTAAGCAAGGGAGCGGACGTGACATTTCTGAGACAAAAATGGATAGTAAGTGGACTGTTAGGAGGTTTTCTGGAGTATCAAATGGGCAATAATGCCAGGCCCTGGTGAACCACGTCATTCAAAGGAGCTGAGAAGCTGAAAAAATGTTTTATACTCATTTCCATGACTCCTCCTCATGTATGTAATATATGGGCTCAAATTCTACTGTCTTACCTTCTATGGTGTTCGACAAGTAGCCAATTATTTTAAATTGAAGGATTTTCCACAGAATACATGTAGTATTCTTGCCAATCATAAACTTTACAGATAAATGCTGGCAACACTTTGGATCATTTTGCTTTCTTTTCAAAGTTTAAGAGTAAACAATATTATTATCCTAAAAACTATCTCTGATATTATAGAACTTGTCAGTAAAAATGCACATCATGTTAAGTGTGGTAGGTATAATTCTAAGTTGGCCACCAAGATGCCTGTGGACATACCTGTAGAGTTACTTCCCCTTGAGTGTGCACCAAGATGCCTGAGGACATACCTGTATGATTACTTCCCCTTGAGTGTGCACCAAGATGTCTGTGGACATACCTGTATAGTTACTTCCCCTTGAGTGTGCACCAAGATGCCTGTGGACATACCTGTATAGTTACTTCCCCTTGAGTGTGCACCAAGATGCCTGTGGACATACCTGTATAGTTACTTCCCCTTGAGTGTGCACCAAGATGCCTGTGGACATACCTGTATAGTTACTTCCCCTGGAGTGTGCACCAAGATGCCTGTGGACATACCTGTATAGTTACTTCCCCTTGAGTGTGCACCAAGATGCCTGTGGACATACCTGTATAATTACTTCCCCTTAAGTGTGGGAAAACTTGTGAATGTAATGCAACATCACTTCCATGGTTAGGTTACTAAACAATCAACTTCGAGTTTATTAAAAAAGAAAGATTATGTTAGGTGGGCCTGATCTAATCAGGCAGGTCCTTTAAAAGAAGACATTTCATCAAAATCACTATTTATTATACCACTAAAACCATTTTAGACCAATAGTTTTTAATTTTTTGAGGACGTTCATAGGCTTAAGAGGCTTCTTCAGTACAGGAGGATTACCAGAACCTACAAAGAAACATATGTATACACACACACACACACACACAAGCACAAACTCTTATGCACATTTTCTCAGAAAAATTGAAAAGAAACTGTCCTGGAACTCATCCAAGAGCTTCAAGGTTTAAACAAATGTTCATGACCCTTGGCGTCCAGCCAACGATAAATGCCTCTGGTTTATTATTATTATTATTTTTGAGTTTCTGAAGCAGTTTATTACTAGTAGCTGAAAAACATTGGCTTGATTATATACAAGCCAACATACAAAAGCAACAACTGCAGAAGAGTGTATTATTTCCTTGGGAAATGAGGAAGGCAGGACAGTTGATAAGGACTTGTAAATGCACCTCAGCACCAGGGAGGCAGGTGGGTCCTGGGTGGAGAGTGTCATCTAAAGTAGCCGCCTCCCCTCTTGGCAATCAGTTACCTGCAGCGATGTCATCTGAATTCAGTCTTTAGCTGGATTTAATGATTCATTCCATTCATTCATGCAACAAATGTTTACTGATGTGTGAGCTTATGTTAAACTGTCTCCAGCAAAATCAATCCATGAGATTAAAGTTGTAGTTTTGACCTTTGTCCGTCACCAGTGATAGGTCCTTATTCTTACTACAAACCACAAGTCAGCTGGGCCTGTCAAGGTGAAGGTCAGTGGTTCTATAGAAAAAGTGCAAAAATCATCTGCAGACAGAAGTGGTTAGCCCAGGGACAGTATCACATGTGCAAGTAAATATCTGATGGATCCAGAGACCACCAGACCTTTGGGCTGCTGACCTGCCCAGATCTGGCACTTCCAGCCCTGCCTCAGAGGAGGGGCCCTCTTCTGAGACCCCAGGGCACTCAGACTCTGCTCTGAGGCTAGTGGGGTAGAGTTCTCTCACCTTAGACCCCTCTGGTGCCCCTTCCTACTTACCAGAGACCTCAGAGCTGGCTTACTCCTGTTCCATCCTTGGAGAAGACAGCTCTGTGTCAGCCCAGGACCCTGTCTCTCTGTCCCAAGTCCTAGCAGGCCCCCTTCCAACAACTAGGACCCCTTCTCCCTAGACCTGCTGATGTGATCCTACCTGAAAAGGAGAAGAACCTGTACCCGGGCCCCACAGGGGGCAAGACATTTGGGAAGTGATGGACTGAGCAGAATCATCAAGAGCCAAAGAGGCCTTTATGGTCAAAATCAGATCCCAGCTTTCCTGAGAAGGCAGAAAAGCCCCCAATTATTTTCCATTCAATGAATAATCCATGGCATTTTACAAGATTATACAATAATTTAAAAATATTATATTGCTTCATATATTTCTCTAGGATTTATCATCCTTTATTTTCTACCTCATTTAGGGTGCTTGATTTTCCATGGGGACAGAAAGCATACTTTTCTGACTCACCGTGCATTCCCAGTACCTAGCTCAGTGCAAGGTAGTACCGGTAAGCACTCACTATATGGGTTTGAATGACTCGCTTTCACGGATATATGTTATTTAAGAAAATATAATTATCAACAATAAATATTCGAGTACTTCCTATATGTGAAATAAAATTTTTATTCTTCACTTAGTGTATAAAATATTTTCTCTCTTAATAGTAATGAGATTTGAATAACCTAAGCAAATTCTTCTTTGTATTCACCATATTTCATTAGAATGTATGTCCTGCACAGATTTTGAGATTCTGTGTGACTTATTCATTTTTGTGCCTGGTCCGTGACAGGTACACAATTAGTGCTGACTGATGGCTATTTGTGTCCACATCTATTTCTCTTTATTCAAAAAATTCTGTCGAATCTGTCAAAGAAATACATGAATAAGAAAAGTGAGGAAAACAGGGTGGTGTTAACAGCCATGCAACTTAGTGAAAATTTTGGAAGATAAATGCAAAGGGAAAAACGGTAACATTACAGTGGAGGAGCAGATGCCACGTTAACAACGTGATCAGTGAAGTTAATAGTGACAAAGTATGTCTAAAACATGTACCCTTGATATAATGCGTTGTGAAAGGCATGCTATTACTTCTAGTTGAAATGAATGGCCTCGATCTAATCATGAGAAGGAGCCCCAGTGGCGTAGTGCTTAAGAGTTACGGCTGCTAACCAAAAGGTTGGCTGTTTGAATCTACTGGCCACTCCTTGGAAACCCTATGGGGGTAATTCTACTCTTCCCTGTAAGGTGCTATGAGTTGGAATTGACTCGACGGCAACGGGTTTATTAATCATGAAAAACAATCAAAATCATGGGACATTCTACAAAATAATTGGCCTCAGCATTTCAGAAATGTTAAGGCCATGAAAGACAAAGAAAGATGGACGTATCATGTATTAAAGGACACTAAAGATATGACAAGGGTGGTTCGGTGGCAGAATTTTCGCCTTCCATACTGGAGACCAAGGTTTTGTTCCCAGCCAATGAAACTCATGTGGAGACATCTGTCTGTCAGGAGTGGCTTGTGTGTTTCTATGATGCTGAGAAGTTTGCAATGGAGCTTCCAGTCTAAGATACACTAGGAAGAAAGGCCTGGAGATTTACTTCTGAAAATCAGCTGATGAAACCCTATGGATCACAAGGATTGGGTCTACAACCCATCATGGCAATGGTGCAAGACTGGGAAATGTTTTGTTCAGCTGTGCACGGGTCACCATGAGTTGGGGGCAACTTGATAGCAGCTAACAACAACAATCTTAAGACAACCAAAATGCTTTGTGAAATCCTGGATTGTAATCATAAACCAGAAAAGGTCATTAGTGGAAGACTTGCATAATTTAAATAAGATCTGTAGATTAATTATTAGTCTCCTATCAATGCAATTTCTTGTTTTCTAAAATTGTACTACCACCATGTAAGATGTTAACTTTAGGGAAAGCTGGGTGAAGGATATATGAGATATCTAAAGGTCTAAAATTATTTCAAGATAAAAAAAAATAAACATAGGAGGGGCAACTAATAATGAAAATAAATATTTTGTTGTTGTTTTGTGCCATCAAGTCAATTCCAACTCATAGGGACGCTATAGGACAAAGTAGAACTGCCCCATAGGGGTTCCAAGGCTGAAATCTTTATAAAACAGACTACCACATCTTTCTCCTGGGGAGCGGCTGGTGAGTTTGAATCGCCAACCTTCCGGTTAGCAGCTGACCGCTTAATCATTGCACCACCAGGGTTCCTTTGGAAATAAATGTAGAAACCAAGTAATAAACTAGATATATTTTTTTCTAAGAATAAATAACTTACAAGTTTTCCTGACTGAAAACCAAAAGGGCCAAATAAGATATCAAAAAAGAAAGAAAGAAACAAAGGTGGGAAGGAAAGAAGAAAGAAAGATAGGGAAGCAAAGTAGTATTCCAGACTTTTTCTACTACTGTATACACAAGGACTCACTAGGACACTGCTTAAAGCTTGTGAGAAGAACACCGTGTGACTTTAGAATTCTAAAACTAGTCATTTTATTGCTGTAAGGTGAAGACCAAATATATTTTTAGATATACAAGGACTATCCATTGTACCATGTTTTGAAATTTAAAAAAATGCTTGTGGAAACTTTTTGCAATGGTCTTCTAACTGGTTTCATGATCTTGTATCATACAAACCCAATTTCTGCCTTGCCACTAAAATGCTATTTCTGAAATACAATTTTGTTATTCCCTTGCCTAAAACTTTTCCATCCTCCCTATGAAGGAGCTGTCCCTCATCTTTAATCCAGTGTCTAAAATCTTTGCTACGTAGCCACTGCTACAGACACAGGTCATGTCTTTCGGCTGCTTGGCATCTGAACCCACTTTCTATATTCTGAGAAGTTCCCTGCCCACTATTCATTTTAAAGCTGAAAAGCTTTCCAATCCTTGCTTTCAGCCTCTTTTGAAATCTGTGACATGTGATCTTATCTACCAATCAGATGGACTGACCCCAATTCTAAATCTGAAATAAATACATCAGAGAAGCTGAGATAATGCAGAGTCTTCTCTGCTAGTAATGACAATGACAACAACTTTATCGTTTTTCCCACTGTCAGCCGTAGAAATCGTTGTAGGAATAGTGTCCAGGGCCGAGGTCATTAGTGTTGAGCAGTAAGCTGGTGTCTGTGCCCAGTGATGCCTTATTAGACAAATCCCATCCCTGACTCTGTTCCTTCTGGGCCTGATTGCCTGGCTCTACCAGAAATTTTGAAAATTTTGAGAATAAACAACATCCTTTGTAAAAAACATTCTCTTCCACATAGATTAGCCTGAATTGGCTTCTGTTACTTGCAACTAAGATTCAGATTGTAGAAACTCTCCAGTTATGCTCCCAACAAATATCTCCTCCAAGCCACATCAAGGATTTTATGAGCAAAGGAGTGGACAGGGATTTGAAACATATGAGGAAAACTGGCGTGGCATAAAAACAATAGCTCAAGTTTAAAGTGAATGATCATATATTCTCTATTACAAAATATACATTTTCACATTTTAATATTTCTAAAATACAGTTAGTTTATGCTGAATGTAGATGTGTTCTGTTGTCTTTCTAAAAAAAATTGTAAATAAATCTATGGGAAAACAAAATTTTGATGGTACTAGTAGGGGAATACTATATACCTGTAGCAACCCTGATTTTATGTCTCTACGAGTATTTTGTTTATTTTACTCCTTCTATTGTCCAAATTGTGATTCTTCTCAGGATCCCAAGTTTGGGCAGCTTCTTAGCCAATAACAAACACTGGTTTTTCTACCTTTCTGGAGTATAAATATTTAGATAACAAAGGGACTTTTATTAGAAGGTCAGGAGAAAGTAAAATAAGAAGTAAAAGGATGGATTTCCTAAAATAATGTCTATCTATATTTTAACACTAAATGGAATTTAATTGAATAGTTTTTAGGACAATTAACACTTTTTTCAAAAAAAAATTTAAATCATCTCTGGACATATGAAAGGGAGTGTGCTAACTAGAGTTGCTGTTCTTGTAGAGAGAACTATTCCCTCCAGGTCTGCTTCTGTGCTGGCTCTCTGGATATGCTTAGCAAAGTAAGTGTTTTTAATTTAAGAATGCATTTTACTCTTACCCTGTATTTGCTGGGCAATTCTCAGTTTCTTCTGTTTCCAGATTTTTTTTTTAAAGGAGATGGGTTTCTTCTGGGTTAGCATAACAAAAAAAAAAAAAAAAAATCCATTGCCGTCTAGTTGATTCCTACTCACAGTGAGCCTATGACAGAGTAGAACTACCCCATAGACATGTTATCAGAAGGGATCAGCCCTTGGAGAAGGACATCACGCTTGGTAAAGTAGAGGGTCAGCGAAGAAGAGGAAGACCCTCGATGAGATGCATTGACAGTGGCTGCGACAATGGGCTCAAGCATATCGACGAGGATGGGACACGACCGGGCGGGGCTTAGTTCCGTTGTACGCACGCTCGCTATGAGCCGCAGCCCGACTGGACGGCTGCTGACAACAACCTACCAACAGCAGAGGGTTTCCAACGAGCGCCTGGTGAATTCGAACTGCCAACCTTTTGGTTAGTAGCCCAGCTCTTAACCACTTTACTACTTCCCACCAGGGATCCCTAGGTTAGCATATCCTGTGCCTATCTCACAGATAAAAAAACAAACGAAGAAACAAATAAAAACAGTTGCCTTCGAGCTGACTCCTACTCATAGTGACCCCATGTATGTCACAGCTGAACTGTGCTCCATGGAGTTTTCAATGGCTGAATTTTTAGAAGTAGATTGCCAGACCTTTCTTCTGAGGCCTCTGAGTGGACTCGGATCTTCAAACTTTTGGTTAGCAGCTGAGCTCCTTAGCCATTTGCACCACCCAGGGACTCCATCTTACAGATACCCCACCCCCAATTTTTAAATAGCTTATAATTCTTTCTGTATCTGACTTCTTAGAGTTCAGAATTTCAATCTAGCTGATACACTTTGTTTCAAGTGTTTTTATTACTTGGTTTATGCTTAAAATTCGGTCTGTCATTTGGTAAAATCTGGCTGATTCCCTTCATGTCAGAACTGGCGTAGGGACCAAATTTTGTGACCAAGCATACAACCTCAATGATTGCTATAATCTTAACTGAGGTATGGATACATTATATCAGATTCTTCAAAAGCCCAAAGAGATTCTTTTTTTTTTATTTAATATTTCTGCTACTATGATTGTACGATTTTTTACAGCTTTTATTATTTTGATAAAGACAGTTTAATTCTCTCAGCTCAATTATGGAACTTATATCATAAGACTAGATAAAATTATATTATTTGTGTGTGTTGACATTGTTTGAAGTGTTTACCATATACGTCGTTGCCTTTTATATTTTAAACAACTTTATGAAATAAATATTATCGTGACCTATTTCTTTGAGTCCGTGAGGACACCAAACTTAGAAAGAATTGGTATTTTGGACAAGTTCACAGAGGGAAATAATAGTTTGTTTGCTTGTTTTTAATTTTAAAACATGCATTCCCTCCACTTAACTCCTACTTTTCAGTAAGGACTTACTCCCGTGACCCATCTCAGTGGATTCTGAACAGTCAGTCAACACTAAACACTCAGACCAGGCTAAGAAAGATTACTTTCATTGTGATTTACAATGATCCACCAAATAAAAAGACAAGGCCATACATTTCCAGGGAAAACTACATTTCTTGGTGTTTCTCTTGTTCTTCTTTGAGGCAAGCCCAAAGTTTGACACTCAGCAGACCACTTAGGGTTGGGAGTACACTGGGTCAGAGGTACTTTTCTGACCTTTTAGACCTTTAAGACTGAGATAAAGGCTGGGGATGAGGAGCCCATCATTCAAGGGTCTACCTTGTTATAATAACTCATTTCACCGTCAAGTTGTGTAACCTAAAAGCTTTTGTATTTATTTCTCACTGCATCACCGGGTTTGCCTGTACACTCTTCTGTGTATGGGGCTGGTCATGCATGGCCCTACCACAGCTTTTTTCCATATTTAATAAATTTTACATTCTACATAACTTTCTCATTATCCCCCGACTTTAAAAATCAGATTATTCAGTGAAAAAAAAAATCTTCTAACAGCCTGGTAATCTAGTATCATTCTGAATTTTTGAAAAGTATACCCCTAAAGAATTATTATTATTATTATTTTTACAAATGGTACTGTGTTATATGCATTACATTTTACATTCTTGTTAATCTATCAAACAAAATATCTTAAACAATTTCCATATCTACACATATCTATATAGCAACCTGACTTTTTAAAAAGCTTTCTGGTATTCTACTTTATAATAACTTAGTTGAGTAGTATTAATTCATGTTTTTCTACTAAAAATTTAGAGCAATAAAAGATGAGCATCATTTTACATTCGTAACTCTCTATGAACTTGCTCAAATATATTCCTAAGTATAGTTTAATTATTCTTTGTTTAACTGGTAATGCTGAAAACCGTATGTTGTTTTATAAACTAAAACCTGGATTGTTTATTTGTTTGCTTGAGTTTTACGGAAAGAATGAAAAACAATTTATCTTAGGATAGGTTTGTAATTTCAGTATTTTTAAAGTTAAAATACAAAGTTTTTCTAGTGAACAGAACTAAATTTACCCCCAAATACATAGCAAGTTCTCTTTAGTTTATCACTTCTACCCATCTCCCACAGTCTATTTTATTCATATAGATTTTCTACCAAAAGTTATCATCCAATATCCAAATATCATAATTATAGAATTTTGAGTAAGATGCAATAAGTGAAGGATGTATGGATTATAATACATAACAACCAAGGAAGTTATATTTTATTTAACAATGATGAAAAACTGATACAATTTTAATTATTTATGAAATAGTTTGGCAGTTTTATCAAGAATAGTCTAAAGTGGAATCAGGCTGGAAACAGACAATCTACAGAGGAAGTGATTTCCACAATCCAGCTAATGAAATTCTTAGGGCCCAGATACAAGGTTCCAGCCAACTGTTGAGAAAGCACTAATTAATTTTGATTTATACTCAAAATCTTTATCTTCATTAGGCAAAAAGTATTGAGTTTTCATTATGTGAAAAGAGACGCAGAAATTGCACCAGCAAGAAGCAGAGAGACAGAGCTATCGAAATCAAGATCTCTTCAGGTTTGTGTTCCAGTCACTATGTTAAGAAAATGACATAGAAACCATTAACACAATGAAAGGACCACTAAAACGATAAAAATAAAAGAGACCTTCTCCTTGAGGTTCAAATTTTATTTTTAAAATTCTTTCATAGTCATACATTTACTTTTAAGCATGCTTTTGGAATGCTTTCAGAGCACTTTCACATTTTATGGTGCCTTTATTGCACCTGATACACAAGTAATGAAAATAATATCTCCACTACACACCTATGAATGAACTAATTGGTTAGAACTAGTAAAAAACTCAAAACAAAATTAGTTGTGTTCACAGGCAGGATTAGAGTGTATGCTTGTGGATACCCAGCCCTCAACTCTTGCCAACAAACCATTTTTTCACTTATGATAAATCACTTATTTTTTTAACCTTTTATTTTGAAATGATTTTAAACTTATGCAGGAAAGTTGAGAATATAATACATATAAATGCCACGTATTTTTTTAAAATTAAATAAACTTTATTTTTTAGACCACTTTGAAATTTACATAAAATTTGTGAAGATAGCATGCAAGTCTCGTATAACCCACACTCAGTGTATTCTATTATTAATACCACACATTAGCATTGTATATTTGTTACATTAAATCAACTAATACTGATATATTATCATTAAGTAAAGACCATACTGTATTCAGGAGTCCCTGTGTGGTGCAAATGGTTAATACACTCAGCTGCTATCTGAATGACTGGCGGTTCCAGTCCACCCAGAGGCACCTCAGAAGAAAGGCCTGGTGATCTACTTTCAATCAGCCATTGAAAATTCTGTGGAGCACAATTCAACTCTGACACACATGGAGCCTAGTCGCCATGAGTAGGAATCAACTCCACATCACCTGATTTGGGTTTTTGATTTACACTGTATCTGGATTTCCTTAGTTCCTACCTAATGTCCCTTTTTCTAATGTCCCAGGATCTCATTCAGGATACCTAATTACATTGAGTCTTCATGTCTCTTTAGGTTTCCGTTGCCCGTGAAAGTTTCTTAGTCTTTGTTTTTGATGATTTTGGCCATTTTGAGGAGTTATTTTGAGGTCAGGTATTTTATAGAATGCCCCTCATTTGTGTTTGGCTAATGTTTTTCTCATAGTTAGACTGAGGTTACAGTTTTCTGGAAGGAAGACTACAAAGGTAAAATGCCATGTTCATCATGTCTTATCAAGGGTACATACTATCAACTTAATTTAGCTTATTACTGTTGATATAAACCTTAACTACCTAACTGAGGTAATGCCAGGTTTCTCCACTGTAAAGCTTCTCCTTTCTACCACTTGCCTTACTGTACTCTTTGGAGCAAAGCCACTATGCAGAGTCCACACTTGAGGACTGGAGAGTTATGCTCTATCTCCCTGAGGGTGGAGTATCTACACAAATTATTTTGAATTCATATACACATGTGATTTTTCTCTTCTCCCTCATTTATTTATTTGATCATTTATTTAGACCAGTGTGGACTCACAGATATGTATTTAATATTATGGAGTATATTCCAATATGACTTTATGTATTTTATTTTTCAATGTGTTTAGGTTTAACCATTGGGAACTTTCTCAGTCGGCTTTCACGTCGCTGTGACATGCCCATAAATGTGTCTGTGTGTTTTCTTTCTTTCTTTTTAAGTGGTGTCCCCCAGTCCTTACAGCCAACAGCATTAGGTACTCATAGTTCGACTGCAAAACCCACCCACCTATGTGCTCTAGGGAAAAGGGACATACCTTCCTCCTGGACATTCGGGGGCACCTGTCAGCCCCCTGCCTTGCTCAGAGTGTGTCCCCCTGCTGCAGCCAGATGCCTGTGCCTACACCAATCACCCATGCCTGTCTAGGACTGTAAATGAGAGCCTACACCACACACTTGGTGGCTATCTACCTGGGCACCTGAGCTGAATCCATACAGGAGGAGTGGGCGGACTCCTGAGCTCACATACCTAGTAACAGATCTAACCACCTGCTGAAAGGACATTAGAGCTTCAAAGGTGCCAACAATCAAATTAGCTCATAGGAACAGCCTATTTGGGTATATCAAAATAAAACAAGAAGCTAGGACACAGTAAGCAAACATAAAATACATAAATATTTTAACTTATTGATGGCTCGGAGACAACAGTCGATATCAAATCACATAAAGAGGCAATCCATGATGGCTTCAACAAGCTCCCAAAATAAAGAATCTAGAAATTTTCCAGAGGAGGAAAATTTCTTGAAATTACTAGAGGCAGAATACAAAAGATTAATATACAAAACTCTTTAAGAAATTAGGAAGGAAATTAAGCAAAACGCAGAACAATAGAGGAAATTAAAAAGATTAGAGAAGAGCATAATGACAAATTTAACACTCTGAAAGAATCCATAGAGAGACAGCAATCAGAAATCCAGAAGATTAACAATAAAATTTCAGAATTAGAAACTCAATAGAAAGTCATAGGGGAGAACTGAGGCAGTGGAAGTCAGAATTAGTGAGATTAAAGATAAAGCACTTGACACCAACTTATTTGAGGAAAAATCAGATAAAAGGATTAAAAAAAAAACGAAGAAACCCTAAGAATTATGTAGGACTCTATCAAGAGGAATAACCTACAAGTGATTGGCGTACAAGAACGGGGTGGGATAACAGAAAATACAGAGAATTGTTGAAGATTTGTTTGCAGAAAACTTCTCTGATATCATGAAAGATGACAAGATATCTATACAAGATGCTCACTGAATCCCACATAAGGTAGATCCCAAAAGAAAGTCACCAAGACATAATCAAATTTGCAAAAACCAAAGACAAAGAGAGAATTTTAAGAGCAGCTAGGGATAAACGAAAGGTCATCTACAAAGGAGAGTCAATAAGAATAAGCTTGGACTACTCAGCAGAAACCATGCAGGCAAGAAGGCAATGGGATGACATATATAAA
>NW_004444088.1:1581519-1585134 GCF_000243295.1 Trichechus manatus latirostris
TATATATCCAGCAAAACTGTCTCTCAAATATGATGGTGAAATTAGGGCATTTCTAGGCAAACAGAAGTTTAGGAACTTTGCAAAAAAAACACAAAAATTACAAGAAATACTAAAGGGAGTCCTCCAGTTAGAAAATTAGTAACATCAGATAACAACCCAAGACTAGAACACAGGACAGAGCAACCAGATATCAACCCAGATAGGGAAGACACAAAAATAAATCAAAACTAAAACACTGAAAATAGGGAAAAAGATGTCAATATGCAAAAGATAACAACTTTAAAACAACAACAACAAAAAGCTGAACAACATCTTGCTCAAAAACTACTGGGTTACAGAAGAAATTAAGGATGGAATAAAGAAATCCATAGAATCAAACGAGAATGAAAACACATCCTACTAGAACCTCTGGGACACAGCAAAAGCAGTGCTCAGCGGTCAGTTTATAGCAATAAATGCACACATCCAAAAAGAAGAAAGGGCTATAATCAAAACATTGACTCTACAACTGGAGCAAGTAGAGGGAAAGCAGCAAAAGAAGGCCTCAGGGACCAGAAGAAAGAAAATCATAGGAATTAGAGAAGAATTAAATGAAATAGAGAATAGAAAAATAATTGAAAGAGTTAAGAAGACCAAAAGCTGGTTCTTTCAAAAGATCAACAAAATTGATAAACCATTGGCAAAACTGACAAAAGAAAAACAGGAGAGGAAGCAAATAACCTGTATAAGAAATGAGAAGTGTGATGTCACAACAGACCCAACTGAAATTAAAAGAATCATAACAGAATACTATGAAAAATGGTACTCTAACAAATTTAAAAACCTAGAGGAAATGGACAAATTTCTAGAAACTCACTACCTAACTAAACTAACACAAACAGAGGTAGAACAACTAAATAAACCCATAACAAAAGAAGATATTGAAAAGGTAATTAAAAAACTCCCAACAAAAAAAAGCCCTGGCCCGGACGGCTTCGCTAGAGAATTCTATCAAATTTTCAGAGAAGAGTTAACACCACTACTACTAAAGGTATTTCAGAGCATAGAAAAGTATGGAATACTCCTAAATTCATTCTATGAAGCCAGCATAACCCCAATACCAAAGCAAGGTAAAGACACCACAAAAAAAGAGAATTACAGACCAATATCCCCCATGAACACTGATGCAAAAATCCTCAACAAAATTCTAGCCAGTAGAATTCGGCAACATATCAAAAAAATAATTCACCATGACTAAGTGGGATTTATACCAGGTATGCAGGGATGGTTCAACATTAGAAAAACAATCAAAGTAATCCATCACATAAATAAAACTATAGACAAAAACCACATTATCTTATCAATCGGTGCAGAAAAGGCATTTGACAAAGCCCAATAGCCATTCATGACAAAAACTCTCAACAAAATAGGAATAGAAGGGAAATTCCTCAATATAATTAAGGGCATTTATACAAAGCCAACAGCCAACAACATCATAAATGAAGAGACTTTTGAAAGCATTCCCCTTGAGAATGGGAAGCATTCCCCTTGAGAATGGGATGCCGTTTATCACCACTCTTATTCAACATTTTGCTGGAGGTCCTAGCCAGAGCAATTAGGCTAGAAAAAGAAATAAAGAGCATCCAAATTGGTAGCAAAGAAGTCAAAGTATCTCTATTTGCAGATGTTATGATCTTATACACAGAAAACCCCAAAGAATCCACAAGAAAATTACTGGAACTAATAGAAGATTTCAGCAAAGTTTCAGGATACAAGATAAACATACAAAAATCAGTTGGATTCCTTCACACCAACAAAGAGAACTTCGAAGAGGAAATCACCAAATCAATACCATTTACAATAGCCTCCAAGAAGATAAAATACTTAGGAATAAATCTAAACAGAGACTTAAAAGAGCTATACAATGAAAACTACAAGACACTACTGCAAGTAATCAAAAGAGAACTGCATAAGTGGAAAAACATTCCTTGCTCATGGATAAGCAGACTCAAAATTGTGAAAATGTCAATTCTACCCAGAGCAATCTACAGATACAATGCAACGCTGATCCAAATTCCACCGACATTTTTTAATGAGATGGAGAAAAAAATCACCAACTTCATATGGAAAGGGAAGAGGCCTTGAATAAGTAAAGCATTACTCAAGAAGAAGAACAAAGTGGGAGGCCTCACACTGCCTGATTTTAGAACCTATTATACTGCCATGGTAGTCAAAATAGCCTGGTACTGGTACAACAACAGATACATAGACCAGTGGAACAGAATTAAGAATCCAGACATAAATTCACCCACCTATGAGCAGATGATATTTGACAAATGCCCAAAGTCCATTGACTGGGGAAAAGACAGTCTCTTTAACAAATGGTGCTGGCATAACTGGATATCCATCTGCAAAAAACTGAAAAAAGACCCATACGTCACACCATGCACAAAAACTAACTCAAAATGGATCAAAATCTTAAATATAAAATATAAAATGATACAGATCATGGAAGAAAAAATAGAGACAACACTAGGAGCCCTAATACATGGCATAAACACAATAGGAACCATAAATAACAATGCACAAGCACCAGAAGAGAGATTAGATAAATGGGAGCTCTTAAAGATCAAACACTTTGCTCATCAAAAGACTTCACCAAAGGAGTAAAAATACAACCCACAGATGGAAAAAATTTTTGGCTACAACAAATCTGATCAGTGTCTAATCTCTAAAATCTACTAGATACTGCAAAACTTCAACAACAAAAAGACAAATAACTCAATTAAAAAATGGGCAAAGGATACTAACAGGCACTTTGCCAAAGAAGACATTCAGGCAGCTAACAGACACATGAAGAAATGCTCACTATCATTAGCCATTAGAGAAATGCAGATCAAAACTACAATGAGATATCATCTCACCCCAACAAGGCTAGCATTAATCCAGAAAACACAAAGTAATAAATGCTGGAGATGTTGTGGAGAGACTGGAACAGTTATATACTGTTGGTGGGAAAGTAAAATGGCACACAACCACTTTGGAAATTGATGTGGCACTTCCTTAAAAAGCTAGAAATAGAAGTACCATACGATCCAGCTATCCTGCTCCTTGGAATATATCCTAGAGAAATAAAAACCATCACATGAATAGATATGTACACACCCACATTCATTGCAGCACTGTTCACAATAGCAAAAAGAAGGAAACAACCTAGGTGCCCATCAAAGGACAAGTGGATAAACAAATAATGGTATATCCACACAATGGAATATTAAGCAGTTGTAAAGAACAAGGATGAAGCTGTGAAACATCTTATTACATGGAGGAATCTGGAGGGCATTATGCTGAGTGAATTTAGTCAGTCACAGAAGGACAAATATTGTATAATACCACTATTATAAGAACTCCAGAAAAGGTTTAAACACAGAAGAAAACATTCTTTGATGGTTACAAGGGTGAGGAGGGAGAGGAAGGGTTATTTACTAACTAGACAGTAGATACAAATTATCTTAGGTGAAGGGAAGGACAGCACACACTACAAGGGAAGTCATCACAACTGGACTAAACCAAAGCTAAGAAGTTTCCTGAATACAATCAAACACTTTGAGGGACAGAGTAGCAGGGGTAGGGGTC
>NW_004444088.1:1585234-1601892 GCF_000243295.1 Trichechus manatus latirostris
CATCAGCCTCAGCCCAGAAGAACTAGATGGTGCCCAGCTACCACCAAGGACTGCCCTGACAAGGAACACAACAGAGAATCATGGATGGAGCAGGAGAAAGGTGGGGTGCAGAACTCAAATTCTAGTAAGAAGACCAGACTTAATGGTCTGACTGAGACTGGAGGAACCCCTGACAGCATGGCCACTGCATTCTCTCTCAGCCCAGAACTAAAACAATTTCTGAGGCCAACTCTTCAGACAGGGATTTGAGTGGACTGTGGGACATAAAGAGATACTCGTGAGGAGTGTGCCTCTTAGCTCAAGTAGCTTCTGTACGTGGTGAGATGGGAAGGCAGAGAGGGTTAGGAGCTGGTTGAATGGACATGGGGAATCAGGGGTGGAAAGGAGGTGTGTGCTGTCAGAGTATGGGGAGAGCAATGAGAGTCACATGACAATGCATGTATACATTTTTGTATGGGAAAAAATAGAAAAACAAACAAAAAATCATTCTCTAAAAAAAAAAATTGGTAACCATTGATCATAAAGAATGGATTTAAGTTTAAAGTGTGTGTGTGTGTGTGTGTGTGTGTGTTAACTGGTTGAGAGGAGCACATTTTGGATAGTGAATATAAAAGAAGATTTGGGGAAAGAATTATATAGGCTCACTGAAAAAGGAAGATTATATTTTAGGTTGTAAATTCAACAAACCAGTGGTCCAATACTAATGTTGACAAAAATGAACAAGATGATGAATTCTGAGTTTGATTTACTTATTTTTGATATATACTGAATTCAGTAATTTAATGTTTTAAGTTTAATCCAAGAGGACATCTAAATTGCTATGCCCTGTTTGTTCTTTCCACCACTCATCTATCAGCTTATTGTACTGTGGTGGTGCATGTTGCTGTGATACTGGAAGCTATGCAACTGGTATTTGAAATGCCAGCACGGTCACCTATGTTGGACAGATTTCAGCCAAGCTTCCAGACTAAGACAGACTAGAAAGAAGGACCTGAAAATCTACTTCTTAAAAAAAAAAAAAAAAAGAAAAAAAGCCAGTGAAAACCTTATGAATAGCAGCAGAACATCATCTGATACAGTGCCAGAATATGAGCCCCTCAGGTTGAAGGCACTCCAAATATGACTGAGGAAGAGTTGCCTCCTCAAAGTAGAGTCAACCTTAATGACATGGGTGGAGTAAAGGTATCAGAACCTTCATTTGCAGATGCGGCACCACTCAAAATGAGAAGAAACAGCTGCAGACAGCCATTAATAATTGAAATGTGTAATGTATGAAATATGAATCCAGGAAAATTGGAAGTCATCAAAAATGAAATGGAACTCATAAAGATTGATATCCTAGGCATTAGTGACCTGAAATGGACTGGTGCTGGCCATTTTGAATTAGACAATCATATGGTCTACTATGCCAAGCATGACAAATTGAATAGGAATGGCATCGTGCTCATTGTCAAAAAGAACATTTCAAGATCAATTCTGAAGTGCAATGTGTCAGTGATAGGATAATATCCATAAGCTTAAAACGAATACCAGTTAATACAACTGTCATTCAAATTTATGCACCGACCACTAATGCCAAAGAGGAAGAAATCTGAAGATTTTTACCAACTACTGCAGTCTGCAATTGCTCAAACATGCAAATCAATATGCATTGGTAATTACTGGTGATTGAAATGCCAAAGTTAGAAACAAAGAAGAGGATCGGTAGTTAGAAAATACAGCCTAGGTGATAGAAACGATGCTGGAGATTGCATGGTAGAATTTTCAAGACCAATGACTTACTAATTGCAAATACATTTTTTCAACAACATAAACTGTGACTATACATGTAGACCTCACCAGATGAAATACACGGGAATCAAATTGACTACTTCTGTGGAAAGACATGACAGAAAAGCTCAATATTATCAGTCAGAACAAGACCAGGGGCCAACTGCAGAACAGACGATCAATTGCTCATATGCAAGTTCAAGTCGAAGCTCAAGAGAATTAAAAGAAGTCCACGACAGCCAAAGTATGACCTTGGGTATATCCCACCTGAATTTAGAGACCATCTCAAAAATAGATTTGACATATTTAACACTAATGACCAAACACAAGATGAGTCGTGGGAAGATTTAAAGGACATCATACATGAAGAAAGCAAAAGGTCATTGAAAAGACTGGAAGGAAAGAAAAGACCAAAATGGATGTCAGAAGAGACTCTGAAACTTGCTCTTGATCATAGAGTAGCTAAAGCAAATGGAAGAAATGATGAAGTAAAAGAGCTGAAAAGAATTTGAAAGGGAGGCTGGAGAAGTCAAAGGAAAATATTATAATGAAATGTGCAAAGATCTGGAGTTGTTAGAAAACCAAAAGGGAAGAACACACTCGGCATTTCTTAAGCTGAAAGAACTGAAGAAAATATTCAAGCCTCGAGTTGCAATATTGAAAGATTCTATAGGCAAAATATTGAATGGCACAGGAAGCATCAAAAGAAGATGGAAGGAATACGCAGAGTTACTGTACCGAAAAGAATTGGTACATGTTCAACCATTTCAGTAGGTGGCATATGATCAAGAACCCATGGTACTGAAGGAAGAAGTCCAAGCTACACTGAAGGCATTGGTGAAAAACAAGACTCACTCCACAAACTGATGAAATACCAATTGAGATGTTTCAACAAACATATTTAATGCTAGAAGCACTCACTCGTCTATGACAAGAAATCTGGAAGACAGCTACCTGGCTAACCGACTGGAAGAGATCCATATTTGTGCCTATTCCAAAGAAAGGTGATCCAACAGAATGCAGAAATTACTGAACAGTATCATTAATATCTTATGCAAGTAAAATTTTGCTGAAGATAATTCAAAAATAGTTGCAGCAGTACATAGAACTTCCAGAAATTCAAGCCAAATTCAGAAGAGGACATGGAACAAGGGCTATGTTGCTGATGCCAGATAAATCTTAGCTGAAAGCAGAGGCTACCAGAAAGATATTTACCTGTATTTTATTGACTATACAAAGGCATTCAACTGTGTAGATCATAACAAATTATGGAGAACATTGTGAAGACTGGGAATACCAGAATACTTAATTTTGCTCATGTGGAGCCTGTACATAGACCAAGAGGCAGCCATTCAAACCGAACGAGGGGATACTGTGTGGTTTAAAATCAGGAAAGGTGTGCATCAGGGTTGTATCCTTTCGCCATGCTTATTTAATTTGTATGCTGAGCAAATAATCCGAGAAGCTTTACTCTATGAAAAAGAACAAGGCATCAGAATTAGAGACTCATTCACAACCTGCAATATGCAGATGTCACAACTTGCTTGCTGAAAGCTAAGAGGTCTTGAAGGATTTACTGTTGAAAGTCAAAGACTGCAGCCTCCAGTAGGAATTACACCTCAACATAAAGAAAACAAAAGTCTTCACAACTGGACCAATAAGCAACATCCTGATAAACAGAGAAAAACATAGCAACTGTGAGGATAGAGCAAGACGAGATAATGTTTTGTTCTCTTGTATATGGGGTTGCTATGAACTGAAAATGACTCAACGGCACCTAGCAACAGCAATTTGCTCTTTGGGTCAGTTTTAGTAAAGTGACAGGTTAAGTCTGGATGTATGACCACATTTAAACTAAAATTTTTACCTTAATAATTATACACTAGAGTAACAAATTAGTTTTATTATGGGATCATATGGTCTTTATTTATTTTTGCTTACTGATTTTCACAGTAGATAACTACAGAGAGCCTTAGTTTCAGTTCTTAAATTCCCCTGAAAACCTAACCTGAAGTAGGTTAAAAATATTCATTTACTTGATTTGAGTCTGTCTCTGGCCTTTCAAAATGAGTGAGAAATTGCTTGATTCTAGCCACTGATTTTGAAAACAACACAGTGAAAAGCTAATTTAAATCAGTTATTTGGCTGTATTAATAATTTAAATGAAACAAATGCTCAGTCAAAATGGTTGTTCTGCTTGGCTTTGTGTCCATGGCCCTGAAATCTCTATTCCTATTAAAGTGTTTTTGCAAGCCTGGGTTATATTGCACAACACATTTATGTATATCTCTACCATCTTATCATAGTTTCCCTTAATTTACTTAATTATTTTCTAATTTATCTCAATTAACCAAAAATGTTTATGAAGTTTTTAAAATAAATCCCAAATACAAAAAGTATTTGGGTCGGGGAGATGGAAGGACCGCGGATACCAGCAGTAAACGGCAAAACATGGTAAATACGTTCTGTGAGACAACACGAAGCATTATGGTCTGGTTTCTAAATCTTCTACCTTGCAAAATGGGTAATACTGCTATTGAAGGAGGATTCCTTTTTCATATTCTTTTTATGTCCCCAGCTTCATTAGCTTTCATTTCCGAACATTGAATTTCAAAAGCCACCTAGCTGCCCATGATCCCAGTTTATCCACGTCATTGAAAATGTTGCTGCTCAGCTCCTTTGCGGTGATTGGCTCCCCGCTCATTTCCAATCATCAGCAGATTTCACCTCCTTAACGCAGGCTCTGCCTACCAGGTGCCGTGGGAGCAGCGGCTGCCCTGTGCTCCTCGCCCCGGTGCTGCCTCGGGGACGCTCCATCTCCAACCGCTCAGCGGGTGTTAAATCCACGCACAGGTTGACCTTTACTGGCCTATGTTTTCTAGTGACTAGAACTCAATAAAGAGTTCTAATAAGAGTCAGTTAAATCTCGGGCTCAGGTTTCGTGAGCTAAACACAGTATTCATTCTCCTCATTTTTTTTCCTTATTTAGTTTTTTTTTTTTAATGTCGTATTTTGTTCAATATATGACCCAATGAAGTGTTAAACATACACACACACAAATACACAAATATAGCGAATAACTTTCTATGTGCATGATAATGTTGGAAAGCTTGCCTGAGGTTAGAAGTAGAAACAGAGTATATTAACAAAATATATTAACAATTTACCTTTCAAATTCTTCCTCAGTTCAGAAGTTTCCCACCTGATAAGGACGAATCAGATTGTTTCCGACCCAGAGTTGCTGGTGACTTGATCTGGAGGTGTAGGATTTGTTTTATTATTTTTTGTCTTTTTTTTGGGAGGGGGGAGGGGGGTGGCGGGGTAAAAATTTATCTTACCGATTTATTTGCACTATATTTATAATTGATAATTAGAAAATAATCATACAGTAATTCTGACTCACCAAACTATAGATGTAAAAGGTTGAACACTTATCAATGGACATTTAAAAAATTATTTTCTTGAGCAATTTATAATACAGCTTCAACAAGCCAATTGTGGTTTGTTAAAAAAAAACACGTTTTGAAGCAAGTGGTTTTTTGGCTAAATTACAACATTTTAAGTGCTGTTTAATTAGCACAATACACCACAGGTGTGCTCTTGGAAAAATAGGGAAGTGGTAGACTCTAAGAAAATATTACTTCGCTTACTAACCCCGTTATAACCAAATGTCAGTATCTGTGTAAATTTGTAGATAATGTAGCCAGGTTTTGCTTCCATGGATATTTAGTTATGGTCCCCATATTTCATAACTCGATTTTCATGAAACGCAAACATTCACCTGATATCCAGTGCTCCCTCCTGTGCTGAGGTGGAATGTCCTGGATGAGCTGGTGCCTAGACCTTCCAGGTGCTGCTTGCAAACCAAGCTCCAGCTTATCAGTCTTGGTGTTTCATAGGTACAACTGTGTTTTTTGTATAATCGCTATAACATTATATTTTGCTTCTCTTACCTTGTAAAAAGTTTTAAAACTTGAAAAGTGTTTATATTTGTAATGAAATAATTAAGATAAATAGAGAAATTGTTAGGCGTGTCCAAAGTAATGGCATTGAAGCCTTAATCAGATGCTTATTGGACCTAAATTGTCATTCGTGTTTAATTATGAATGTAAAACTGGAACACGTAAGAAAATCTGTAAATATATTTTAGACAATGAGTTCTTCCAGTAAAGTGTAGTGAATGGCCTCCAGATGACCTGGATACAATATGAGGGGCCCTGTGCTTAAATATCAGTTGAAGCCTTTTCTTTCTAAATGGAACTGTTTTAATCATCACAAATTACCTTCAAATTTTATACGATTTTATTTCTTCAAAATAAATGTCACTCTATTTCAACTTTTTATCCATGCATTTACATATCTGGTCACAAGATGAGCATCTAATTTATGGCATTATTAAATGGAGTATTGACACTAATTTGGGGTTTATAGGATAAGATGAATAGGCATTTCTGAAGAGGATTGATTATGCTCTAAATAGCTGTTTACATTTCAAAGAGGGAATTGCTCAAGCTAAAATATAATCCCAACAAAAACAAGCCCATTTAAATTTTCTATCTTATTACTTTTTGGAATAAGCACACAAATAGTCTTCACTTGCACTGAATTATTTTTATGGGCGTCGTAAACACACCCCAGGACGTGACCGGTAGTATCATGTTTTGATGTTGAAAACCTGGCTCAATATCTGACTATTTCATCTTGGAAATTGGACAGTCTATTCTTGTAATAAAAATACAGCAGACATAAAAGCCGTTCAAAATGCAGTCTGGAGTTGGCTGTAAACTTCAAATCCAGTCATGTCTCCCTTCATCTAGATCTATATGGTGCTTGGATATGTATGAATTTTGTTAATAAAGTAATTTGGGATTAAAAAGTCTGAAAAAATAGCATAAATAGTATTCAAAATATACAATGACTCTTTCTCTCTAAATGCAATAAACGTTTCAGCTAAGTAAATATTAGTTAGATACAGGTAAAGCTGACTCAATGATACCAAACGACGGCAATAGTCTAGTTAGGGGCAATGGTGGTTTAGCGATACAAGTCTTGCCTTCAATGCAGGAGACCCAGGTTTGATTCTGGCCAAAGTACTTCACGGGCAGCGACCACCTGTTATTGGAGGCTTGCCTGTTGCTATGATGTTGAACAGGTTTCAGTGGATCTTCCAGACTAAGACAGCCTAGGAAGAAAAGCCTGGTGTCTACTTTGAAAATTGGCAAACGAAAACCCTGTGGATCACAACACTCCTATTTGCACCCAGTCATGGGATGGTACACGACCAGACGACGTTTAATTCTGTTGTGCGTGGCGTCCATGAGTTGGGGGTCAGTTCAACAGCACCTAACAATAACAACATAGTCTATTTATTTGCTACACAAAGTGTGGTTTTCTGGCCAGCTGCGGCTTCACTTAGGAGTTTGTTAGAAGTGCAGAATCTCAGACTCCTCCTTAGATTACCTGGACCACAACAGATATTTCAAGCACATCTTGCATGTTATCCTAATGCACATTAAAGTTTGAGAAGAACTGCTTGGTTTGATTCTTGATGTGTTTAGAATTCAAAATTAAATTCTATTTATCCCAAATCAAGTTTTTCCACCATTCACCTGTGTCTGTGTACAGTTAGACAGAGGATGATAAAAATGACAACAGAAGTTTCTTTCTCTGTTTTTGGCGTTTATTTGGGAAGCAGGTATGAAATCATGCTATGTGCCAGGCTCTAGGTTAGGTGGTGATCACACAGAGATGGTAAAAGCACACTTCTTGACCTATAGGATGCGCTGTTCAGAGTAAGACTGGGTAGAGAAGTCATTACAGATCAGTGTAACAAGTGTTTATCCTAACAACTTAGAGTTGAGAAATTTACCTCGATATGGTGGAAAATATTTTGAAAAAAGGTAGAAGTAATTAGGTAGAAAGATCTGTTTATGAATTGCCTCCTAACACAAAATAAACCAGTTTTCTTAGATATTTGATAAAGGCTGTGCAGTTGTTATGAGCTCAGCTGCTAACCAAGAGGTTGGCGGTTGGAGTCCACCAGCCACTCCTTGCAAACCCTACGGGGCAATTCTACTTTGTCCTGTAGGGTCGCTATGAGTTGGAACCAGCTTGACAGCAGCCGGTTTGGTTTTTGTTTTTGGCTCGGTGCTTAGCAAACTGTACTATCAACTTGACTGATACATACATTCATCTATACGTATACAACTGAATGTATATTAGGCAGGTACATAAATACATATAAATCTATACATAAATGAATATAAATAGATACATAATAAGATATGTGTGTGCATATATATCTCCTGTCATCTACTCTATCATATATATCTTACAGACAGGAAGACTAAGATCAAAGGGGTAAAGTCCTCCGAGGTCACAGAATGAGTAATAGCTCAAGTTGGGGTTCAACTTAATTTATGCAAATAATGAAAATAAACTTTTTCCTCATCAGATTCAATCAGAGAGTATTCAGGGAATTTACATTGTAATAATATTTCTTTTCTTCCAACAGTTATGTTTTGATAAGTTACTGACAAAAATTTTTAATTAATGAGTTACACGTATACATTTTAGACCAGATGGGTAATGTAGATGACCAGTTTATTCCCCCGTATACATATAATCAAGTCTTTAAAACACAACACAAAACAACACACACTTTCTGAACACATTTACCTCAGTGGAAAATTTGTGGGGAAAGAAAAAGTAGTTTTTCATTACGCAGTTCATAATTCCAGGCCAATCGTTCTTTAAAATATTTTAAAGAGTTTTAGTTTCATCATGCAGCTATGATCAATTTTTAAAATAGGATACGCTTGCTTCCTAAATATGAACTGTTTGAGGAGATTTTTTAACTGTCGTTGCATCCAAGCAGCAATGGAATAAACTTGACAGGTTGGACCCAGGACAGGAGCAGATGCCTTGTCTGGGATTTTGCCCATCAGAAGCCAGCCCATCTAAAAGCAGCGAGAATGCACCTGAATGCCCATGAGCCAGCACTTTTTCCGGGGTTTATTTGGTAAACTCTGTGACAGTTGGGCATCTGGATATGATGGAAAAAAGGATTTTAAAGCTAACATTGAAACCTGTCCATTTGAATTAGATGATCCATTCTCTGTAATTAAGACTAAGAAATGGGTATCTGTCACGAGCCAAATTAACACAAATTAATTCAGAAACCTTGGAAGGACATGCTATGCTGATCTGTGTCTCATGACCCTGAAGAGGACATTTTATTATATGAGTAAGATTTCATTGTCAAGAAGGAATGTCACTCTGGCAAATGCTGAACAGGGCAAGTAAGCTTTTCAGAGGGTAAAGTGCTTATCAATTAGATGTAAATTCGCATGCTGAGGGCACCATTTGATAAATGACTGCTTCCAGAAGACTAAATGGTACCCTCTTGTACAGAAGAGTCGCTCACTCAAGGGTGAGGACCCTGCTTTTAAAGAACAATCTATTCCTTTTACATTCTTGTTTGCTTCCTCTTCAGTTGAAAGAGTGACATGGTGAGGTTAAAATGCTCAGTCATTTTACCTCTGGGCAAGAAAGTCTGTAAAGAACCAAAGTAACATCCCTTAGAATATTTACTTCAACTCATTCGTGATTTATCCATAGAGGTGCAGACCTATCGGAGGATGTCAGGGCAGAGGTAGCTTATTAACTGAAAGCTAAATAAACTTGTGATACTGATGTGCAGGAGTTTCTATTCGTATCATCTCTGATTTCAGAGGGGCTTTGTCTGGAAACGAGTCATCCATGGAGCACTGTCATACGCTTGTTTAACTGTGCGATTCAGATGGATGAATTGGCTGCTGTGCTTTTATATATTAATATTTCAGCTTAACTCTAGCAACCTTATAAATAATACTCGTGCATACTCACACGTGTCTGTATTTAGGAATAAGACAAATTTAAAAGAATATATTGTTTCTGTCCTTAAGAAACCTCCCAAGAAACATTAGCACAGGCTTGTCTTCACCAGCTGAATTTAGATCCTATCCGTTTCTTTGCTTTTCTGTTTCTCTCCATTTTATCTTTCTCTTCATCTTGTATGTTTTTATATACCTTTATTTTATCTTTATTGCATATGTTTTGTTTTTTCATCCTCTGATACCACTTGCTGTTCTAAAATCCTTCCATCTCTGTCTTCCTGTCTCAGTCTCTTTGCCTCTTACTTCCACCCTTCCCCACCCTCTTCCATTCTGTCCCACTTTCCCTTGTTCTCTTCCTCTTCCTCTTTCTCTGTTCACTCTTTAATCCCCCTCTGCCTCTCACAGAAACCCTGGTGGTGTAGTGGTATGCCAGAAGGTCAGCAGTTCAAACCCACCAGGCACTCCTAGGAAACCCTATGTAGTAGTTCTACGCTGTCCTATAGGGTCACTATGAGTTGGAATCCACTTGACGGCAATGGGTTTAGGTTTTTTTGGTCCACCTCTCACTTTCCTCTCTTTACCACCATCTTGTCCCCATCTGACATGTTATCTCTCCGTCTTCTCTTCTCTGTTTCTCCTCTTTCCAAGCCAGACGATCTCTGTATTCCAATCATCCATCTATTATCAGTATCCTGGCATCTGGATCATGGCTGAACCAAGAAGGATTTCAATACTTCCCCATGTATGTAAGCATCTATAACTCAAGACTCTGTTTCGACCTTTTGTATTTCTTTTTATGCCTTTTTTTGTTGTTGTTATTTGTTAGGTGAAACTTACTAATGCTTCGTAATTCTACATAGGGTGGCGCAGTGGTTAAGCATTTGGCTGCTCACCAAAAGGTCAGCAGTTCGAATCTACCAGCCACTCCTTGGAAACACTCTGGGACAGTTCTACTCTGTTCTATAGGGTCACTATGAGTCGGCATTGACTTGATGGCGACGGGTTTTGTTTTATATATATATATGTGTATATATATGTGTGTGTGTATACATATATGTGTATATATATAAAATAAAGGTGAGCTAATCTTCCTTTATTATACTTAAATATGGCATATCTGCTTCCAGATGGTTAAGAATTGTTTGTGAAGATGATCTGAGTAGATATATAGGAATTGGGGAAAGAAATAGCAATTATAGAGGAAGGAAGAAATTTCAGTTCTTCATCTTCCCTTCTTCCTGGACTGAGAAGAAATTCCCGGTCCCCAAAACTGGTGATTTGCAGAGAGAGCTCAAAAATTATAGAGAAAATGAGGACTTCTGCTTACTATTCTGTTTGACATCGTCCACATTTCCCTTACACAGTTATGGCTTGTTTAATAATGTAATCCTGAATAAAGTTTAAACAAATTTCAACACAATATCTAAAAATTCAAATATGAGATTGTCTTTTTAAGGACTGAAATCACTGTCTTTGTTTCAATATTTCCTAAAGGTAATCAATTCATGATTATCTACATTGTTATAATTAGTTACATTATGTGGTAGATCTAACTTGTTAATTAATTGAGACAATTTCATATTACAATTCCAGTGCACAGAATATATATATGTGTGTGTGTGTGTGTGTGTGTGTATATATATTCCTATCTTGTATTATAATATTATCCTTATCTAACTTTCATTAATTATTTCTAATATTTCCTCCCACCAATAAAAACCTCCCTTTGGGCTCACACTTACGAAATTATTTCCAAGGTAGAGATGTTATGCCTGACAGTTTATTAGTGTAAGTACCAGTGGTTCAGTGACAGCGTATCTAGTCCAAACCTGGCAGACTTTTAGGAAATGGGTGATAATAATTGATAATGGGGTTTGATTAGATACCTAAGTTTCTCTGAGATTTTATGGTTATTTGTTTGACCTTCTGAGTAGCAGGCAGTCGGTGACTACCACTTGTCGTGATCAATCCAAACTTAAGGTTTTGTGCTACCTCTAGGGGTAACCTCTGATCCATTTTATTTCAAAGTCACTAGAGATGGATCAAGGGGCCCTGGTGGTGCAATGGGAAAAGCGTCTGGCTGCTAAGAGAAAGGTCAGCTGTGTGAGCCCACCAGCTGCTCAGCTGGAGAAAAGACCTAGAGGTCTGCTCCTGGAAAGATTTCAGCTTAGGAAACCCTATGGGGCAGTTCCACTCTGTCCTATAGGGCTGTCAGAATCGACTCAACAACATACAACAATAGAGTCGGAACAGAGAGGTTGATTCATCCAAATATTTACATAAACTGCTTAAAATCCTTAATTTCCTTTGCAACAGCATGTGAAATGTTACATTTTAGATCCAAATAAGTAGGGGTTATTGTTCTATGAGGGGCTTAAAAACTGTGCGTGCGTGTGTGTGTGTGTGTGTGTGTGTATGTGTGCACGCGTGCGCACACGTGTGTGTTTATGTGTGTGTGCGTGCGTGTGTGTGTGTGTGTGTGTATGCTTACTTTTTATCTGATGTCTGTGAACATTATTTGGATACATTCGGCATTTTAATAAACAAAGGGAAGCAGGAGAGAGGCGGGGAATGAAAATAAGCTTCGGCGACTGAGAATAAGCTTTGTGGGGTGAAAATTTTGGGAAATCCTAGAAGAAAATACCTGTTTTCCTAATTTGTGTCATTTCATTTTCTGGCTCTTAGGTGTTGCTTGCCATTGTTCTTATTCCTAGTTGTACTGTTTCTTCTATTACTGCAGACAATCTGACCAGTCTTGTCTGTAACTCATGGCCGTCGAGTCGATTTCAGCTCATAGTGACCTTATAGGACAGAGCAGAACGGCCCCCATAGGGTTTCCAAGGCTATAATCTTTATGGAAGCAGACTGCCACATCTTTCTCCTACGGAGTGGCTGGTGGGTTTGAACCTCCAAACTTTCAGTTAGCAGCTGAGTGCTTAACCACTGTACAACCAGGGATCCTTGTCTTCTCTACAATGTATGCTATGTTTAACATCCATAACCTTGCCACTGTGGGGAAATAATGGTGTTTTGGAAAACACACACACACACACAAATTTGAGTTAGATTTCATTTCTGTCATTTATGAGTTCTGACAGATTGAACATGTTAAATGTCAATTTGGGCCTCTGTTTTCTCACGGTTAAAACTGGAAATAGTAAAATTGTATACCTCACAATAATATTACAGATATTAAATAACCCTAGACAACATTTGTTTAGCAAAGTGCTTAATATAAATGTATCTCATACCGTCTTCATGAAGTAGCTGCTGTCCCATTGCTCAGATACAGGCATTAATCCTCAGAGGGCCTAAGTCATCAGTGAAGCTCTGCAGCCAGTGAATGGAGAGACAGATAACTAGGCGGAGGACACAGACTTCCTCAGGTTTGTGTAGCCGGAGCTTAGCAACAGTCACTGTCTTTGTATAAAAAGATCAATCATACATTTCATGATAAAGGAGCTTCCTATAGACACTGTGTAGAGAGATTCTAAAGGAACAGAAAGAGCCTCTGTTAACGTAGTCCGCAGAGAACAGCCAGAAAGCAAGTGGTATACTTGATTCCGCCTCTGTTTCCAAATATAACATTTTATCACTTCAGGAAGTCTTACTTTAAAAGTACTAATGAGTGAAAGACAACATGTTTTACTTTCAAGTATATGTTAGATACACTCTGTAAAATGGACTAACAAGGCTTAGCTAATGCATGTTTTGTTACACTGGATGCTTTCAGCTAACAAAAAACAGTCTCTCAGAATAAAATTACTAACCAATTTGGATTTATGCGTTTGCGTAATTCTTCCTTCCTGTGGACAATAACCTTGAATCTCTTCAGTCACAATATGCGTATGTGCATATATATGTATGTTCTATTGATACTCCAATTTATACATCTAAAATATTTTCTTTTGTAATAAGATGATAACTAAACTAAGACTTAATCATGAAAAACATTTTTATAATAAAAATTGCAAGCAAATCCAACCAGTAACTTAAACTCTTTGAATAATATAATCTGAAATATTTTAAGTCCAAAATTACACTGAAATAGTTTACTCCTTCTTGATTCAAATATTTCAGCATCTGTTTTCTGAATTATGATAAGTGTATTTCGAGTGACCCAGGATAAATACACATATATGAAAGAATAGAGAAAGTAAGATATCTCCAGGGGTCTGGGTAAGAATTAACATCATGACACTGATTAGGTAATGAACAACTCAAATGATAGTAACACTGTGGTTTACAATGGTCTTAAGCATATTCTATGGCATTTTGATCTTGAGCGTCAACAAACCACAATTTAGTAAATTGTTGTTGTTATTAGTTGCTGCTGAGTTGAATCTGATTCATGACAACCCCATGATAGTAGACCTGCTCCATTCGGTTTTCTTGGCTGTAATCTTTATGGAAGCAGATTGCCAGTCCTTTTCTTCTGTGGTGCCACTGGGTGATTTAGGAAAGATATAATAATGGCATGTGGAATGTGAATAGTTTGAATCTTAAAGTTCTATTAAATTTCTTCCCCAAATCACACAATAACTAAGTGGAAGTTCAAATTTCTCTTCCAGCAAGAGCTCCAATGCTTGCAAGAATCGACTTTGCAAACTTTGCCAGCAAACAAATACTTCTTAGAATAATGCTGATACCTTACAATTTCATGGACTATGTTGTAGGTTGAGTTTCCAGAGAAGCAAATTCAGACAGAGATTAGTGTGCAGGAAGTTCATCAGGGAGCGCTTTTGTGATCAATACCTGTGAATGGAAAGGAGGGAAACAGGACTGGGCAGAGGTAGAAGTAAAGCCGTAATGTAGTCTCAACGAATGCCAACTCCACTGAGGGTGTGAAGTTGTTCCCAGTCTGGGAGAGGGGCCAGGCCTTTATTTACCTGTTGTTGTTGTTAGGTGCTGTCAAGTTGATTCTGACTCATAGCAACCCCATATGTCAGAGTAGAACTGTCCCATTGAGTTTTCTAAGCTGTAATCTTTACAGGAGCAGATCACCAGGTCTTTTCTACCTTGGAATCGCTGGGTGTGTTTGGACCACCAATCTTTCAGTTAGCAGCCAAGCTCTTAACCACTGAGCCACCAGGGCTCCTTTATTTACCTGTAAAAACTGGTGATTTGATGGAGACTTCCCTGGGAATGGGAAAGTACCTTGGGTCTGATGAATTTCTTCAGCCAGATCAATTCCATAGCTGACAGTGGAGGGCTGTCTGGAAAAAATAAGCACTGGTGGAGCATCTGAGTAGTGCCTCCCAGCAACCGCCACAATGTTTTCCCATACGCAATTCTCATTTGTTCTTGATAATCCTGCAAGGTAGCCAGGGGAGGCATTATTAACCATGGAGCAAGTCAATAACTGCAATTTTAAGTTTAAACCACATAAATAACATTTATTTTATTAAATGCAGAATCAGCTTATGTAACATTAGCAAAGCAAGATAATTTACGAGCATCTCTTAATTGATACTTTAACTTTTATGATGTGTAAGAGTGATTAAAAAAATCTGATGGATGAAGAGAAGCCACATAGAAACCAAAAAAGAAATAAATCTGATACGTTTTTGAGGATTGATGGGGGAAGTCAAATCTTTTGCAATGATTCAGCATTAATTCCAGCTAATATCTGCACTTAAACGTTTTCCTAGTGTAAAGTAACTAACCCTTTCATTATTAATGGATTAACGGTATACCAGCCACTTTTTATGCCTCTGGACCTCAGAGGGAAGAAGTTATTCTGGTTCTAATGCATTTAGTGTCAAGGTGGGTCCCTTTCAAACTGTGTGAAGCTCAGCTGACCAGAGCTGGAGCCTCACTGTTGTGTAGGTTGATCATCCTATTAGGTGAGACTTTCTGGATGTGTTAGTTTTGTAAACATTTGCCTTTTTTTCCCTTTATTTCTGTGAGACAAGGCTTGCAAGCATACTTATGGCTTTCCTGTGTGATAGTTAGGGAGCACTGATGGGTTTGTTTTCATTTTTCTGTGTCGTATTTAGAAAACCAGAGGTTCCCTGTGTAACCTAATGGAAAGGTGCCCACAATAAATTATCTGTGTGGCTCTCATTGGTATACTGTTATACCACAGATCACTGGTGCCACAGTGCCACTTACCTCATTGGTGGCTTGTATTACCAGATCATATTTCTCAAAATCCACATTACCAATCAAAAATTTAAATACACTTGACTAGTAGGCATGCATTCCAATACTGAAAACATATGCCATCAAAAATAATAATAACAGAGGCGTGGTCAACATGGCAGAGTAATTAGACGCTTCCTATATCCCTCTTACAACAAAGACCTGGAAAAACAAGTGATTTGATTCTATGTGAATATCTGGGAGCCCTGAAAAAGGTAAGGTTGAGAACTCAGTCTAAGTGATACGGGGAGGGAGACAGTTTGGAAGAGGTGAGGAGGGCCAGAGCCGTGGCAGCAAAACTGCAGCACCACAGCTATGCCAGTCCACGGTGAAGCAGGCAAACAGCTGTGCTGTGTGCATGCTTGGGAAGTGGTTTCCACAGCGAGAGAGACCTGACAGCAGAGATTCTGCTTGGACACTCCGAACCAGTGAAGAGCAGCTCCCAAGAGGCTAAGATAAGTACTTGTGTGCACCCTTTTGCGAGGATTTAAAAAAAAAAAAAAGCCCATTTGGGAAAAACCTCTCTCCCTTTTACCTCCTCCCTCTGTGCTCTGCACCGGGAGTCTGCTGGACTGGAAGTAGATCCCAAAAGGCACTCTGACCCATTCCCCTGGGCTTGGAGAGGGAACAAATAAGCTGCTGGCTCCCCTAGGCCAGGAACACAGGGTCGGCACAGCTCTTTTGCTGGGCACAGGTATCAGGGGTCCGCAGACTCTGATTGCCTTACACCCCTGTATAGACTTGTGGGGACCCATCTCAACAGCGTTAGTCCTCACTGCCACAGTACAACAGGGCAAACATCTGAAGTTTAACTTCAACTGCTTCAGCTGTGAACTGGCAGATTTGTGACCCTCGAAACAGCCCTGC
>NW_004444088.1:1601992-1618269 GCF_000243295.1 Trichechus manatus latirostris
AGTATTAGCCCAAGAGACAGAATGGGCCACATAAACCAGAGACTTCATCAGCCTGAGACAAGAAGAACTGGATGGTACCCGGCTACCACCAATGAACGTTCTGACAGGGAACACAACAGAGGGTTCCTGATGGAGCAGTAGAAGGATGGGATGCAGAACTCAAATTCTGGTAAGAAGACCAGACTTAATGGTCTGACTGAGACTGGAGGTGCCCTGGAAAGCATGGCCCCTGGTCTCTCTATCACCCCAGAACTAAAATAATTTCCGAGGCCAACTCTTCAGACAGGGATTGGACTGGACTGTGGGAAATAAAGTGATACTTGTGAAGAACGTGCCTCTTAGTCAAGTAGATACTAGAGACCAAAGGGGCAGCTTCTGTCCTGAGGTGATATGGGAAGGCAGAGAGAGTTAGAAGCTGGTTGAATGGTCATGGGGAATCAGGGGCAGAGGGGGGTAGTGTGCTGTCGCAGAATGGGGTGAGCTGTTGGGGTCTCATATCACTGTAAGTAAAAAAAAAAAAATGCTGTATGGGAGACTAACCTGAAATGTAAACTTCATTTAATTACAACGATAAAAAAATATTAATAATTAGGAAAAAAGATAGTAATGAAGTGGCTAAGCAGTAAAGTAGTTCATAGAGATTTTTCTATTATTTTTCCTTCTCTTTTTGTGCTTTTTCTTGTACTGAAACTTCAGACAAGCTCCCGCTGAGAAATGAAAGTAGACGCAGCAGTGGATCATGTTTTTGACAAGCCCAAAACTCGGTGACCCATACGCAATATACTTACCTGCTGCCTTTTTGTCAACAGCCTGACAAGCTCATCATGCATTACAGAGAAACATTCAGACTCTAACACCCTAATGTTCACTCTCCTTGAAGAAAGGGTGCACAAAGGTATAATTTTAACACATCACCATCATTTCTGACTACATAGTAGGCAGCTTTGTCCATTGTAAGTGAACTTCTTACATGCAAATACATCCATCAGAAAGTAAGGTGTTGCAAGCCAGCTACAACTTTGAAAGATTCATGGGTTGATTTCTAAGTATCATTTCGGCTTACAGCTAAACTAGAAATTTTCAAGCATTTTTAGCAGTTGAATCCTTTAAGCAAAGACTGAAAATGGAGTTGGGCATTGTGTGTGTGTGTGTGTGTGTGTGTGTGTGTGTGTGTGTGAGCTAACTTGTCTGTCTTCCCACCCCAATTATAACGAAGATTATAATCTCTGAGAGAAGACAAAATTTAAAAATATCTTACCTATCATATTTTAGAGGGTATCAAGAGAATATAATAGCTATGTTCCTAACACATTTTGAACCCCTGCTTTACCTCCTAACATTTGTATGAGACGACTGTATGCATCCATGTTACATAGATAGATAGATACCTGCTGTTGAGTTGATTCTAACTCATGGCAACCTTCTGTAGAACAAAAGGAAGCATTGCCCCGTTCTGTGTCATACAATTGCTGGCATGTTGAAGTCCTTCATTGTGGCTACTATACCAATCCATTCCACAGAGGGTCTCCCATGTCCTTATAGGTCCTCTCCTTCACCAAACATGACTTCCTCATCTACCAGTTGAGCTCTCCTGACGATGTGTCCAAAGTATGCAAGTCAGACAATATTCTGTTGTGGTCCATAAGGTTTTCATTGGCCAATTTTCAGAAGTAGATAACCAGGCCCTTTTTGTCGGTCTTAGTCTGGAAGCTCTGCTACAACCTGTGTCCCATGGGTGACCATGCTGATATTTGAAAAACCAGTAGCATAGCTTCCGGCATCACAGCAACATGCCTAATTACATAATCCTATATTATATTTAGTATTATATAATTAGGCTGATAACCCCAGGCTACCACAGATTCTGGGAAAAGAACAAGTTTGTTGAACATATAAACTCAATCCTCAATCATGTTAATGAAAAAAAGAAGTTATATCAATACAGTGCATGAACCAAGGTTTTAGAAATTTGAATAAAAGTGTATTCTTAAAAATAGCTTCACAGACAACAGCAGAAGTTACAGTACTTTTAATAACGATTTCTATTTAATCATTCCACTTGAAAAGCTATTTAGCTCCAACAAAGGCCTCGTAGCCTAAACTATGAAAAACTACAATAGTATTCCTATAGACTTATAGTGGTTCAGCAGTTATTCTAACAAATATTTACAGATCATATACAGGTTCCCTATTGGGATTCTGATAAAGGAGCTTTCTCAAAGTAACTTAATATTGGCCACTGTGAAATGAATGAGAGGGGGTGGGAATCACAGATCTGCAGGATTTGGCTTCAGTTAAGCAGCAGATACTTAATTTCATGTCTGTGACATATAACTCAGTTTACAAAGTCACACCCTGAATTGACATTAAAGACCTCATTGGTTTAATCTTAGATATTCTATCTATATGCACTTTATTTTGAGTCTTTAAACTGTTGACAAACATTGAAATTTTGTACTTGGTCTGTCTTACACATTTACAAATCTTACAAATTTTTAAAAGTGTGTAGTTTATAAACATATTTGCATTAGCTTACCTCGTTCCGATTTTGATCTTCACAACTCAGTGGTGTCGAAAGGACAAACATTCTTATTCCTGCTTTTAGATGAGCCAGCTGAGAACGAACGACCGGAGTGAATAGCAGAACTGGAGTTTGAACTACTTTGTTATGTTTGCTTTATCTGCTAAGCACCAGTGCATTTTCTCCTATAATATTAAGCTAAAGCAAAGAGAATGAATAACTGGCTCACAAAATTTTACATTGCTATTATTTTTGTGGTTTTTAAAAGTAGTGGTTATTAAGCATTCACTCCATGGAAAAGCCAGACGACCTTCTGCCCTGACTTTCTCCCCAGATGCTGCTCTGGCTTGGCTCTCCCTGGTCTTGAAGAAGGGTAAGCCAAGAATGAACTGGGCCGAAAAGATCATCCAGATAATCATCATCACCCCAACAAGGCGAATGATGATAACAACTGTCCAAAGGAAATACAGCAGTGACAAGACAGGTGCCTAGGCACTCAGTACTTTGTTGAGTTTGAAAGTTATGCATAAAATGCTGTGTGATCATAGTGCGGTGCCCCTGGGAGAGTACGCTGTGTTTAATCACCCCTCTGGCACACTCCCTTGCTTGTTCCTGCTTTTTCAGTGTCACACTTGCCTAGCCTTTTAAAGCTTTCAGCTGTAAGTTAAAAAAAAAAAGTAATGAAAAAATGTAAAAGCCTGCAATTTTGCTAGGACTGAATTCCGAATAGAATGACATTATAATGATTCAGTTGCAAGCAATGGTAACGGTTAAAATTAACCAATTAACCTGACAGCACATAGAGCAATCTTTAACTACAAGTAAATTCCCTACTAGCTGTCAGCCAGGCACAGACAAACTACATTCCTAATGCTGTTTCTGAACTTAATTCAATATTTTATAAAACTATGTCTCTCAAAACGACAGCAAGCAATAGGGAGCTGCATAATGTTTTACTTCCATGATTTCAATGGAAGACATTTTAAAATGGCAACAACAACAACAGAAAGAATCCCTGACTCAGATAAATGATATAAACCAGCAGTTGAATTGCCCTTGGCTGGATAGAAACGGAGATTCTATAAAGCATTATTATGTGGTCAACATTTACGATGATAAGATCAAGACAGTCAGTGTCGGTTACATCTGCTTTTAAGGACAACTGTGCGAGTCTTTGAACACCTTTATGAATCTGAGTCAAACGGAGTCCTTTGGGCAGTTTAAAATGTCAGCCAGAAAAGAATAGTTATAGTAACACAGGCAATGTTTCTTGTATTCTTATATTCAGCAGCCTGTGCCTGGAAGACAGCTCTAAAAGAATACACAATACTGAATAAAGGAAGAATCCCTACACAACATTACATTTGTTCCAGACTGAGATGAGGACTCTTACTTAGAGGAGACTCTACGGCAAGAAGAGTCATAGAATTAAATAACTATAAAGAGACTTCGTATGCATTTGATCATGTAGCAAACAAACTGCCTACATGCACACCTTTGTCTTGGACTGTGCTTTCAGGAGAACCCAGGCAAAGTCAGTTAATGAAGTTAATTGGAAGTGTGGTTTTTAATGGGACTAGTTTTACTCACTGCAGCCATCTATATTACATAGGACTACGTAGAATGGATCTTTGCAGTTGTCCAAGGAAATTTAAAATGGTAAATATTTATGCTGCTAGCGCCAAGGCTATTTTTAACCCTAAGATATTGACAGAGTGACTCAAACATAGACAATTATCTAAATGTGTGTAGAACCGTAAACAGAAAACTTTCAACCAATTGACCTATGAATTGATCTGTGTTGACGCCAATAGCAACAGATTGCTAATGTTTGTAGTGACCTATAGACGTTGGATCGCTGTGAGTCAGAATTGACCCAATGGCACACGATGAAAACATAGATAGTAGAAGTGCTATCACTAGAATCGTCTTATTTTATTATAAAAACCACCCTATAACTTAGGTAATACATTTTTTTTCTTTGCAATTTTAAAGAAGGGACAACTGAAGCTAAGGGTTTACATTCTTTCCCTAAGATATTATACCTTGAACAACGCGGCATTAGAAATTGACTCCAAATCCTGGTCTCTTGCCTTCCAATCATGTAGTCCTTTAGGTACACCATCCACGCAACTTACTAGTATGGTTCGGAAAAACGTGGTGAACTAAACGGAGCTCTGAGCCAAGAGTGTTCATTTGCTAGTTTATGGTTCCATGTGTGCGTTGTGAAGACATACACTATCTCTGTGAGAACAGATATACATAAATAGCATTTCGAACTTGTGTTCTGAACACAGTACAATTTTACTGAAAATATTGTAATCTACATGGGAAATAAGTAAGTGATGAAAAAGGAAGACAGAAGAATTAACATACTTGAACAATGATGTTGGTGAAGAATATTGAATATACCGTGTGGACTGCCAGAACAAATAAATCAGTCTTAGAAGAAATACAGCCAGAATGCTCCTTAGAAGGGAAAATGGCAAGATTTCAGCTTGCTTACTTTGGGTATGTCATCTGGAAGACCAATCACCAGAAAAGAATGTCATGTTTGATAAAGTAGAGGGTCAGTGAAAATGAAAGAAACCTTCAATGAGCTGGGTTGACCCCACAGCCAAAACAAAGGACTGAAACACGCCAATGATCGTGAAGATGGCACAGGACGGGGCAGCGTTTTGCTCTGTTACATAAGGTCGCTATGAGTTGGCGTGGATTTGACAGTACCGAACAAACACAACAACATGTATGAAATGGCTATTAATGTAAGAGCTAACAGTAAACTTCCCCCGATTAGTAGATCCCATGGTGAATCTTGTGTGACCTTTGTTCACAAATTCTCACTCAGTTAGGGTATACGTTAGATATCAAACTGTAGAGGACACGTACCGTTCTTGCTGACCCACAGCCACAATTGAGACTTCAACCTCTCTTCCTCTCATTGATTATGAATTGTTGATGCAAGGCAATGCACCAAAGCACTGGTATCTTGATAATCAAAATTCATCTCAGATTAAAGACCAATGAATAAACAAAAATAAGAACTTCGTGTGACAGGAAGAGTATATTTCCCCAAACTTTCTTATACTTACGATCTGAATTCCTTTGGTAGATTCTGATTTTTTGAAGATGATTCTCATATTACTGTCACACACAATCATCTATATCCCTCCACGGTGGTTGCATTTCCTAGGAGAAAGCTGGCTGTTCGATATTAGAGTAGCAGCCAAGGTAAATTGAGGAGATGTTGAACTGTTTTTATTCTCCACCTTTGCAGTTCGAAAATGCAGATTTTACAATGGAGAGAATACACAGAAATCTAACTTAAAGATATTCAAAATCTACCCTTTGGCAATTTGGCAGTTGTGAGTACCAAGTGTTCCTGATTATATTCTCTCTGCTACTTAAATCTATTCTTGAAAAAAATCTAATCTTTTTAGTAGTCAGAATATTTTCTAAGCAGAGAAATATTGGCTAACAGATCTATGTTATATGACATAAAGACAGATGTTATCTATTATCTGCTCCCCTCCAAACCATCCTTTGTGCTGCCCCAAGGGAAGCTTCCCAAAAGGCTGTCACCATTTCATATATTTCATTAATATTCTTTAATAATTTAACATAATAGAGTTTCCAATTAGGAATCTTCTCATATGACTACTCCAGAATATTGTTAGTGACTGCCTGTAGTGGTGTGTTAAGAAGGATTCTGAGGCGAGGCACAGGATAAACAGGAGCATTTGCTAAATGCTATTTGTCATAGCGATTGGAGCAGAAAACTCTGATACTTTCTAAAAAATAAATTTGTGGTTAATATCTCTCTGCCATTCTTCTCAGCCTTAGCTCTTCTTCTTCCTCCCACTGTCCCACAGCCATGTGAGTGCACTTACAGTTTCTGAAGGTAAAGTTATTCTGTCTCTTAATTCTGAACTTTTGCTCAAGCTCTTCGTTCTGCTTGGGATGCCTGTGCTCGGCATAAATCAGGTTGGCTGGGTCCGAT
The DNA here is from genome assembly GCF_000243295.1 of Trichechus manatus latirostris. Taxonomy (NCBI): domain Eukaryota; kingdom Metazoa; phylum Chordata; class Mammalia; order Sirenia; family Trichechidae; genus Trichechus; species Trichechus manatus. The sequence continues at coordinate 1,608,514 of NW_004444088.1, forward strand.
GTGTCTTGGAGGACTTGGCTGTGCCGTGTATCTTGGACATCCCTTTTACTATGAATTCTCACCTTATTCACACAATCATAGCAGGTTACTGCTTCCTTGTTGCCTCTGTTAAACCTAATGCATAACTTCATTCATGCACTCATTCATTTTGTCTTTTATTCAACAATTATTACATCAATAAATGTAGCACACAGATATAGCCCATGCAAGGTATTGTATGTATGATTGTGGATAATATAGAAATGGTACTTGCTTGTATGGATGTTTTTGTCTAGTCATGCACAGCTTAGGGATTCTACGCAATGTTCACAGTATATTACCCTAATTTTTTAATCTCTGTCTCCATATTAAAACATGAGCTCCCTGGAAGACAGAGTAGAGCTCCCCTTGACCTCACATTCATACATTTACTCATTCTTCCTCTGCAAACAGAACAAAATTTTCAATGTGCAAGTTAACTCTTATTATACCCCTGGTTAAAGCCCAACTCACCCTAATTTCTTACTTCATTAAATTATTGTTTTTCTATGTAGATACTATACATTTTCATGGTATATTAGTTAAGATGTGTTTGGCTGCAAGTAACAGAATGGCAGTCATATGTATTTTAAAAGTTAGACATTTAATTATAGCTCATAATAAGAATTTGTGGATGGAAAGTTCCAAGTTTAGTGCAGCAAGTCAAGAATACCTGTATGGACCACGGCATTCTAGCTTTCTACTTTGTTATCTTCAATATACTGTTTTTGTTATTGTTGTTCTTACCTTTGTATCCCCATGCAAGGAAAAGAGTCACCACAGCTCCATGAAAATATCCCACGTGGGAAGAAAAAAGACGAGCAGAAATATGACCTTCACTCTTTTTGACAAGGAAAGTAATCTTTCATAGTAGACATGTGTAATTTCTTTCTTACATCTCATCATATATCTCTAGATCTCTAGATAATCCTATGCAATGATAACAAGGTTACTAAAACAGGCTTAATAAGAATCTTTCCAAAAATTTTGGTTGCAAACTTCAGAAGAAAACTTATTTTATGTCATATGTATTTTTGTTCCATGTATATATATATATAAAGAGAGAGAGAGACAGAGATAGAGACAGAGACAGAGAGACAGAGACAGAGAGGAGCCCTGGCGGCACAGTGGTTCGGCACGTGGTTAACAGTTCAAACCTCCCAGCTGTTTCGTGGGACAAAGATGTGGCAGTCTGCTTCCATAAAGATTTACAGTCTTGGGAACTGTATGGGGCAGTTCTTCTCTATCCTATAGGGTCTCTGTGAGTCGAAATCGACTCAAGGGCAACAGGTTTGGTTTTTGGTATATGTATCTGTATCTATATATCTATATCTAAATCTATATTGATATCAATGTCTATATCTATGTGGTTGTTAGGTGCTGCTGAGTCAGTTCCAACTAATAGTGATACCATGTACAACAGAAATAAACACTACCCGGTCCTGCACCATCCTCACAATCGTTGCTGTGTTTGAGTCCATTTTTGGATCCACTGTATCAGTCCATCTGGTTGAGGGTCTTCCTCTTTTTCACTGACCCTCTACTTTACAAAGCATGATGTCCTTCTCCAGGGACTGGTCCCTCCTAATAATATGTCCAGAGTACTTGATGTAAGACTATATATATATATATATATATATATATATATATGTAAACGTTTCATGAGGAAATGCTCTGCTTTAATATTGACACTTTTGAGAGATTCTATTGTATATCACCATATTTTTTATTCTAATTGTTGCTTTAGTGGCACCTGACAAACGAGTTCTTTTTTTTTTTTAACAAGGAAAAAGGGAATAATTGACTGCTGGATGAACAAAAAAATGGTATCTACAACACAAACTATTCTTGAAATATGCAGAGTCATATTTTTCATATAGTTATTTGCCTAATTCCTAAAATTATTTCAAGATCCAGAAGCATCCCTTTCCAGGAAAAGTTGTACTTGATTGTTACGAAATAGATTAACTGTCTTTCTCACGTCTCTCACAGTATAGTTTTCTTACCTTAATCATGGTCTGTATGAAGCTCTGGTGTAATTTTTGGTTATTCAGTGTACACAGGGCCTTCATTCGAAGCCCCAGACCGGGCTACTGCAGATGACAAGAATAGGACTTTGTGTTCCTCATCATCCTCAAAGGGCAGTATAGCCTGGTGGTCTTGTATGAAGACTGTGAGCCAAGGGACTTCAGTTCAAATCCTGGCTGTTACTTCTTCACTCTATGACTTTGGGCCAGTCACTTAGCTGCTGTCTCCCTCAGTGTTCTGATCTGTAAAATGGGACAATAAGGCTAACTGCGTCATGGAGGTGTTCTTTATTTCTTCCTTTTTTCCTTTATTTCTTTCATTGTTTCATTTTTCCAGATCATGATCTTCCCCCGGGCATCAATTCTCATGTAAACACTTTTATCAACTTATCTCCTAACAAAGTGCCTGGCATATATATCTAACATACTTCTGAATGACTGAATTAATACATTTAAAACAAACCTCCAAGTTGAAATTACTAAATTTTCTGTTATTTTAGTGTATGTCAATAGTTCACACTTTAACATATATAGAACACTCTAAAAAGAATCCAGATAAAAATTTACTTTGTAACGTCACTGTGGAATGACTGATTACTTTTGTGTGGCCTTTTCAGCCATGGCCTTCTAACTCTCTCCCAGGTCATTGGGCAGGACTGTGTGATAGGGTAATTGTGGCCCACCAAGGGGATTGGTCAGCTCTGCCTTAAAAGAGAGCCAATTCAAGAACAGAGAGGAGGATCCTATCACCACCAAGGAAGAACAGCTAGGAGCAGAGAGTGCATCCTTTGGACCCGGATCCCTGTGCTGAGAAACTCTTGGAAGTGAGAAATGGAGAGAGAGAGAGAGAGAGAGAGATGTAACCCTGAAGATCTTGAGAAGTGGTGGCAAGAGAGACCCGGCAGCAGGAGAGACAGCACGGTGGGCTTCCCAGCCCACAGAGAGAGAAAGCTGAGTGCCTTTGGGCAGAGGCCTAGGGTCAGGGAGAGGTGTGCCTGTGAGCATGGCTGGGAAGAGGCTGTCCTGGTGGAAGAATTGTATCCTGAGTGTTCCTGAGCCTGAATTGTAACTTGTTACTTCCTTAATAAACTGTGAGCTCTGTGTGGTCATTACAGTGAATTATCAAACCCAGCAGAGAAGTAGAGAGTGCTGTGGGAGGGACGGTTGGTGTCAGAGTGGTAAAGATAGTGGAGACAGAAGGTATGTCTGACCTCCGCCTCATAAGAATCAGCCTTGGGCTGTTGATTTTGATTCTCCTTTCCCCTTGTGAAATAGAGGAGTTCATATACTGCCCTCAAGCCATTTTTACAGTCATGCAAACCAAGTTTTTCATCTTTAAGTTCCAACAAATTATCAAGAAATTAAGGGAGTGTGTAATATAATTGCCAACATTTTCTTTTATTGTATCAAACTATTAAAAGTAAAACAAATAAGCAAGTCAAAAAAGAAGGAGGAGGAAAAGGAGGATGGATAACAAGCAAAAAGAAGAGAACCAGAGAAATATGGTCGTATACTGGCATTTAGATTGCCAGGCAAGAGAACTGTGTGAATTTGAAATTCTTCAGTTTTGGGGGGAGAAGTAAGATGAAAAAGCCCCACTCATTTGGAACTGTGGCTATGCAGTGATAGAAAATATTCTCTTTAAGTCAAAGTTAAGTTATTAATGACTTTATGAGCTTATGTAAGTATTGTGTTTCTTCACACATTTCACCGAAGAGCATCACAAACTTTCTACTGTGAATTTGCTGAAACAAACAGTAGTTTATTTTTCTTTGCTGGAATTACAAACTGCAAGATTTGGACAGAACTCATGGATACTTTATAAAACCAAACGTGCTGCTGTCAAGTCAATTCTGACTCATAGCAGACCCTACAGGACAGAGTAGGACTGCCCCATAGGGTTTCCAAGGAGCGGCTGGTGGATTCCATCTGCCAACCTTTTGGTTGGCACCTGAGCTCTTAACCACTGTGCCACCAGGGCTCTAGATACTTCATAGGGCATAACAAAAGTATGCATGCAGAATTTGGAATTGTTTATTTGGGGGGGAAGAAATTAATAAATTAAGAAATAGCTCTCTAAAATCAATATATAGTGGCCATTGAATCTGAGGAGTTTTCACATCCTATTGAAGACACTGGGGCCCTGGTGGTGCAGTGATTAAGCATTCGACTGCTAACCAAAAAGTTGGCAGTTCAAGTCCACCAGCTGCTCCTTAGAAACTGTGTGGCAGTTCTACTCTGTCCTATAGGGTCACTATGAGTCAGAATTAACTCAACAGCAATGGGTTTGGTTTCGTTTTTGGTACTGAAGACAATAAGGAGCCCTGGTGGTGCAGTAGTTAAAGTGCTCAGCTGCTAACCAAAACCCAAACCCACCAGCCGCTCCAAAGGAGAAAGATGTGAAAATCTACTTCAATAAATATTACGGCCTTGGAGACTCTATGTGGCAGTTCTACTCTGTCCTATTGGGTCACTATAGAAATTAACTTGACAGCAGCAGCTTGGGTTTGGGCTTTATTGAAGACACTAGGATATAGTTGCAAGGAAAGAATTAAGGTGACAAAAACTTTCTCAATCTAAAATAACAATTTCTAAAGAAAGAATATTTTGATGGAAAATACATAATCATGTAAATGGTAAATGGAGAGATTAAAGATTAAGAACTGTTTTCTGTCTCCAGTATTATCAAAAGTAGAGTTTCTGTAAGAAGAGCATTTAAGAAATTGTTCCTGTCCTGCTCTTTGCCTCTGAATAACACCGCTGTATCAGGCTATTAGAACTTAATAATAAGAATGATCCAATTCCTCTTCTTAGTTCTGATCTGATGCTAGGTAATCAACTTCTTGATTATAGCTTGTCTCCTATCATATCATTCCACAAGTTGAAAATGCACTGACTACTTGCAACTAGAGCAATTTTAGCTCTCATTGGGAAACAAAGAAAATTTATTTCATTTGTAGCTGACTTTTGAACATGATGTTCCCTGTCTACTGAGATAAAAATCCTGTTTGTTGGAATAAAAGAAATAGCATTTAGAAAACACCTGTGTGATACACACTTGATTTTTTTTTATTACAGTCAATCCTGACAACAACAGAGTTAGGAGTTATTACCAATATTTTATAAGTCGGGAAATTTAAGCTCAGAAGCATTAAGGGACTACATTACAGACACATACTAAGTACAAGAGTCATGAATTGAACTCCGTTTTTTATGGTTTCAAAGTTTATGCTTTGTTTTGCATTACAACATGCTACTTTCTGTTTCTGGGACAACTTGCTGGCATCTCCTCATAATAATTAATGTGAACAGTATGTTATTTAACAGTTAACTGTTCTATTATGTTTACATATTTGATTATTTTGACTTGAGTAAATTGTGAGTCTTCTAGGTCAAGATGCATACCATGGACTTCTGCATTTCCTACACTGCCTCATGCCTACTTAGGCAACATGGTCACAAGGTTATCTATACTGACTGACTCTTTGATTTTCTGTAATTTTAAGTACACCAATAATACCATAAATTAATTTTGATTATGCTTAAGCCCACTTATTCTTTTTGTTTTTTTAGTTTGCTGTGCCAAATAATTGTTTTGCCTAAACCTTTCACTTATAAACTGTTTATTTTTAGCATCTTTAAATACAACTTATGGAGTGAGAGAAAAAGGTCACAAATGGTAATGGTAGTTCACAATGAAAGCCGTTTATCATTAGGGGGTAATTAAATTTTTGCAGCTTTTCCTCATTAACTCACCTACTCAACTTAATTTCTATTGATTCTTGTCTCAAATAATTGAGGAAAATTATTACTAATTTTATGTACTCTTGAATACTGAGCTTAATCCAAAGCCTAATTGCTAATTTTTAGCTTCTGTATTCATCAAACTCACCTGTGCTTGCCATTATTTTTCTCTTGCAGTTAGGCTCCGTCCAATATTATCAACTCATCTCAGAGACTTAAGGAAAGTTCTTGGACCAATTTTTTTAATTCTTTCTCTGGTAACTGAAAAAAGTCTTTTTTGAAGCATGGCTTTAAGGAAACTAATGATATTCCAATATTTTACACAAATAATGGGACTCCAGCAGTACTACTTATGATGGCATGCAAGCATTATAAAATACTAGGGCTTCCAGGCCTTCAAAGGTCACCTAGTACAATTATAGAAACCTTGGTGGTATAGTGGTTAAGTGCTATGGCTGCTAACCAAAGGGTCAGCAGTTCAAATCCACCAGGCGCTCCTTGGAAACTCTATGGGGCAGTTCTAACTCTGTCCTATAGGGTCAGTATGAGTTGGAGTTGACTCTTTGGCAATGGGTTTGGTTTTCTTTTTTAGTGCAATTACACATCTGCTGCTAGAGTTCCTTTTTCACCGTTGGTAGGCCTAGCTTTCATTCCTGCTGACACAATTCCAGTGACTGGGGGTGGCGGAGACCATGTCCTGGAAAGTTCATTATAACAGTTCATAACGATACTGACTCTCTATGGGACTACTCCAAGTAAATATGATTTTAGTGATAAGTTTGACATTTTATGGTTTCCAGATAAATTTATATAAAATTTTGTAATATTTGTAATACATAGTTACATTGCAACCTTCCTATTGATATGGAATTTAACTACAAAATTGGGTTATAGTTATTATTATTATATTACCTTTTAATAAAGTGGCATGAACATATGCCCATCAAATATTTGTTGATGTTTCCAGAAAAAAGTATCAGTAATCTAACAATCATCTAAGGCCGATTGACAGTTTTATGACCCCCCATAGGCACCAATAGCTTGTTTAAGAGAAATCTTCACCTTGCTTCCACTCTCACGTCAGCAAGAAATCAAGTTTGCATCAATAAACCATAAAGGAAACACTACTGGGTCCACAAACTTCATAGAGAAGCTCTGTGGGGAGGACCTAAAAGATCAACTATCGACGTGCTTTTTACGCCTCTTTACTCTTCTGTTTTACGGTGATGCTGGGTGGGAGGGGGGAGATCCAACATCTGCTTGGGGTTTGAAATCTATGCTGGGGTTTCTGAAGTAAAAGGGAAGTTATCCCAAGGTTTAGAAAAGGAGGGCAGAAGATGTACGAAATTCTTTGTATTTTTGTCATCTTCTACAAGAATGATCAGTTTTATATGGGCCATATATTCTGTTTGAAAGTTTTAAACATTTCAAAAGACTAAGTGTGTCCTTTACTGGTTTATAAACTAGGGGTAAAATAATTAAAGTTGCATCATCTTCATTTGCTGAGTTACAAAACTGACAGGGATTTGAATAAAGTGTTCTAGGGATAGTAAAACGTATGTGTGGCTACCACGTCCCATAGTTTATCTTTCGGAAAATTCCAAGTGTACAACTACTGAAGACGCTGTGGAATTTAAGTATTCAGTACTGGGAGTCGAGGATAAACAGTAATGCATTGTACTTTATACAGACTCCTAAACAATTTATCAAAATCTATTAGGGTTATTGATTATCTAATCTTCCCCAGTAGAATATGTGCTCTCTGAAAGTAAAATTGTGCTTTGTTCCATTAGCATATCCACTCTTTGGCATAAAGTCATTGATTAGAATAGAAATGAACACTCAATTCTTCTGAGAGACTTTTGTATCAGGTGATACGAGAATCCATCAAAGTTTTACCCAATTTGGAAAAAAAATTTAAATATTCAAACATGGAATGTTCACCATTACATTATTGTCAACTGTCTAAAGCAATAATATTGCACATGTTCCTCTTAAAAGCAGCATTGGTGGGATACAGCATTAACAAAAACACTGAACTTCTTTTCCAGTTTCATTTTTCAATAAGTATCTTTCTTGATCTTCAGAGGGAAAAAAACACTTCTCAAATCATGATTACTCCTGAAGAGTGCATCTAGCCAAAAAAAAGGAAAGAACCTTTTTACAATTACTTACAAAAATGAAGAGGCTCTAATATCACACAGCAAGCTCACGATGCGGGCTTGTAAACTACTTAGCTTGGCCGTTTCCTCTCATAGGATCCCTTATAAACACCAGGTAGGGAAACCCTCAGATCTTACTCAGTGTCATATACCTAGGATGTGGCTGACATACTGATCACTAGAATTTTTATTTATCTATTTATTTTTGGAATGATTAGCTTGAATGACAGTGCATGGAAGTCTAGTGCATTTCCTTTTGTGTTCTGCATGTTAATGCTCAGTTGAGGATGAAACAAGCTTCCCCATCATCGGTTGTAGCTCCCGGAGACCTAGTTTCCCTCTCACATGACAGCTGCAGTGGAATACAAAAAAGACCTGTTAGACTTCCCTCTATTACATCCATTTTCAAATTAAATTTCTTCCCAAAATATGTTCAGTGAATACAAAATACAAAGCATTTAAAAATTCTGAGTTCTAAGACATTGCCACGTCATCTTAGTACTGACTGAAATGATGTTTAATTTGAATGGCAGTAATTTTTATATGTTGCATTTCTAGAGTCACCTTGAACATATCACATTTTAACCTTAAAATATATTTCTTATTAAATTAAAAAATAGTCACCCAGAGAGTGATGTGTGTTGAGGCTTAGATAATTGTCTTCCAGGTTCTTTAAAAATATTTTCCTAAAATAACCTTTTACTTACGAATAATATTCCCTAATGTAGTTTTGAGGAGCCGTGATGGACAGTGGTTCAACTACTCGGCTGCTAGCCAAAAAGGTCAGGGTTTGAACCCACCAGCTGCTCCATGGGAGAAAGATGTGGCAGTCTGCTTCCATAAATATTACAGCCTTGGAAACCCTCTGGGCAGTTCTACTCTGTCCTACAGGGTCGCTATGAGTCAGAATCAACTCTGATAGTAGTGGGTGAAGTGGGTGTGAATATGGTTTTAAACCATAAATAAAGTAGCTTGGTAAAATGAATTACTTTATTTTTCTTATTTAATAATAAATGGGCTAAAATCCATTTGGAAAGGAGTTCTCCGTACCTGTTGTTGTTGTTCTGTTTTGCTAATCAATAAACCGTCATCTTTGGTGGTGCTGTGCACTAGGTATGATTTTCAGTGGTTAAACTCACAAAAACTTAGAAAAATAAATCACTAGAATGTTGTAACTTGCCTAGTATGACTGAGTGTAGATCTTCTAGTTTAATTTTTGCTTTGCTAAGTAAACAAAATATCATATTTATGTCATATATGTGCCAGATACTTGTCAGATACTTGTCACATATATGCCATATATAACATGTCAAACATTATTTTGGAAAGTCCTCTCTGTGGATTTTTAGTAGCAAATAAACAGGTGTGTGAGTTATCTGATTTCCCTGTTGCTATCAGTCCTTCCAGTGGGCCTGTGACACCGGCAAAAAGTCGTCATGAACAGGCAAGTTGGTGATCGGGAACCCCAGGTTGAGTAAGGACAGTGTGGATGTGTTGTGAGGTTGTTAACCATTGTCATAGGGCAACATGTGTACTAACTGTTTAATGAGAAGCTATTTTGTTCTGTAAGCCTTCATCTAAAGTGAGAATAGCAGCACAATGGGAAGAGCACAGTCGATGTCACTGAACTGTGCATGTAGAAGTTTTTGAAATGGTGTATATTTGGCTATGTATATTTTCACCAAAAAAAAAAAAAAAAGAGGTCAAAAAGGGAGAGGGTTGACATGTTGTGGGGTTGTTAACCAATGTCATAAAACAATATGTGTACTACTGTTTCATGAGAAACTATTTGTTCTGTAAACCTT
>NW_004444088.1:1618369-1665353 GCF_000243295.1 Trichechus manatus latirostris
CCACAAAAAAAAAAGAAACTCAGCATGAAAACTCAGCCTGGCGATTATGATCTTATCTGTTGCCTCTTCTGTGCCATTTAATTCCCCAGAACATACCTTTAAGCTATTTTACCTTGTGGCAATCAAATTTTCAGTGTATGAAGGACCCGTTTTTCCAAAGCTTACGAGAAATTTATGTTCTGAGTATTTAGCAAGGCTGTTTAGCAACCACTTCCTGAAGCAGCTCTCCTGTGAGTACTGAAAAGCATCCCTTCCTGCAGGAAAATATCGAACTGCACAGCTGTTAGAGATTCTCAATTATCAGTTTATGTTTAGGAAACGTGCATACATGAATAACTCTAAAATAAATGACTTTCCTCAATCACTTCTACTCTCCATGCAAACACATTATTTATTATTGTGGTTACAGTGTGGTTTGAGCGTTTTCTTGAAGTCCCTGGGTAACACAAACGGTGAGTATTCAGCTGCTAACTGAAAGGGTAGCGGTTCGCATTCACCCAGGTCTGTCTGCTTCCGAAAGCTCACAGCCTTGAAAACTCTGCGGAGAAGCTCTACTTTCCAACACACGGCGTAGCCAGGAGTCGGAATCAACTCGATGGCAACGGGTTTGGGTTTTTTTTTTTTTTTTTGGTTTTAGTATTTACTTACCATATATTAAAAAGTTGTTTTTATTTATCTTTCACCCCTGGGTGGCACGAACAGTTAACCAGCTTGGCTGCTAACTGAAAATTTGGAGGTTCGGGTGGATCCAGAGCCTCCTTGGAAGAGACGTACTTCTAACAAATCAGCTATTGAAAACCCTGTGGAGCACAGGCTTACTCTGATACATATGAGATTGTCATGAGCTAGAATCAACTCAACGGCAGCCATAAAAAAATGTTACGTATCACTACTCGAAATATTTATCGTGAAACACATGAAAATAGCTTTACCAAAGGTTGTTTCTAATTTTTGGCTATTATAAATTCTTCTAAGAACAATTTTCATTGCTTTTGGTCACAATATATATGCTTTTTGGGAGGATATTTCTAAGAATGGAATTGCTGATTTGTAGTATATATAACGCAAAATAGCTATCCAAAGTGATTGTACCAATTTCATACCCTCTTGAGGAGTGCATGAGAGCACCAGTTTTTTCCACATAAATAAGAACATTTACTATTACATGTCTTTTTACTTCAGTGATACCGGCAGGTGTGTATTTATACACGTACATATATACACTTATCTACATACGTACGTATATACATACACAGTTATGGACTGGATGTGTTTAGCTTTTTGATTTGGGACTTATTTGAAACTTTCCATTCATTCCATGTGAGGAATCAGCTGCTGGAAGCTCATACTACTACTCCAAAGCCCCAGAAGCAAGCAATCCATATAAATCCTTATACAGCATCTGCAGATGATCCTGGGGGCACATTTAAAGTTTATTTATGACTTAAAAACACAATACACAAACAAACCACAATTCAGGGTTTAAAAGAAACATTACTCTTATGCTGTTTATTTTTTTAGTTATGTTTTTGCTACATTGAAATGCACATAATTTAAGTGTACAATTCAGTGAGTATTGAAAAATGTATAAACCCATGTATCCATCATCCCAGTCAAGATATAAAATATTTCAATAACTACAGAAGGTTCTGCTTCACCTCTTTTAGTCAAGCCCTGTCCTTCATAGCCAAAAGCTATTTTGATTTTTATCACCATAAATTTGTCTGCTCCTGAAATTCATTTACACAAAAGCATAAAGTATATACTGTACATTCTTACCTCTAGACTCCTTCATTCAAGAAAATGTTCTTCAAATTCATTCCTGCGTTTATGTGTTTTAGCTGTTCATTTTCAATTGCTACGAAGTATTCTATTATTCTGTTGTACAAATATACCACCCTCCTGTTCATGGACATTTAGGTTGTTTTTGGTTTGGGACTATGATTAATATAGCAGATATGGGAAATTGTGAGGAGATTACTAACTCTTTAAATAAAATCATTCAATGTTTGATTTGTTAACACAAACAAGTAGCAGTTATGTGATTTACAAAAATATTAAGTTAAAACAAAACAAGCAGACTATTTTAAAATTGGAATCATAAGCAAACCTCAAGTGTGCAGCTTAGAAGAATATAAATCTTAATGGATGACACGGAGAAAGCAGAATTGATTCTCTAGTTTGTTTCTGTCGCTCCTGGAAAGACAACCATAGTCAAATGAAAATTGAGACATTGAGTAATTAAAACGCCAGGAACAGAATATGTTACTTTAAATTCATAATGTTCTCCAGGTGCAGGAAAAAACACTGAGATAATTTGAAGATATGATTGTAACAACAAATTTGACATTCTTAAGGGAAACATAAAGAAAGAAGACAAAATTTAAAAAATTGTTTAAGAAAAGGCTACCCTAATGTCTAAAAGAAAAGTCTGAATTACTAATATTTTAGGCCAGAGAGCTTGGTCTCCCCCAAAATTAAAAATTAGAGAGGGGACAAGGTGTTTTATCAGCGTTAGGACAAGGAATACTGTGCAATTCAAGAGCCAGTGCAGGACAAAGAAGAAATTATGTCCCAACCAGACTCCTATTATCCTAAATGCATTCTCTACTGACATTTCATAGATGCAGAGTATCTTCATTTCACCAAGTTAATCAGAATAGTCCATTATAATATTCAGACAAGATCAGATGAAATTTGAATAATGTTAAAGCCAAATAGTTGAACAACTATTTGCACACTGGGTGAGTGTTGGCTGGAAGAAAAGCCCTGAGTGGAGCACTACAGAGAACGACACTCGGTGAGGACTCGTTAAATGTGCTCAAAGAACACTTGAATGAGAATGTGGGTCGGCATCGTCGTATCTGGAAGAAACTTTCCTTCCATTGACAAATCACGGGCCATATTTGCTGCTAGGATCACAGAGCATTTGCTATTAAAGACAATCTAAAGTTTAAATTATTTTATGTAAGTGATTGCCCTGAAGGCAGTTTTTTCTCAGTTATCTAATGTACAGCAAAACACACACACACACGTATTTATGGCTAATCCAGCAGTGGATATGTTTTAGTATTGGTCTTACCTATGCACTTAGTTTGACAAAATTTGTCAAGCCTGTAAAGTGGAATTCTGAGTGAATTTTAATGGTTAAAGGTGAGTTTTTTTTTTTTTTATATATACTTATATTCCATCATCCTAGGCTCTGGAATAAAATAATAATACTTGGAGAATTAACTGAACTGGAAGCTTCAAAGCTTATTATATAAACTGAAATATGCACATTATGTAACAAAGAGTTATATAAAAAAAAACCCTGTTAAAATTTGGGAGGATAATTACCTTGGTGATATAGACTGTCTAGAAGATAGAACTCAATTCATTATTGATTTCAGTAAATACAGGCGCAAAAATATAACTTACGTTAAAATAACAACAGGAAAGCACTTATATGCCCATAAATAGGAGATTGTGCACATGGATTAAGGTTAGCCATATGTTTTCCCCTAGCTTTGGGAAACACATTATGAAGCCTAAATGCAGGCTTAAGAGAGAATAACATTTGTTTCCTCTTAACCATTTCTAAGCAGCCTAATACATAGCTTTGTCATCAGGCATTCAGAAACAGGGATGAAATTATTAAACAGCAATGAATAAAAAACACACAGCAGAAAAGAAAAAGGAAAAAAATGCAGAAAGCAACCATAAAATCAGCGGAAAAGTTAAGTAAGTATAGAAGATGAAGTTAATCAGTGGTACAAGCATATGCCCAAAAGGCATTCATTCATTTAAACAAACGTTTGTTGAGAACCTACTATGTGCCAGACCCTTGTAAAATCATGGAATTCAGCAGGAAAAAAAAGCAATCAAAATTACTGACATAAAGGATAAAAGGGGAGACAAATTACACATAATCTTCAAATGGTGCAACTTTAGGTAGACTGGTCATGAAAAACTTAACCAATGTGACATTTTGGCAAAAATTTGAAGAAGGTGAGGCTAATGAAGAAATGTCTCATGTATGCATCTAGGGAAAGATTAGAATTGCCTTTTCTTAGGTAAGGAAGACTGTGAAGTATGCTGAGTATTTTGAGGGATTGATCAGATGTTTGAGGTTTGGATATGTAAAGATGTTGAAATGCAGATATTGAAAAACCAGTTGGACACATAGTAGGTTGGAATCCAGAGGCAAGATCTTGCGTGAAGGTATGAATTTACGAGTTGTCAGCAGTTAGATGGTGTTCAAAGTTCACGAGAGTTTCTTGGGTATTGCAAATGCCTTGCACTGGAGTACTAACTTAAAGTTTGGCGGTTCTAACCTACCCAGAAGTGCCACTCAAGAGAGGCCTGGTGATCAGTTTCCATAAAGATTAAAAACCAAAACCAAACCCATTGCTGTAGAGTTGATTCTGACTCCTAGTGACCCTATAGGACAGAGTAGAACTGTCCCATAGGGTTTCCAAGGCTGTAGATCTTTATAGAAGCAAACTGCCACATCTTTTTCCCATGGAGCAGGCTGATGGGTTTGAACTGGCTGACCTTTAGGTTAGCAGCTGAGTGCTTAACCACTGTGACACCAGGGCTCCTTCCATAAAGATTACAGCTAAGAAAACCCTAAGGAGTAATTCTAATCTGTAACACATGTGGCTGCCATAAATTGGAATCAATTCAATAGCAACGGGTTTGGTTTTTAGTATAAAGTCCATGATGCTGGGTGAGATAACCAAGGAAGTGAGTATGGACGGTAAAAGGAAGGAAAGATAAAGCCACATCCTAGAGGATTCCAATGAGTAATTAAATTGGCAAGATGAGAAGGATAGAGTAAGGAAGCTGAGAAGGCACGCATTCAGTGGTATAGAGACAGACTGGAGTTCCCTGGGAGCCAAGTGAAGAAAGTATTTTCCAAAACAGAGAGTGGTCAACTGTTCCAATCAATTTGTTGGTGGGTCAAAAATCATGATGAATAATATAAACCATGAGTTTACCAACGTGACACCAAAAAAATAAACACATTGCCTTCGAGTCGATTCTGACTCATAGAGACCCTATAGGACAGAGTGGAATTGCCGTACAGAGTGTCCTAGGCGGCACTCTTTATGGGAGCAAATCACCAGGTCTTTTCTTCTGTGGAGCTGCTGGTGGATTTGAACCCCTGACCTTTCAGTTAGCAGCCGAGCCCTTCACCATTTGAAAAACTGAAAGTTTGCCAGATTATTGATAGAGGCTATGGTCTATTACAATACTGTTAACTCATGATCACATCATTTTGAGTGTAATGGGTACAGCTTATGCAGTAATTTATCAATAAATGTAGAAAACCATGAATATTTTACTACATTTTACATAGGGGGCAATATTTTAACAAATATCCAATTCAAAATCAGAATGTTAAGATTAAAAGCGGAAGTGGATAATTCACTGGGATATTTTCTAAAATGTCCTAAGCTTTCACACAAGCCAGCTCTGAATAAAATCTTCATAAATATTTTATGTAGAGTGTTTATAGTTCCAAGGATGAATAGAATCAAGCATGACCTCAAACCTTTTATAGCAGAGTTGAAAGAATAATTTTATTTCCTTCTAAGAAAACTCATAGACATGGTAAGTATATTAAACTAATGTTCAGAAGCAAGAAGAAATTTTCAATCTTATCAGAAATGAGTTGAGACAGATTTTTTTAAGCATCAATAATGTAATTTCTGTCAACTAGACTGTGGTTATATCAGGAAAATAGAACAATAAATTTGAGCCTATACTCCATAATAATAATGCCTCCAGCCATGGTGCTGAATATTGTCAGTCATGTGTGACATACGGTTACTAAAATAAATGGTGCCGATAATTGAGATCTCGGACAGGATTCAAGGGATATCGTTATTGATAGTGCAAGAATAATGGGAAGAATTTACAAAATTACGTTTTTAACAAAGCCAATGTGTGCAATAATTTATCCATCTGTTTTATTTGACAATAAGCCACAGAGCAATGTTTAAGTCCTGTGGAATGACAATAATAGAGACTTGGAGGTAAGATGGTAGATATCTTAATTTTAATCATACACTTTTTAAACAAATTTTATGATTGCAAAATTAACTAGTAAGTAACCATTTCCTGGAAAAATATTGGTCAAAATACAACTGTAAGTGTTGAGAGAACTTAACAGCAGCACATGCGTAATATATGTAGTCAAGAACTGTAATCAAGAACTGCCACTGAAATTCTTCAATCTTACCCTCTGTCCATGAGCAAAAAGCTTAAGTTGTGTAAACTCTGTAGGGATGTGAATTCCATGGAATCTTTCTAATAAAAGACACTCTGATTCTGTGACTTTACTTTTGAATCTTCCAGTAACATAGATGGAAGGCTTATATTGTTAGTTGCTGTTAAGTTGGCTCCGACTAGTAGCGACTTTTATAAGCGAACAGCACACTGATGGTCCTGGGCCTCTTCATGATGGTTACTGTGTTTGAGTCATTGCTGTGGCCGTTGTGTCAATCTCTTTCATTGTAAATAGCAGAGCGAAGCGTCTGACCTCCTGTAACTTCACACGGGCTGAGAGAATCACCATCAGCATCAGTCCAAGGCTGATTCTTCTGAAGCGGAGGTCAGACATACCTCCTGTCCCCAAACTTTTCACATATTCTGACATCAGCCATCCCTCTCACGGCACTCTCTACTTCTCTGCTGTATTTGATAATTTGTTGCAATGGCCACACGGAACTCACAGACAATACTCACAGTTGTGCTGTTTGTTAAGGAAGTAACAGGTTACAATTCAGGATCAGGAATGACTCAGGATACAGTTCTTCAGTTAGGACAGTTTCTCTTTCCTATAGGTTGCTACGAGTCCTCATTGACTTGACGGCAATGGGTTTGATTTTTTATGTGTATTGTAAATCCCATCATATTAAATTTGCTATAAACAATTTTGTGCTTGTTAAGAAAATTGAAAAAGTAAAACAAACAAACAAAAAGGTATTTGCTATTTACCGATATACTTAGTGTTTCTGCAGCTCTTCAATCCATCTTGTTGATTCATATGCCAAATTCTCTCAGCTTTATTTTAATCAACAAAAAATAACTTAGGTTTGAAGAACATTTTTATTGAAAATAGAAGCACAGATACAACACATTTGGGGGAGTTAATTAGATATTGAGTTTTTGATATTATCTCCAAATTGATTTGTGCTTAGTCACCCCCGAATGGGAATATCCGTCGTTTGCACTGACAAATTCTAGGGGACAAGCCACCACTAAGACAGCAAACTCTCTTTCTGCCAAATTAGAGGCAAATCACATTCTCTCCTCCTCTATTATATTTTTTTAGGCATAAGAAATTTTTGTCACTCAAGCTCCAAATTACTCATTATAATCTCTCTGAATGGCCCCTCTCCTTAGCAGATTCAAGCTCCAGAAACTCACTGCACCCCATATTTCTTACCTTAAAAATCCTTACTTTCCCCAGTCTCATTTATAGGATGGAGTTGTTCATTAGTTACAAGACTTCAATCAACTTCTAGAACGTCTCCTGTATATCTGTTGTTGAGATAATCTTGATAGAAACTCACTTTGAAATATGAGCATTATTTGCTACAAGTTTTCATGGAGCAACATTCAAAATTCGGTTAGAAACTAAAATTTTAATCTCTTACAATTCAGTTGCTCATAAAGTTTTATTGGGAAGAGAAGATGCACACACATTAAAGCAAACAGTTGTTGTTAGGTGCCGTTGAGTCGTTCCAACTCATAGCGACCCTATGAACAAGAACCAAACACTGCCTTGTCCTGCTCCATCCTCACAATTGTTGTTATATTTGAGCCCGTTGTTGCAGCTTATCCATCCCCTTGAGGGTCTTTCTTTTTTCGCTGACCATTTACCAAACATGATGTCTTTCTCCAGGGACTGGTCCCTCCTAATAATGTGTCTGGCAGTCCTCGCTTCTACGGAGCACTCTGGCTGTACTTCCTACAAGATTGATTTACTAGTTCTTCTGGCAGTCCATGATATATTCAAAATTCTTCACCAACACCATAATTCAAAGGCAACAATTCTTCGGTCTTCCTTATTCGCTGTCCAGCTTTCACATGCATATGAGGCGATTGAAAATACCACGGCTTGGGTTAGACGCACCTTAGTCCTTAAACAGTAGTCTGATTATTTTAAGGAGCCTTTGTGACAAGTGTTTAAAGCAATCGACTGCTAACCGAAAGGTTGGTGGTTCGATACCACCAGGGGCTCCGCGGGAGAAAAATGTGTCAGTCTGCTTCCCGAGAGATTTACGGCCTTAGAAATCCTATGGGGTCGTTGTGAGTTGGAATTGACTAGAAAGGCAGTGGGTTTGGGTTTTGCAGTTATTTTGTGATTAGGGAGAAGACATGAAAAATAATCTGCATGTTTAATAAAAGTGTGAATCAACAAGAAACCTAATGGTAGGGACTTAAGTAGAAAATAGAACTTGAGATGGATCTCAAAGGATTCCTAATATTTGGAAAGATTTTAGTCTACCTGCAGACTAACAAGTTAGCCTGATGCAATTTCTTGGATCCTTGTAGATGACATCTAGTAGCTAGAATATCAGCATTTTTGGGTACCAGTCCTCTGAACCCCAGCTCTTAGAAGGCGAGGAAAAGAGGGCCAAATGATACCTAAGCACACAGTGGGTTTCGTTGTAGAAGAGTAACCCAGAGGTTAAAAAAGGCAAATCTTTTATGACAGACAGCAAGCACATCTACCTTCTGATCCAGAGGGAGACAGCCTTTCTGTCTTCCAGATATGTTCACTATACAAACATCCTTGAAAAGATAATCCAGAACAAAAGGCAGTTACTGTCTTGCTTGCAAGGCATGAACAAACACGAGAGCTCTATGGAGAATTATGTCACACAGGGGCAAGATGTCAGATTGCCACTCTAGTCTGTGTTAGTTGTGATGAGGGGACGGAGTTATAGTTAAAGTATATGTTATATGTTACATTATATTCAAATATATATTGTATTCAAACAGTGTGTATGTATAAACAGGCATTTGCCTAGAGGTGCCTGTATCAATATCAGCTGTGCCAACTTCCCTGCCGGGGTCTAGGTGCACTCTTGCCTGGGGGAAATCTGATGATCAGAGCTGTCACATGAGGATCAGGCTAGGGTGACGAGTAGATGCAAAATGATCTTCCTGCAATACCTGCCTCAAGATCCCGTGTTTTAGATTGGACCAAAGAAAAGGCACCGCCTTCCCTCCTTCCCTCCTTTCTCCCGACCTCCATTCATCCTTCCCTCCCTCCCTCCCTTCCTCTTTCCCTCCCTCCATCCCTCCTTCCCTTCCTTCCTTCCCTCCCTCCTTCCTTTCTCTCTCACTTTCTTTCTTTAATACCCGGTCAGTGATTTATTAATGATATTTATATTTTAAAAGAATCATAATTTTCTTTATTGTTTTCCTATTTTCACTTTCTGTTGTTTCTGTTCTACTTTTAAATTGCTCTTCTTTCTCTAGCTTCCTAAATAAAGTGGACGCAAGGATTATTTATTTTAGCCCTTTCCTCCTTTTGGATATATATTCAATGCTATAAATTTACTTTCGTTGTTGTTAGGTGCCACGGAGTCAGTTCCAACTCGGAGCGATCCAATGCACAGCAGAAGGAAACCCTGCCGGTCCTGCGCCATGCTCACCATCATTGTTACGCTTGAGCCCATTGTTGCAGTCACTGTGTGAATCCATCTCCTTGAGGGTTTTCTTTTTCACTGACCCCTTCTGCTTTACTAAGCATGACGCCTTTCTCCAGGGACTCATCTCTCCTGATAACCTGTCCAAAGTATGTGAGGCATAGTCTTGTCATCCTTGCTTCTAAGGAGCCTTCTGGCTGTACTTCTTACTGCTTTCACTATATAGCCCAACTTTTGATAAGCTGTATTTTCTTTTTCATTTAGTTCAAAATGTTTTTAATTTCTCTTAAGACTTCTTTAGCCCTTGTGTTATTTAGTAGTGTGTTGTTTAATCCTTAAATATTTTGGGACTTTCCAGCTGTCTTCGTAGAGATTTCTGGATGAATTCCATTGTGGTCCCAGATCATACTTTGCATGATTTTTATTCTTTTTAATTTGTTGAATAATTTTATGGTCCACGATGTGCTTTCTCTGGTGAATATTCAGTATTGTTTAAGTATCAGTGTTTATATTCCAAGCTGCTTCAGAGGACAGTTTTACCTATGTTTGAACATTACATAATAGTTTACTCCTGTGTTCCAGGGTTTTGCCACCCAATCTCAAATACACTTCCACATGTTTTAGGCTTTTATTATGGCAGCATTTCACTCTAGGTATTAATTTACGCATTTATTAATTACTGTTGCAAAACAAACACTTCAAACTCTCAGTAGTATAACACAAAAAAGCATTTGTGTGTTTACTAATCTGATCCCAGTGGGTCAGCTGGGAAAGCTGTTGCAATTCCATTCTTTTGGGATGACTGATAAGTTCTATTTCAAATGGGATGAAACTGAGGCATAGGTTTTTGGAACACCACTTTTCCAGGAAAATATTTGCACATAGTAATTGATAGTTTTACAAAGGTGCAGAGACATGCACACTTCTTTTTGCGGGAGGATCTGTAAAGTTACATGGCAAATGCTGAGGATATAGGAGGGATGAAAAACTGGGGCCAATAATTTTATCTTAAAAAATGGGATAGCCATTGCATCGATCTCTTAAGTTTGCAGTCAGTTAATATGTGTGAAATGTTTGGGACAGTTTCTGGCATTTGGTAAAAGGCAATATATGTTAACTCTTATTTTTTTACAAGTTCATTTAAGAAGTGCAAAGTAGTCATGGAAACTAAAGTGCGTGTGTTTCTAAGCTTCATCTTTGTGCTAAGCTAATGAGATTCAAACATCTAGCTTTCCTTCAGGGGTTTTGTGAAGACTATGTATTGGCTTATAATAAATGACTGTATTTGGATAAGGAGAACGCAATTCTGACATATGTGTCTCATGAATATTTTAGGTTAAAAATATAGAGCGATTCGTTGGTTTACTGGTAATGAAGGAAAGAAAGAGCTAATGTGGCACTATATCCCCAAGCCAAAAAGAGTTAGTGCTGTGAAGGCTGAAAAATTAAGCAACTAAAGAGAGAATGAAGGGATCATGCAGCTGAAACTACTTGCCTAATCTCTGTCTCTTTTTAATATTAATCAAAATAAAATCATTTAAGAAACAGACTGCCACAGCAGACTTTTTTTTTAAACAGATGGAACATTTTTGGTAATTTTTTCAACAAGCAATTTATGTGATGTTTATCATTCTAAACTTGCTACTTGCTTTACTTTTATACTTATAGATGATACTCAACAGAGCAGTAAATGTTTCATGAATAGTGGATATAATTTTAGCTACATAAATTTATGTAAAATTCACGTTTAGACCCATTTATTTTAAAGATATTTTGTATTTTTAACATTTTCTGTGTCTATTATTGGGGTAATCAGTTGTCTATATATTTCTATATATATGAGGTTTTCTTTGCATTTTTTTGTGTATTTTGGGATCTTCTTTATCAATTTTCAGCTACAGACACATACATACACACACGTATCTGTTGGGGTATTGACTGGGATTGCTTTAGGGAAAGTTTCCTCATTTGGGAAACTTGGTGACAGGTACAAGGATCTCCCCATATTACTTCTACAATTGCATGTATATTTACAATTATCTCAGAATAAAAGTTTTAAAAATAAGAACTTCTGTTGATCATCAATAGTACGAGAATATATTAGAAATATATATATAGCCAACAAAAACTGGAATCCACAAAACATAAAGAACTACTACAAATGAATAAAAAAGATAGTCACCCTAATTTAAAAAAAAAAGGAAAATATATTTAAATCATATCATATATTTAAATATTAAATATGTATATGAATATGTATTCAACATCATTGGTCATTGGGAAAATGCACATCAAAACCCAGTGCAGTGCCATGCTAACCAGAAAAACAAACTCACTGCCGTAGAGTCGATTCCAACTCAGAGAACTGCCCCGTACTGTTTCCAAGGTTGTGATCTCTACGGAAGTAGACTGCCACATCTTTGTCCCACAGAATGGCTGGTGGGTTCCAATTGTCAACCTTTAGATTGACAGCTGAGCACTTTAACCAATACGCCACCAGGGCTCCTTTGTCACTCGCAACCATCAAAATAACTAATCTATCTAATCTGTCAAAATACCAGGAGCAGAATTAAAAGCAGCAAGACAAACTGAGGAATTTGCCAAGAATATAGCATAAGAACAAATAAAAAAATTACAAATTTTCAAAACATGATGTATTTTATTCATATTTTAAGTAAAATAAAGAAAAAAAAGTCTCCAAATTTTAAATTCCTTCAAATGTCATACAGTAAATCTCTGAACCTAGATGTACCCCTTGCATAGATACAATGTATAGGATTCTGTCATTGTTATTAAAAATATTTCAGTGCTCTACTGCTTAGAAAGTTGTCTATGTATCCTTGTTTTTCTTTTGTTATTCTTATAGTACATAGTGTCTTCAGTTTCTGTGAAACTGTTTTTCATTAAAATCTATTTTTTTCTGACATTAATCCTATTTCTTCTGCTTTACTTAGGTGAATATTTACATGCTGCATCCTCTTCTTTATTTTCAACCTTTCTAAGGATTTTGTTTTATTCGTACTACTTTTAAATAGCAAACAGCTCAATTTTAAACTTGTAGTATAATCTAATGATTCCTATCTTGATTGCTAAATTCTATAAATTATTTTTTACCAACTTATTCTGCATTTCACTATGAATTGATACATTTTTCCAAAGGGGTCCCTATCTCCCTTTTAGTTGCCTCTACTTTTCCTGAAGCTACTTATATAGCATATGACTATTTTTTTTACTGCTTTTTCTTAAATTAAGAATTTATGTATTTAACTGTGAATCGGCCTGACAAAACCCTCAAGTCAATACTTCCATTCTCCTCCTAGACATGAAAAGAAGTGTGACATACTGGTAACTTTAATAACATTTGAATGAGGCTTTAATTTCCTCTCACCACATTCTACTCAGTGGCTATAGATATGATATATATATATTTGAGGAGAGGGGAGGGGGTTATTTTAAATATGAAATGGTTATTTTTAATAGCAAAACTTAATTCAATTAGCTGGCGTATTTATAACGTGTATGTCCAGTATTGTGCTCTGAATCTAATATCATCCACTTTGCTCACTTCTATTCTCCATGAAAAACTCCTTTACCAAATCTCTTAGAGGTGGTTAGTGTGCTAAAATATTAATATATATGTGTCTGAAAATGTCTTCAGTTTTGAATAATATTTTAGCAGGTATAAAAATCCTAATTTTTCAATTCTATTATTAATTTGAACTTATCATTCCAATGTGTTAGCCTTTGTTTATAGTATCTATTGTGTCTTAATTTATGAATACTGTCCTTCACTGTGGTAATTAAAAAAAAAACAACTTTATCCTTTATATTCTTGAGTTCCGTTTTGATGCTTCTCACAGTGTAATTATCATGTGTGGTGTTTGAATTGCACTTTCCTAATCTAAATTCGTTAGTCTTCAATAAGGAACATTTCAGGCATTATTAAGTTGCTTGTCTGCTGTCTGCTATCAACTCTTTTTAAATTAAGATGATTCCAAAAACAATAGGTGCCACTGCTAAGGAACACATTTTTTGTGTTTATTTCTGCATTAATGCTGAAAGTGGGAAGCGGAAATGGTTTCCATGACTTTTTCTTTAACGACATACAGAACATGAACGATCACAAGACTGCAACTAGAATTTTGGCTGGTTCAGACTCTGTATTTTTTAACAGAAGACTCAGGATGAGGAAGCCAAAATGATTGCTGTTTCTAGCTGAGTATCATTGCTTCATTCCAGAGGTCTAAAGCGGTTTCGGTTAACAACTGCAGTTTGTAATCTAATGCTGTGTCACTTCCAGTGGTTATTGCAAACCGTTCCTGCGTTTTACAAGTTAACTTCAGTGACTCTCTTGCTTACTTTGTTGCTGTGTTTGTATTTACATTCTATTATTATCAGGATTTTATTGATAAGATAAGAGGGTCTCTACATGGACTGGTAGCTATATGTTTGAACTAAATCAGTAATATTTCAATGTGAAAGAATTGAAGAATTGAAGAGAACAACTAATTATACTTAGGTATTTAACCCGACATTCTAGAGAACATGTTTGCCCAGAAAGCTGTAAAATTAAAGCCAATATTATCAAAACTTTTACTCAGTTTGGCATTAAACCTAGGTAACATTAATCGCGCATGAGCCCCGGGACACTAACTTGTATTAAAGCATTCCACACATGTGGAAAAAATAGAAAGAAAAATGATACAAATGGTAGAGACCTAAAATAAAAATATTCTATTCAACAGTTGAAACTAAGATAAAGTGATTAAATCGACAGTTTTTAACCTTGATTTTTAAGGTGTACAACAATTTCTACCATTTGTTACAAGCTAACTAGATATTCTACGCGATAATAATATTCATAGTAAGCTTTTTCTATGAAGAGCACATTTCAAATTGAGTATACTATGTTTTTTTGTTTAAAATTTTCTTTAAATCTAAGACAAAACACAAATGATTTCAATTAAAGTAGATATCACTAATGTGAATAAATTCAATTTCAGTGCATTAGACAGAAAATATCTAATGTGGAAAAAGGAATTATGGTGATCTTGATTTATACAAAAAGAGGTTTCTTGCGGGAAAACAAAGAAGAGAAATAGACCCTCAAAAGATATACATGTTCACCAAAACGGCTGTTTGACTGCCCTGTGGCAATGTATAAATCCAATTATAGATGGGGATTGATAATAGTTTATTTCTCCTAATGTTTCTAAACCAGAAATAAGATAAGGTCTAAGCAACAAAAATATTACTTTATCATCTGCATATTTTCAATATATATTTTGTTTGCTCTTTGTTGCTTTTAAAAATGTTTAAAATACTTCATTAAGTATCTCATTACTGACAGAAAGCTCTATTTAGCAGAAGCTTATTCTTACCCATAGATATGACATTTTAGTTTCAGACTGCCAAAGTGAGTTTTGTTAGTATGTCATTAATCACTGCCTTAGAGGTGACACCTGGGGAAATGATTCAGTGGAGATTAGAGCACTGAAAATATCCATTTCATTTCCAGTTGTTGTCAGTGAAATATACTTCAGTAAATAATGACACTGATAATGATTAAATCTGCCAGAGATTTAATTCATTTCTATTTATTAATACTATTACTTTTAGTTGCTTATTAAAGAAATGACATTAGTCAATTGACAAAATATTAAATACACTGTAACAGAAAAAATAAAATCTTTAAAAGTAAAGTTACTGATTATTGTGTAATACTAAAGACATGGACATTTCTAGTTTATTTTGAATTACTTTATATTCTTAAACTTTCCTCACTGGTTCTATTCTATTAGATAATTTTCCTATTATCTTATAAAAGGCATTTTTTCCATAGAAAATTTAAAATATAATATTTAAACTGTGCCTGAATAGTCGACTTAATACAGCCTAATTTTTTTTTCATTTTTACTCGTTTATTAATGTTTTAAATCAATAGATTATATTGGCCTTGGTGATAAAATGGGGAACAAAGCAAACAAAAAATCCCTACCTTTACTGAGCTTATAGACTCCTGAGAGAGATATCCATTAATGAAATAATAGCATAAATAAATTTAAACTTACAAGTGTGATTGTTTTGGACTAGACACGCATAGGTCAATGCTAGTAAATGATAAGGTACTTGTCCTTTATTTCGAGATAGTGTTTGCCTTTAATGAGGGGGGAGAACATCTTTTATTGAATGTAATATTGGTGCAGATTTTTTAAAAAGTTCTGTCAACTTAAAAAATGTAAGGTATTTATCCTATGTTGACGCCTTCCCCTACCCACCCACCGTAAAAACAAATTATGGCAACTAGTGGTCATGTCAACTTGCTCTCATCTTCTTCTTTTCGAGATCATCATCATCATCATTAAAATACCATTTTCTGAGCAGTTCTTCTCGCATGTTCTTAAATGCCTCACATACATTATATTTCAATCTGTAAAACATGAAGTGAGTATTTACTCACGTTATACTATGAGGAAGCAGAAGGCTGGAAATTTTAAATTGTTTTACCAACATCACATAGTAAGGATCTGAGCCTTAATTTGATCCTTTCCTAAACATAACAAGTATGATATTTTCACGTTATTATCGTTGAATATTCTTTTTATCATTACTATTATATGTGTTAATGGTTGTGTTGAAAGTCACACTACTAGTTTTTATAATAGTGGGACAAGAACAGTTCCTGACACTAATTAAATATTATCTGTATTTCTATTATTTATATCTATATCTATCTACATACCTCTGGTTGTCTGACACTAACGTAAGTGCAGTTACTTTAAAGAAAATATGTCCATTAAGAGGTCATGCTTTGCTTACATAATGTACAAAATGTCAGAAGCAGTGGAAATAAGCAGCCTGGAGAACAGTGAAGGTACTGGCAAATTTAATTTTGTCCCCTATAAAGTGAGCACCTCATTGGTCACATTTATAGACTGACTCTAAAAGTGCCATACTAAGCTGATATGTATAGATGGGTAACTTCACTTTAGAAATGATTATGCTAGGAGTCATACAACTTGAATATAGAAATAGTTCAGCTGTTTTCAGCTCAGGGCCTGTAAAGCACAGAGCATATTTGTTTTAACTCCTAGGTGACTCAAAAAGCTTGTGATCAACTAATAACCTAAAGTTTGGCAGTTAGAACCCACCCAGCAGTGCTGCAGAAGAAAAGACTTGGTTATCTGCTTCCATTATGATCAGAGTCAAGAAAATCCTATGGAACAGTTCTACTCTGTAACAGATGGGTTTTCCATGAGTAAGAATCAATTTGATGGCTACTAAAAACAATATCCTATCCTGAAGCACAATGATTTCAGTGATAGGATAATATTAATTCACCTACAAGGAAGACCAGTTACTATGACTATTATTCAAATTTACGCACCAACCACTAAGGCCAAAGATGAAGAAATGGAAGATTTTTACCAACTTCCGCCATCTGAAACTGATCAAATATGCAATCAGTATGCACTGATAATTACTGGTGATTGGAATGTGAAAGAAAACCTGGTGGCATAGTGGTTAAGAGTTCAGCTGCTAACCAAAAGGTCAGCAGTTTGAATCCACCAGACACTCCTTGGAAACACTTTGGGGCAGTTCTACTCTGTCCTACAGGGTCTCTATGAGTCAGAATTAACTTGATGGCAATGGTTTTTTTTTTTTTTTTTTTTTGTGGAATGGGAAAGTTGGAAAATATGATCCTGGTAATAGAAACAATGCTGGAGGTCACATGACAGAATTTTGCAAGACCAACGGCTTCTTCATTGCAAACACCTTTTTTCAACAACATAAATGGCAACTGTACACATGGACTTCACCAGATGGAATTCACAGGAATCAAATTGACTACATCATCAGTCACATCAAGGCCAGGTGCCAACTGTGGAACAGACCATCAATTGCTAATATGTGAGTTCAAGTTGTAACTGAAGAAAATTAGAACAAGTCCATAAGAGCCTAAGTATGACCTTGAGTATATCCCACCTGAATTTAGAGACCTTCTCATGAATAGATTTGAAGTGTTGAACGCTGATGACCGAAGACCAGATGAGTCGTGGAATGACATCAAGGACATCATACATGAAGAGAGCAAGAGGTCATTAAGACAGACAGGAAAGAAAGAAAAGACCAAAACGGATGTCAGAAGAGATTCTGAAACTTGCTCTTGATGTTGAGTAGCTAAAGCAAACAGAGGAAATGATGGAATAAAAGAGCTGAACAGAAGATTTCAAAGGCCAGCCCAAGAAGACAAAGTAAAGTATTATAATGATATGTACAAAGACCTGGAGTTAGAAAACCAAAAGGGAAGAGCATGCTCAGCATTTCTCAAGCTGAAAGAACTGAAGAAAATATTTAAGCCTCAAGTTGCAATATTGGAGGGTTATATTGGCAAAATGGAGCCCTGGTGGTATAGTGGTTAAGGCTCGGCTGCTAACCAAAATGTCGGCTGTCCAAATCCACCAGCTGCTGCTTGGAAACCCGATGAGCAGTTCTACTCTGTCCTATAGAGTCGCTATGAGTTGGAACCGACTCAAGGGCACCTAACAACAACAACAACATGGGCAAAATACTGAATGAGACAAGAAGCATCAAAAGAAGATGGAAGGAATACACAGAGTCAATGTACCAAAAAGAATTGGTCAACATTCAGTCATTTCAGGAAGTAGCATGTGATTAAGAATCAATGGTACTGAAGGAAGAAGTCCAAGCTGCACTGAAGGCATTGGCAAGAAACAAGGCTCTGGAAATTGACAGAATACCAGTTGAGATGTTTCAACATATGGATGCGGTACTGGAAGTGCTCACTCATCTATGCCAGGATAGTTGGAAGACAGCCACCTGGCCAACTGACTCAAAGAGATCCATGATTATGCCCGTTCCAAAGAAAGGTGATCCAACAGAATGTGGAAATTATCAAATAATTAATATCACAGACGAGTAAAATTTTACTGAATATCATTCAAAAGCGGCTGCAGCAGTATATCAACAGGGAACTGCCAGAAATTCAAGCTAGGTGCAGAAGGGGATGTGAAACCAGGGATGTCGTTGCTTATGTCAGATAGATCCTAGCTGAAGGCAGGGAAAACCAAAAAAGATGTTTACCTGTGTTTTGTTGACTGTGCAAAGGCATTGGACTGTGTGAATCATAACAGATTATGAATAAAATTGTGAAGAATAAGAATTCCAGGACACTTAATTGTGCTCATGAGGAACCTGTACACAGATCAAGAGGCAGTCGTTCAAACAGAACAAAGGGATACTGCATGGTTTAAAGTCAGGAAAGGTGTGTGTCAGGGTTGTGTCCTTTCACCATACTTATTCAATCTGTAAGCTGAGAAAATAATCCGAAAAACTGGACTACATGAAGAAGAATAGGGCATCAGGATTGGTGGAAGACTCATTACAATCTGCAATATGCGGATGACATGACCTTGCTTGCTGAAAGTGAAGAGGACTTGAAGCACTTACTGATGAAGATCAAAGACTACAGCCTTCAGTATGAATTACACCTAAACATAAAGACAACAAAAATCCTCATAAATGGACCAATAAGCAACATCATAAATGGAGAGAAGATTGACGTTGTCAAGGATTTCATTTTACTGGGATCTACAATCAACACCCACAGAAGCAGCAGTCAAGAAATCAAAAGATGCATTGCATTGGGCAAATATGCTGCAAAAGACCTCTTTAAAGTGTTGAAAAGCAAAGATGTCACTTTGAGGACTAAGGTGCACCTTACTGGAGCCATGGTGTTTTCAGTTGCCTCATATGCATGTAAAAGATGGACAATGAATAAGGAAGAGAAAAGAAGAATTGATGCCTTTGAGTTGTGGTGTTAGCAAAGAATATTGAATATACCATGGACTGCCAAAAGTACACCAGAATTCTCCCTAGAAACAAGGATGATGAGACTTCTTCTCATGTACTTTGGAGATGTTATTAGGAGGGACCAGCCCTTGGAGAAGGACAACATGCTTGGTAAAGTGAAGGGTCAGCAAAAAACAGGAAGACCCTTAACGAGATGGACTAGCAGTGGTTTCAACAACGGGTTCAAGCATAGCAGCAATCATGAGGATGGCACAGAGCTGGCCTGTGTTTCATTGTGTTGTACACAGGGTCGCTGTGGGTTGGAACCAACTCAAAGGCTCCTAACAACAACAACAACAAAAGAATATATTTGTTAAAACTGTCAAAGAGTAGAGAGGAAAAGAGAGGAGAAGGAAGGGAAGGAGTAGGGAAGGGGAGGGGAGGGGAGGAGATGAGACTGGAGGAGAGGAGAGGGGAGGAGAAAGACTTGGTAATGCTTCATAAAATAAAATACAAGTACTTGAGATTTTGAAGTTTGTTTCCTCTGCTTAAAAGCCATATGCACCATTAAACCATATTAATGTACTTTGAACCAGTCATCAAATGATGTTAAATGTGGAGCAGTTTGAATAAGGAAACCCTGGTGGTGTAGTGGTTAAGAGCTATGACTGCTAACCAAAAGGTCGGCAGTTCAAATCTACCAAGTTCTCCTGGAAACCCTATAGGGCAGTTCTATTCTGTTCTATAGGGTTGCTATGAATGGGAATCAACTCAATGCCAGTGGGTTTGGTTTTTTTTTTTAGGCTGAAAAAAAAATTTAACCTAAATCAGACTCAAAATTATAAATCCTACTAGTTAATGTTTAATTTCTTCATGGAAGAAACCACTGAGAAGGTTTGTCATCAGAAAGTGCAAATAAGTAGTAAGGAGAAACAAAATTCCAATGGTCATAGCAGGCTTTCAGATCCAATTTTCAAGTTAGTTTAAAATCATTTAGGCTTCCTACATTCTCAAGGAATATGATTAAATAATATATTTAAATAAGAAGACATGTAAATTCTTAAACTGTGTGAAATAATATTCAAAATGAATGTCCAGATTTTAGTAACCTCCAACCCAATTAATCAAGACAATATTAAGTACTGTACATATGAATATTTAACTGAATCCATTTTGTTTGTGATAAAGGTCAGGAATTCATTAACAGCACCATTATCTCTCAAATATGAAACTTTAGATGCATAGACTCTCAGTTCTTAGTCAGCTGCTGAACGTTGCTACAGCAACCAGAAAAGTTTGAAAGCAACAATCAATGTAGTAAAAATGAGGACTGAGGAAGTTAAATCAGGTTTTGGAAATAGGTGCTGTTAGTATTGCAAGAAATATGTATTGACGTACTAAATACTTTTTTCAAACATGCCCTTATTTCTTTCAGATAAAAAACTTTCATTATTTACTTAGATAAAATAATTTTAATGTGTTTTTGTATTTGCTATTTTCAAAAAGAAATTAATTTGTTTTCCTGTTAATGACTTCACATTACTAAACTCCATCTTCATAAGGCTTGATCAATAACCTTGTTATTATATTGAATAAAAGTCAATACATTTTTATATTCCAATAATGAAAAATTAATCATATCTTAAATATATACTCTGTTGGATGTTGTACAATAATTTGGTATTTACTTCAGATTTAAAACTCAGACTCTACAACTTCATTCTGCTCTGCTAGTTAGAATAATTAGATAATTATAGAAAGACAGGGTACAAACATAGCTTAGAGATTCTCAAGGTCCCACCAATAGTTAATTGCACATAGAAATAGCACCCTGATATCTTATTCCCATTTATTTTCATAAGGAGTTACTAGCAAAATGTGGTCTAATCAATGACACGTAAAGATCAATAAATTTGACTTTATACATTTGCAAGTTATATATGCCTAGCACTTAATTATAATCATTAAGAATTCCCGAAAGTGTCTTTTTTTGTATTTAAGTACACACATAAATCACAAATGTCCAAATACATTTTTTCTGAGTAATTGCTAAATCTAATCACATCTTAGTATACTTTTTAGCAGCTTTGTTGAGTTACAATTGACATAAAATCATTTTCACAAACTTAAAGTATAAATAGTAATTTTGCAGTGAAACTATCACCACAATCAAGGAAATTAATGTTAATAACCTATAAAAGTTTCCCGGTGCCCTTTTGTGCTTCTTCTCTTGTGCCCCTTCTCAAGCCCCACTCATTCCATCCTAGACAAACACTGATCTGCTGTCTGTCAGTACAGATTATTCTGAATGTTCTAAAATTTTGTATAAATGGAATCTTACAGTATCTACTCTTTTTTGTTGAGCGTTTTTAAACCCAGCTCAATTTGAGAGTCATCCGTGCTGTTCCATGTGTCAATATTTCATCCATTTTTATTGCTGATTAGTAGTCCATTTTGTGGCTATTTATCTGTTGATGGACATTTGAATGGTTTCCAGATTCTCGCTATTACAAGTAAAGTTGACATGTACATTCACATACAAGTTTTTGCATAGACATACGTTTTCATTTCTCTTGGGTAAATACCTAGAAGTGGAATGCCTGGATGATACTCTATTGATTCTTTAACTTTTTAAGGAACTGCTAAACTGTATTCCAAAGTGGTTATACCATTTTTTATTTCCAGCAGCAGTGTATCAGATAATGTAAATGTTTACATACTTTTACTTTTTATTGCCCTAAACTTTCATTTTACTTTGATTTTAATTAAAAGCTTACTGTAAGCCTATTTGCTGAAGTTTTACCAAACATAGATGGATAAAGCTTGTCCTCCAATACTTAAGTTTTGTTTGTTTGTTTTTTAAAATACGTTTTCTGTTGAGTTCGCATGTGAAGAAAAGCTTTATAAGACACAAAATCATTGGCTCAAGTTTCATTTCCTTTTAAATTTCTTTAAAATGTTTTATTAATGCTGTCTTGCTTTGTATATTGCTTTTGAGAAGCCTCTTGCAAACCTGATTTTTCTTCTTCTTCTTTTTTTTCTATTGCCAATGGCTTGGTCTTTTTAGCTGAAGACCCTGTGGATTTTTCCTTATTACTTTTTATTTTTTTAATAATTTATTTTAGTTGTTGTTGTTATTGTTGAGAATATACACAGCAGAACATACACCAATTCAGCAATTTCTACATGTGCGTTTCCGTGACATTGTTTATGTTCCTCACGGTGTGCAACCATTCTCGCCCTCAAATTGTTCCTCCCCCATTAACACAAACTCACTGCCCCCTAAATTTCCTACCTAATCTTTCAAATTAATGCTGTCAGTTTGATTCCATGTATATAGTTCTCAAAAGGGCACAATGGTCAAGGCAGACATTCCTTACTAGTTAAGCTAAACTTTAGTTTCGTTTTAAGAAGATTTCAGGGGATACTTTTGGTTTAAGATTTAAAGATTATCTCAGGGCAATAGTTTCAGGCATTCATCCACCTCCCATGGCTCCAGAAAGGCTGGATTCCTGAGAATTTTGAATTCTGTTCTTTATTTTCTCCCTTTTGATCAGGATTTTTCTATAGAATCTTTGATCAAAATGTTCAGTAATGGTAGCTGGGCACCATCCAGTTCTTTGGGTCTCATGGCAAGGGAGGCAGTTGATCATGAAGGCAATTAGCCACACGTTCCATTTCTTCGTCATATTCCTGATTCTTCCTCCTCTGTTGCTCCAGGTGAATGGACAGCAATTGTATCTTAGATGACTACTGGCAAGCTTTTAAGACCCCAGGCACGACATAACTAACAGGAAAACAAGCACTAAACATGATATTAGGCCAATTAACTGGGATGTCCCATGAAACCATGACCTTCAAATCAAGAAACCAATTCTCTTAAGTCTAACAATTTATTCATACATCTCAGATATGACCTCTTTTAATAAGTAGATTCAGGTCTTTTCTCGGTTCCAGAAAAGTTTTTCAAAATTATAGTTTAAAAATCAGTTATTTGTTTTTCAGAGACTGTAATATTACCTTTATTGAATGTCTGTCAGTCAATGTTATTCACTTTCTCTCTGATTTTTAATGTTACCTTATTTTCTTTTCATTCCTTGGCTGTTTTCATGCTTTTCCCCAAGGTCCTAATTCAATTTTTCAGATGAGTCTGTTCTATCTTGGGCTTTTGCTAGTTTTGTCTTTATTTTTAAGAGAATTATTTTTATCTCAATTTCTTTCCTGAGTTTTATTAATCTTTTTAAACTTTTAGTTTGAACTAATTTTATATTTACAGAAAAGTTGAAAAGAATAATTTAGAGGTTTTTGGTATACTCTTTCTCCAGGTTCCTCTAATGTTAATATTGTATTGAACCATGGTACATTTAATTTAATAAATTAACATTGATACAATACTATTAACTAAACTGAAGACTTTACAGGAGTTCTCTAGTTTTTCCACTGATGTCTTTTTTCTATCCCAGTGTGCAATGCAGGATGATATCTTCCTCTCCTCTAACACATGGCAGTTTTTCAGTCTTTCCTTGTTTTTCATGACCACAATACTTTTTTAAAAAATAATATTTTACTGAGTTTTTGATGAAAGTTTACACAACAAGTTAGGTTCTCATTTTTGACAAATTCCACACAAATTGCTCAGTGATATTAGTTACATTTATCACAAAGTGTCAACATTCTCTTTAATTGTGTTCTCTTTCCAGTACACTATTTTCCCTGCCCCCTTATCAACTCATCTTTGTTTTTGGGTAATTGTTGACCTTTTGGTTTCATACTGATGGGTTTTAAGCATGGCACCAATCTTACGGGTAATATATTTTGTGTGCCACTCTGCTATTTCGCTAAAAGGGGATCATAAGGAATAGGCTTGGTTCTAGGCTGAAAGAGTGTCTCAGGGAGATATTCTCAGGGAGTCCTCTGTTCTCTACTGTTTCAGTTTTTCTGTTTTTTTTTCTATAAGAATTTGAGTTCTGCTCCATATTTTTCTTCCATTCTATCCAGGACCAACTATTGTGACCCCGGTCAGAATGGTCAGTGGTGGTACCCAGGCACCATCTAGTTCTCCTGGTCTCAGGGTAGATGATATGTGGCTCATGTAGACTTGCTTCTTCTCTGAGCTCTTAATTACCTTCTCACTGTTTTGCTCCTGGATAGTTGACCTCGATAATATGAATAATGTGGTGTCTGCCAGTTTCTTCAGTGTAAGGCTTGTCATTTTTTTACCACAATTTTGAGTTTTTAGATTTCTGATTTGACAGAATTTTCTTTTAATTATTTATAAATGCATTTTATTTTTTAAATTTTATTTATTTTGTTGTTGTTGTTGAGAATATACACAACAGCACACACTCCAACTCTGAACAGTTTCTACATGTACAATTCAGTGACATTGATTACATTCTTCCAGTTGTGCACCATTCTCACCCTCCTTCTCTGAGTTATTCCTCCCCATTAATGTAAACTCACTGCCTCCTAAGATGCCCATCTAATCTTTACATTGCTGTTGTCAGTTTGATCCCTTATAGGTAGTTCTTAAAAAAGCATAATGCTCAAGGCACACATTTTTTGCTAATTAAGCTGAACTATTGCTTGGTTTTAAGAAGACAACAGGGGATATTTTGGTTTAAAGTTTAAAGATGATCCCAGGGCAGTAGTTTGGGTCATTCTTCTAGCCTCCATGGCTCCAGAAAGTTGGGAGTCCATGTAATTTAGAATTCTGTTCTGCATTTCCCTCCTTTTGTTCAGGATTCTTCTACAGAATCTTTGATCAAACCGTTCAGTAATGGTAGCTGAGTACCATTCAGTTCTTGTCTCACGGCAGAGGAGATAGCTCTTCATGAAGGCCATTAACCACACATTCCATTTCCTCCTCCTATTCCTAACTCTCCTTCTCCTTCTTTTGCTCCAGTTGAATAGAGAACAGTTGTTGTGACTTGGATGGCTGCTTGCTAGCTTTGAAGACCCCAGGCACTAAGCAATAAACTAGGAGATAGAACAGAACCACTAAACACCTTCTTAGGCCAATTGACTGGGATGTCTCAGGAATCCATGACCTCAAACCTCCAAACCAAGGAATCAAATTCCATAAGGTGCTTGGTTGTACATAAGTAGCCTCAGCAGCTACTCTTTTTTTTTTTTTTGTCATTGCTGTAAATATATCTAGCACACAACTTTTGCCAGTTCAACTTTTTACGGGTATGCAACTTATTGACAGCACTTAAAGTAATCAGCTGTGCAACCCTACCCTTAATCAATGTGATTTTTCCATCACTGTAAACTGTAACTCAGTGCTCCATAACCAATAATCCCCCCCTTCTGTCTCCCTCTCTCCACTGGTATCCAATAATAAACTCTGGTCTTTACCATATTTTTATGCAAATAACACATGCCTTCTATGTTTATTTGCCAACGATGCCCTCACCTCTCCAGCTATCTTCGTAAGCACCGCTACGCCACGTTTTTTTTACATGTTGCTTAAAAGAATTACCATGGCATGCTTACGAAAATATCTTGTGGGGCGGAGGACATGGGTGATGTTGTTGGCAAACAAATGTAGAAGATATGCATTATTTGCGTAAAAATACGGCACACATCTGCCTTTTCTTCCCTTTTTATGTAAGTGAGGTCATGCAATATTTTTCCTTTTATTATTGACTTATTTCACTCGACATAATGTCTTCAAGTTCCATCCATAGGGTAGCATGTGTCAAGACTTCATTTCTCCTACTGGCTGAGTAGTATTCTATTGCATGTATGTACCACATTTTGCTTACGCATTAATTTGGTGATGGGCACTTAGGTTGTTTCCACCTTTTGGCCATTATGAATAGTGCTGCAAGGAACATTGGTGTACAGGTCTCTAAGTCACTGCTTTCAAGTCTTTTGGGTATGTACCTGGGAGCGGAATTGCTGGGTCATATGGTAGTTCTAGTTTTAGCTTTTTGAGGAACTGCCACACTAGTTTGCACAATGGACGTATCATTTTGCATTCTGACTAACAATAGATAAACCACAAATGAAACTCGTTGCTGTCGAGTCGATTCCAACCTTCATACCAATCAAACCCGTTGCTGTTGAGCCAATTCCAACTCACAGCAACCCCATAGGACAGAGTAGAACTGCCCCATAGAGTTTCCAAGGAGCGGCTCTCGGATTCTAACTACCGACCTTTTGGTTAGCCCTCGAGCTCTTAACCACCGCATCCTTACCAACATTTGTTATTTTCTGTTTTCTTTCTTTTTTTTTAATCTTAGCATTTAGGTGGGAGTGAAATGGTGTCTCACTGTGGTTTTCATTTGCATTTCTCTGATGGCGAATGACATTAAGCATCATTTCCTTTTTTTAAAGGATGTTGAATCGTGTTAAGTCGTTGTGTAACAATCCTGTTCTGCTTCGTGTTTGGTTTGGGACAAGCATTTTTACCATCTGAAGTATTTCAATTCATTTTTCTATTTTCTTCACATATAAGCTTTGTATAGTTAAAATTTTCTTGTATCTTGAAATATTATGTTTTCTTGCACCTGCGATAACTGGTGTGTGCAGGCAGGTATGAGGGTTTGGTGTTGCTTAACAATTCTTGGTTGAAAATCTCTCTTTTTTGCTGATATAATTGATCAATACCATTCTCGTTTGGTTACAATGCATGTGATAGGTTTCTTAACTTTTTCCTTTCTTATTTCTTTCCCTTTTCTGCACAGGTTCCAAGCAGTGCCTCACTCTCCACGTTGTCTCCCTTATCTAGAGAACGCTACTCTTTTAACACAACCATCTGAAACTCTAGTCTCCTTTGGACTGTAGAAGGCAGTTGACAGTCCCAGCCCATTCCCAGGTGCCTGGAGCTGGCTCTGCTGGGTTTGGGTTTATTTTCCTACTCGCAGGTGAGTTGAAGGCTGTAATATTCTCTGCCTCATTGTTACGTTGAAGGTGTGGGTGGTATCATATGCTCTCCTACTTAATCTGTATGGTTTTATTGCCAACTGTGAGGAGAGATTCGTATGTAGAGGCCCGCTCTAACGATAGAAATTCTTTGGGACCTATAATTACTATTATATTAAAAGTAATAATAATATATTTTGGTTTTCCAGTCAGTGATTATAAAGACAGTGCTTTAAACATAGACTTTAAGGAACTAGTTTAGAGAAAAAAAAAGATGGTATATTCAGTCTGATGAATTAATCTTGACTGGTTTTTATATTTCACACATAATATATTAATTCAGTGTGTTGATTCACTTCAATCACTTTATTAATCAGTATTTCTCTTGAAGCTTCCTGCTTCAAAAAGAAAAAAAAGAAAACAAGTAACTGAAACTGCTAATAAAATTATAAAGCAGCCACACAGTTCATTTTTTAGTTTACCACGTACCCTTTAAATTAGATAATCTTGTAGGATTTTCACTTTACCTCCTAAAAACCAAACCTGTTGCCATGAAGTTGATTCCAACTCATAGAGACCTTATAGGACGGAGTAGAACAGCCCCATAGGGTTTCCAAGGAGAGGCTGGTGGGTTTGAACCACTGACCTTTAGTTTAGCAGTCAAGCTCTTAACCACTGTGCCACCAGGGCTCCTTACCTCCTCCAAGTTCATGTAAACACTCCTGCTTGCTTTCTCTGAGGAGCACTTATATCAGTAGTAAATATTATTTGGAAGAGAATTATATTCTGCTTTACTTAGCAGATATTTATCTTGTTTTCATACCTGTAATTGCAGTTTAGTTAATAGCTATCAAAAAATCTCAGGGAAGAATTTTATGGCTTTGAGACTCTTGAAAAAGAAGATATTAAAACCTGATTTTTCAGAATGTGGAATGAGCTATTTCAATAGCATTTACTGTTTCTGTTAATTATGAAAAGTAATGATACTATTTACATTAATCATAAAAGGTATTATCTAACCTTGTTAGAGAGTACAAGGTTATATTTCATTACTAATGACAGTATCTTTTCATTGCAAATGTCCAAACCGGGTTTATTATTATAAATTCCTTTATCATTTATTCAATACATATTAACTCAGCTTCTACTATACCTGGCTTAGAAAACAAAGATGAATATAGTTCCAGTATCGAGGGCAATGGTGAATTAACACTCCAACATAGGAAGGGCCAAAGCAGAGGTCTGGTTGAGTAAGAAGGAAAGAACACTTGTCTGGAAGTTTGACTTACCCGGCTTTAACCTGTTTTTATTTGTGCTGCGTGTTTATTTGCTGTGGATTGGACTACACTGATAGAAAACGGGGTCAGACAATCTGACTTCCCAGTTTCCCACTAACATACCACATAAACACTACCTCAACGATGTCGTAGTGTAAGGAATGAAGAAAAAGGAAGAAGTCAGTTCCAATACAAAAGCTAACAAGAGAAAGGTGTAGCAGAAAGCATTAAGAAGAAGAACAGCTAACTTGAACTTCTGGGAAAATAGTTATCAGATCTGGGATATGACCAATGGATAGCAGTGTCCCAGGCCTACGATGCAGGGCAGAAGACTAGCATTCTAGGAAGAAGACACAAAATAGATTCAGAGGTAACCTCTCTGGAAAAGGAATTTAAATATGGCAGACATATAGTGTATGGGAGATAAAATATATTTAAAACTAGAAAAGTAAAAGCAGAAAAATGAAACCTGTTGCTGTTGAGCTGATTCTGACTCATGGCTACCCCAGAGTAGAACTGTTCCATTGGGTTTTTTTGGCTATAATTTTTATGAAAGCAGATTGCCAGACCTTTCTTTCGTGGCACTACTGGGTGGATTTAAACCACCTTACCTTTAGATTAGCAGCCAAGCAAAAACCATTTGTACCGCTCAGGAATCTTATAAATAAATAAGTGACAGTTATGTTTCTTACAAAAAAACCAAACCAAACTCTTTGCCATCGGGTCAATTCTGACTCATAGAGACCCTAAAGGACAGAGTAGAACTGTCCCATAGAGTTTCCAGGGAGCAGCTGGTGGATTTGAACTGCCAACGTTTTGGTTAGCAGCCGTAGCTATTAACCATTATATTATAATCATGGATTTTATCATTAGGGTAATGTAGAGTTTTGAGCAACAGAAAGTTAATTGTATTTACGCTTTGCCTAAATAGACCTATGGATGGAAATACAAAGAGTAGAACCTGTGTAGTAATCCAGAGGGATTCGATAATGTCATATGTTATATAAGATCATTACAGTATATTAAAGTACAATGAAGCATTATAAAAACAAGGGATGCTGCCAATAATTTTTAAGAATTATTTGTGATGGTATGATTAATTTAGTTTTTAAGACAGTAACTTGAAGCAGTGAGAAACACGACTTTGAGGGAAGGATATGAGAAGAGAAAGCAGTTAGTAACTTAATACAGCTGGTCATTTTGATCTATATTGCTCGAACTGAATATTGTTAACACTAAAATCCA
This sequence comes from Trichechus manatus latirostris, assembly GCF_000243295.1. Lineage (NCBI taxonomy): Eukaryota > Metazoa > Chordata > Mammalia > Sirenia > Trichechidae > Trichechus > Trichechus manatus. Next base: position 1,648,230 of record NW_004444088.1, read on the forward strand.
TGTGATGGGTGTTGTATTAATTCTATTTTATATAGTGCATTTGTGATAATCAAAAGCTTACTTATATAGTCACCATTTTCTTATTGTTTTATGATTAATGAAATAATCAGCTGAACCAAAAGTGGAACAAGGATGCTCATTTGAGTATTTACCAAGGAACAATATTATACAGAAGTCACTTGAGATAATCACTACTATCCCTGTACCTCAAAGGAACTAGTAAATGAATCAAATAAATAGTGTACTATAGGGTTGCTATGAGTCGGAATCACCTCGATGGCAACAGGTTTGATTTTTTTTTTTAACATATGTTGAACAAATGCATTTATACATAGAAAAATATATTAAGCAACATGATATATGTGTGTGTGTGTTTGTATCCATCCTTAGAAGCAAGGATGGCAAGACTAAGTCTTACATACTTTGGACACGTTGTCAGGAGGGATCAGTCCTTAAGAAGGACATCATACTTGGTAAAGTAGAGGGTCAGTGAAAAAGAGGAAGACCCTCAACGAGATGGATTGACACAGTGGCTGCAACAATGGTTTCAAGCATAACAACGATTGTGAGCATGGCGCAGGACCGGGCAGTGTTTCGTTCTGTAGTACACAGGGTGGCTATGAGTCTGAACCGACTCCATGGCACCTAACAAAAATACATATATATATATATATAGATAGATATAGAGTCGTTATTGTTTCTTATTCATGACATTTTCTCTATTCTTCTATTTCGTATTCTATTTTAAACATCTCACAAAATGATTTTGTCATGCAATTTATAACAAAGTGCACCTAATTCACTGGATTTATGAAAACTGTTTCCTTTCTTACCTCTAACCTTCTATCTCTGTTCCCTTGATATGTTAGCTTTTACCAGCTTCCTAAAGTAGGACATTTGTTTCCCCAGAGCTTGTAAAACAATATAAAATAAATGGAAAGTTGCATAAAAGAACACCTGTGCAGTAATGAGATGAAAGCCGATAGGCTAAATGGATGAAAAAAAAAAAAAGAACAGCTTTCTCACTTGCTTGCTTACATTTTCAGAGAAAATAATACATTAACTGGTGTGGCAAATAACAGGCCTCATAGAGAAAAATCCCTTCATTTCTGTCATTCTTTGAGACTTTTTCAGAAAGGGATTTTGACAGTAGAGGAACAATTAAGATTTTATAGGAGATAGAATATCTTACAATCTCTGTTCTTTACTTGTAAATAGAAATTTAGTAAATAAAGGCTATCAAAATCAAAACCAAACCCATTGTGGTCAAGTTAATTCCAACTCATAGCAACCCTATAGGTTGGAGTAGAACTGCCCCATAGGGTTTCCAAGGAGCGGCTGGTGGATTCTAACAGCCAGCCTTTGGTTAGGAGCCAAGCTCTTCACCACTGCACCACCAGGACTCCAAAGGTCATCAGTAACGTTAAATTACATTATCAATATTCTAAGTTGAACACTTGGAATTGCACCTAAAATTTGCCCTTATACTTTCTTCAAGGTTATGTTCTTTTCAATGATGTATTTTGTGAAGAAAGTAAATTTGGGTAGCACTACTACTGGACCTTGTTTCTAGAAGCTGACATCTAGAATGTTTTGGATCTGATATTTGTTGAATGACATAGGTATAATGGATTTGACGCTCTTTGGAAAGAATTAGAGCATAATAAATTCTACTCCATTAGATTGGTAAGTTTGGTTGTCCACATAAAAGTCTTCATTTTTTCATAGTTAGGTAACATGATTTTGCACACTACATAAGTCAGTCTGAAAGACCCACACTGAGGACTTTTGCATATAGAACCCTGATTCTTTTAACTCAGGTCTCCAGTAAGTCCTATACTTTAATGTAATTCACCCATTATAGAAAAAAGAGATGGATTAGACCTCTATAGTTTAAACACAGTTCTCTATAGGGGGAAAGAAAGAAATATATTCTACCAGACTTCTTTTCAGTTCAGTGATCTTACATCTTTTTAAGGACAGGAAAGTGTCTACACGGTATTTCACAGAGGCTGACTATAAAGCAATCTATCCATTGCTGTGTACTGAACAGGAAGGAGGCTATCATTGCTGTTATGTGTGAATTAAAAAAAAAGTTCATTGTCTATTGAAACCAAAATTTCTCTAGTGGTATTATCTGATGTAATGCACCTGAGAGCCTGCTCCCCAAATAGGTGATATATGAACTACCTTTGCCCCTTATTGTGCTCAAAGCATTCATTCGTCTATGGCCCAGTAAACTCCGATCAGACGTTAGAAGCTTCCTCAGCTTCCCATTCTCACAGTCACTATGGATCAGCTTCAGTACTCAACAGGAGGTCTGGTTTCAGTTATAAGGCCAAACTAAACATCCTATAAGGGAAGCTTCAAGATATGCTGGGCCAAGCCACACTGAACCAGTAAAACACCGCCATTTCCGGACCAAGAAACAGCTATCAGAGTCACTTATTCAGACATAAAACGTAAAAATTTCAGAGTGGCACCCAGCTGTTCGTATCTGAATTACACATGGAAACATCACTATTTAAAATGGAAAAACAAAAAAGAATACAATCAAGAATTTGAAAATCAGACATCTATAGTTTCATTGACCTGGTTAATTCATTAAAACCAGTTAATTTTTATAAATTAAGATTATTTTTTCTAGGATTTTACCGTTGTCCCCGTCAGACACATGTAAGCTATATGGAGTGTTTGCCCTGTCCTGACATGTAACTAATCTAAACTAAAGCTTTTTATCTTTTTATATTTTTGTTCAAAATAAAACTTGGTAAAAGAGTTAATCAGAACTGAGAGCATCAAAAAATTCAGAAGAATAGGAGTTTAGTGCAAAAATGATTTGATTTGGCAAACGCAATCATATATTAAGGGATCTAAGATATCACACATAATACAAGAATATAATGAGTCACAAAATTCCCTGTATTAAAGAATTTGAAAATGAAAGAAAGTTCCTTGAAATTGAAATGGCCCGCAAAAACGTAAAAGGAGCTGTAACTATGAAAGAGACACAAATTAAATCCATAATTAACTGTGCTTATCTACCCTGGTGGCTCACTTAAATAAAAGAATATTCCATTTGATTTTCACATTAAAAGGACAGAATGACCCTAAAGCTGACCCTTCCATGAAAATGTAGCAAACTTGTTGGCCAATTTAGTGATCTGTAAACGAAGCTAAAAAGTTATAATCTCTCATTAGATGTCACCTATTGATTTCATGCTACTGTGATGACAATAACAGAACTGAGAGAGGTTAAAGGACAAAAGTTCTGGTGGAATAAAATGCACACTGAACCAGTCAATTAATGCTAGGTTTTATCTTCTTCTATAAAATTAGGAGAATGGATAGGTTAACCTGCTCATTGTGTGTTCCTTACCAAGCCTAGGAAATCCCATATTTTCCTATGTCTGATATATTTTACTGCGTTTTCTACTTCCAACAGGAGTTCAATTAATATATTCATCCAAAATCCAGACAATATTCTCATATGCCTTTCTTATTAATTCTCAAGAGATATTGAAAATCATTTCTTAAAAAATCTGATTGAAGTTTATATAGTTTTGTAAGTGAAGGATAAAGTTCCCTAGTAGCATGATAGCAAAGTTCCTCTAATAATGCATTATGGAGTGAATTGGGTCCCCAAAAGCTCCAGGGGAGAAGTGTGGCAGTCTGCTTCTGTGAGGATTACAGCCTTGGAAACCCTATGGGACAGTTCTACTCTGTCCTACAGGGTCACTGTGTCAGAACTGACGCAATGGCAGTGGATTTTATACTTGTTATAATGTCTTTTGCGAGTGGATGGTCTTTGTTGTACTAATGAGGTCACAGCAGCGGAGGGTGTGTCTTAAATCAATCTCTTTTGAGATAAAAGAGCAGATTAAGCAGCAAACAAACACAAAAGGAGGGGAAGGTACAAGCCACACGATCTCCAATGAACCTAGGACGGAAGCTGAAAAGAGACAAGGACCTTCCTCCAGAGAGGATACAGAGAGAAAGCCTTCCTTCCGCTAGAGCTGGGCCCCCGAATTTGGACTTCTAGCCTTCTATACTGTAAGAAAGTAGGCCTAATGATGCAATGGTTAAAGGTTCACCACTAACCAAAAGGTCAGAGATTCAAACCCAACAGTGGCTCCGCGGGGGAAAAGACCTGGAACTCTGCTCCCTTAAGGATTACAGCCAAGGAAATCCTACGGGGCGGTTCTACTCTATTTTATAGGGTCACTATGAGTCGGAATCAACTTGAGGGCACAAAGCAACAACAATAAACTATAAGGAAATAAATTCCTGTTCCTTAAAGCCACCCACTTTGGTAGTTCTTTTATAGCAGCCCTAGAGAACTAAGACAACATACTAACAACATCCTTAGTACTATCCTCTACATGGGAAGTTATCCCACTTTGTTTTGTTTTGTAGAAAAATAGAGTTCACTTATAAAGTTAGGAAATGCTTCTGGAAATCTTTGAGGCAGGCCATGCTCTATAGATAATGCATAAGTGCTTGACCAAACCTCACCAGCAAAGCAACAAAATTAGCAAAACCTCCTGTGTCAGTTAAACCAGAGAATACCTCTTTTACTATTAAGCTTAGAAGGCAGCATGAACCATCTTTAAGAGCATGTGCTCTGGTACAGGACACAAATACCTTCTGTTATAGACTAAAGCCACTGACTAACTGTGTGACCTTTGACTATTTACTTAACCTTTCGAAACTCACTTCTTCAAGTAGAAAATGGAGCTAAAATACTTGAGTCTTGAATGAGTTCATGTAGGTAAAGCAGACAGCGTGGTGCTTCACACATGGAAGGCACTGAGCAATGTCAATAGTTACCATTATTATTATTTTAGCAATACTTTGGTCTGAAATTCAGACTTTGTAAAAATATAAGAAAAACTAAATGCACGCGCCCTTGCATGTCAGAGGGTGGCTTATGTTTCCCATCATCATAACTATCAACAAAATTATTTCCTGAGTGAAGCTATAAATTGGGCGGAATAACTATTCTTGAATAACTTTATGGCTTGAGGTTTAGTTGAAGACTCATTTTCATACATATGCAAGTCCAGTTGTTTTAGGTCTTTTTTTTTTTTTTTTCAAATTATACTTCCCACACTGAATCACCTTCGCATATGTTTTACAAATTAATTGAGTAGAAGCACCTCTGGAACGTTGCTGTTCCTTGAAGCCACTCACTTGTGGCATTTCTGTTACAACAGCACTGTAAAACTAAGACGGAAGGTTACCTTTCCTAGCCCTCTAGCCAAAAATCTGGGCTTCTTTCATGGTTTTAGGTGGCTGCAAAGCGCAGCTAAGGCTCACCCTTGGCACAGGGTCGGGGAAAAAAAAACTAAACGAGAAAATAGGTTGGAGATTCTCCCACAATCTCCAGCTCACCGGGTCTTTTTTTCTGGTGCTCTGTAGCAGGGTTTCTACCAGAAACTGTGCTTCTTTTCTAGACTGCAACCACCTGACTAGGGGCTTAGCCTCGGTCAGCGCTAAAAGGGAGCGCAGGGAAGAATCACAAAATAGCAAAGTCCCCTGGTGCTACTGTCTTATCCCAAACTCCCCCATGTTGCATTGTCTGCTTTGCTTAATTTGCACATTCCCCAGGTAGTGATCTTTGTGTTTTGCTGGAGAGTTTTTATTCAGATAATTAAGCTGCGGTGGGCTTACTCCATCTTGACCAACCCAGAAATCCCACTGCATTTATTTTAAATATTTTATTGAACCATTCATGTGTGAATTCATTATTTAACAACAGTACAAAAAATAATAAATGAGCTAAAGTATGATGACAGTATTAGAGTTGTCTTTACACACAGTTTATTGGGGAAAGCTACATATTTAAATAAATTATTACACAAAGTGTTCACTTTAAAGATAGGCCCAACTGTGGGAGATTAAGACAATGAATAAATGGCTATTATTTATCTTAGTTTATAGTTTTGCTTGGATTTTTGTATTCAGAGACTCAGTTTTAGTTTATTGAATTAATATATGATTGAGATCATTCTCATTTTGATCAACAAATCGTTACCCTTAAGTAGATTTAATCTTTCTGACTTTCAAAACATGTTTCTTTTGAAAAGGATGACAGACGATGATGATAGATCGGGAGAGCGAGAGAGATTTAATTTTTTTTTGGAATAGATGGTGGTTGACATTGATATACTTGTATTATGACACATGAACTTATGGGCCAGATGCCTTATCTCCTGCCTAATTTTATAATATTGTAAAATGTCCATATGGTTATAATATACTCATTTTAAACAATGTTCGTTTCCAGTAAGTATAAAACAATATGTAAATATAATGAGCTGATTGAATTCTAAATATATTCAAGATAGTGAAGGATTTCTCATGTTGTGTTCTATATAAAACTGATGTCTGTCTATTTGTAAAAACTATTGTTTTTAAAGGTAATTTTTATAAGTAACTTGTATAATACCATGTTATGTTATTTCAAACCAGTGGCTCCCATCAATTCTTTTCATCTATTCATTATTCTTTTATGCAAAATATTTGGGGGGTACCTTTTATGTTTTTAATACTCTTCTAAGTACTGTGTGTAAGAAGTTAGCACACTATGTGATATTAGTCCTGTTTTGAAAGTGATTACAATCTTGATTAAGAATGCAAGGGAATATCTGAGAATGTTAAATAAGTTTTATAAACAACAAATGTTCAGATTCAATTAACATATGAAGGTGTGATTCCACTGGGTTTTGCTGGATGGGTAATTTAGTAAAGACATAAAAGAATAAGAAAATAATTTCATGTGTGTATGGGGTGAGGGCAGAAAAGTTATTGGGGAGCTAGTAACTAAGTAGATTTAGAGGTGGGATCGCCATAAACAGATACAACTACCATGGAGATATTGTGTCAGTAGATATTTTTGGGATCCCAGATCAGTAAGCCTTTTTGTAGCAAAGCAGCTTAAATGATAACCTGTGTATAATGGGGAACTGTCAGTTAACATAAATAGTGTCTTGAAAATATAATGTTTAACAAAAACAAAAATCAGAGTTAATTTAACATTCATTTATTTTTCAATACATTTAACAGTGTCTAGGATTTTGAGGAAATCATGTTATTAAACGTTCACTCTAAGCCTGGGAGGTAGAAGCTGTCCTTCATTTCTGGGTACAAATAAGAAGTCCAATGCTCAGAGAGCAGCATGACGCAGAGGTGAAGAGTGTGATTTAGGATCCAGATGTCTGTGCTCAGAAACCAGCCCTGACTCTGTGTGCATTCTACTGGCTCTGCCTTTACCCTGGTGATGGGGCCTTGGGGAAAGGAGCAGCTCTGCCCAAGGTAAACCCAGAGACAGCGGGAGTCCCTGCAGGCTATGTGTCTGCCTGCGTTTTCAGACTGTAGATCTTAATAATCACCTGGGACATTTAAACAAAGTTCAGATTGGCAGGTCCTTTTCTTGTGACTCAGATAGAGGTGATCTGGTTAGAGGCTCAGAAATGTATTTTTAAACAACTTCACAAGTAAGTCTTTGATCAGAAAAATTTGAGCAACTCAGCAGTAGGTCATGGCAAATATCCTACCCTAAATCACAAATAGGAACGGTTCCTAGTTCATCACACAAGCGCAACTTGTGGAAACTATGTAACCCTGCAAATCATGTAGTTAGAGTACTTTTTTTTCTCACAAGACACAACGTGGCAAGGGCCATGACACTGCAGGTTCTCTTGAACTGAATATAGTCAGATGGTTACTAAGACGAGAAAACGTAGTGATGGTCTATGCGCAGAACGAAACACGTGTACTCACCTTTTTGGCAACAGATGTTCCTGAAACATTATGCAGTCCGGTGGATAGTTGCCCACAGTGTTCTCAGTCATTACCTATTCGTGAATGAATGTGTTTATGGGTGTTATTGTTGGAAAGATCAATACTCACAGTCAGCCCAAGAGCTATCCCTTATGCAGAAGTTGAAATGAACACACCAGAAAACACTTACTAGCATCACTTTGTGTGATCAGTGTATCAAGTAACTGGGGTTGAACACTGAACGCTAAGCCTTGATAATGGCGTCCATTGGCCGCCCTAATGCAAGGCAGTGCCTTGTTGTCGAATGATATCTTTGGTCTGTGCTGCCTTCGTGTGATGTCAGTGAGCATCTATGCTGTGTTCCTGCCAATTGTGCACGTAATTATAGTACAAATGAATTAAGTTACTCCTCTTCTGGCAAAATAATGTGTACAGAAGTACTCACTTTTTCCTACTAGAGAGTAAATCCTTGAAGGGGTCAGAAGAAATACGTAATTCTTGAACGATCTGTAAGTATACAGAAGTCATTTCAGGACTTTGATTTTACATGTCGGGTGAAATTTTATTTTGTTCCTTCCGTGTAATGTAGTGCATTGGTACTCTAACCAATGTAGAATTTTTACATTTAAAGTCTTTGCTGGGTAATGAGATAGAATGTGAGCACATTTCTACAGGTTCTACACACTCTAAAATAAAAATAAAAAGCTCTCGACCATCTCAATTCCACATCTGAAACTGTTGATTTTTCCTGGATCTGTTGAATCTTAGTTTAAACAGCAGAAATGTGAATTAATTAAGATAAGTGTGTTTACATAATCAGAAGATATATGTGAAACTGTTCTCAAATAAATGCCTATTCAGTGAATAATTAATGGATTATAGACAATTTAATAACTATTTTTACTATGCAACTCACCCGTACATGCCAGCTTTCAACACTCATAGCTAATGATCATAGGCACTGGTTTTTTAATGTGCTAACAAGGATATTATAATGAGTGCTTTTAAGATAGTCATAATTATTAAAAAATTGTGTTATGATGTTATTGAACACTATTTGTATAAGTCTGGAAATTTCTTCCTAAACGTTTCTTAAAATTCATTTTGTGGACTTTAAATGTGTTGAAAGAAGCAAGAACATTTCTCTTATTAGGTGAAATTATATTTTGCTCCTTCCACGTGATGTAATGCATCAAGACTTTAACCAGTGTAGAATTTTTGCATTTAAAGTCTTTGCTAGGTCATGAGATGGAATGTCGACACATTTCTACAGGTTTGGAGTCTTTATTTTTTTCTTTCATCCAGAACAAAGCTGAAATGATGCATGAGCATTTTCTGCACCTGTATCCCATTCATAAGAAATGAAATCATGCAAGGGTAGGTAAAAATACCTCTTGATAGCTTCCTATCTCAGCATGATCGAGGAATTATTTATGGTAGAAATCTAAAAAAGCTGAAGAACAGCTGAGGGACTAAAAGACACAACTTAAATGAAAAGGAAAGCTGTCTCAGTTTACTTCCCACAGACTGGTGAGCGACTGAGGATATGCCAAAAGAAGTTATTGTTTTTTTCAGAAAAGTAAATGACTCTCCTGTAATTAAAAAATGTAATAATTATAAAATAATAAACATTTTCATACAGAAACTTAAAAATAAAGAAAGACATATATGACAAGAGAATGCTGATCAGATTCAGCTTTTCCATAATAATCATATTTCAGTATATTAAACTTAAGGCTAAACATTTGGATAAGCAGTTAGAAGATTAACACATACAGACATGAGGAAATTGGAGTTTTTATGATGAAAAGGATAAATAAAAAGGGAATTGCCAATGCAGTGGTATTTTTTACAAAACAATAATCTCTAGAGTGGTGATTTTCAGACTTTTGAAGTTAACTCACATGTAATAATACCATGAAAATGTTCTAAAATTCATCCTCTTTCCTGTTTAAGTAATAGAGCTTTTGATTGTATTCATTTCCTTGCAATCATTATAGAATATAAACTTATAAAAATCCCTTAATAGACTATATACTGTAAATCAATCTTTAATGTTAATTCCTGAAAACACAACTAAGCTGACTCTGCATTGTGTGCCTCTCTAAAGAAAATATATTTACATCTGAGGATGACATTTATTTCTGAAACTGGAAACAAAGAAAAAGATGCTTTGAATTATGTGTAAAATCCTAAAAATAACAAAGTTGGTATTAAGAGGACTAGTAACTGGAGAATACATGTGCTTGATTATTGTTTTTTTTAAACAAATAGTATTCCATTACCCATACAGGAATAAAGCAGTAAAAATTTAGCAGTTATTTGGTCTAAAGGGCTTTACATTTTTTAAATGACTTTACTTTGAGGGATTTGTATCTAAGATTAAGGAAGTTGATTTAAGCATCTTGGATATCCATATAAAAATCACATGGGGAAAAAGCAGATGAATACATAAAAAAATCAGAGTGGAAAAATGCAGCTTAAAATAATGTTTATTTTCCTGAAGTGTTAAAAAATAAAAAAGAAAACGTACATAAACCAAACCCGTTGCCGTCGAGTGGATTCCGACTCATAGTGACCCTATAGGACAGAGTAGAACTGCCCCATATGGTTTCCAAGTTGCCGCTCATGGAATCAAACTCCCGACCTTTTGGTCAGCAGCTGAGGCCTTAACCACTCTACCACCAGGGCTCAAAAGTGTTAAAGTGTAGTTTGTTATGATTTGTCCTAGATTATTCATATTCACATTCAACAACATTCATATTCAGAGAAGCAAAAATAGCCTCAAATTCAAAGGTGACACTTCTGTCCAATTCTCAGAAAATAATAATGTTGTAGGTATTTCTAAGCATTGTTGCTGTTAGGTGCCGTCGAGCTGGTTCATACTCATAGCGACTCTCTGTACAACAGAAGGAAACATTTCATGGTGCTGCACCATCCTCACAATTGTTGCTGTGTTTGAGCCCATTGTTGTAGCCACTGTGTCAGTCCTTCATGTGAGGGTCTCCCTCTTTTTCGCTGACCCTCTTACCAAGCATGAAGTCCTTCTCCAGGGACTGGTCCCTTCTGACAACATGTCCAAAGTAGGTGAGAAAAGTCTTGCCATGCTTACTTGCAGGGAACATTCTGGCTGTACTTCTTCCCAGACGGATTTGTTCGTTCTTTTGGCAGTCAATGGTATATTCAATTTTCTTCGCTTGTAATCGTTAGATGGCAATAATAATAGATGGAATGGTTAAAGATGACTCGAGTTATTGACTGGAGACCACTTTCCTGCAGCAGCAGTGACATTTGTTAAAGGAACGTGCCTGCTTCACACCTGATGTAATTAAGGAGTCTCAGATTAAATGAGGAACCCTCAAATCCAAGAGCTTCGAAGACGTCTGTTGTGTGCATAGGGAAGGTGAGAGCAGAACAGTGTTCTTTTATAGGAAATGTATTCTTTGTGGTATCTGATCCTTTGAAACAATATGGTTTGTAGATTACATTTCTCTTAGTAGAAAAGGTAAGGGGCCCCTGTCATAAAAAATGGTCGCGGGTTAAAGAAATACAGAATCCTTTCAGGAACCAGTACACAAATCTCAGCAGCAAGAACTTCTTTTCTAATTCCTACCTAGTCAGTAAGGGTCAAAGTCTGATTTCAGTATTTCACCTAATCACTCTCTTCCAGACCATACTGGTTGGTTTTCTTGTTGATGAGCTTTTCAAAAGCAATAGCAACCATCTCAGAAATCAGACACTTAAGCAAGAAGTGGATATCTCTTAATCCAGAGACTAAACCTTACAACAGTCATTTCACGTTCATGCGTCAAGGGTTACTAGTGGTTTCTTGGTAAAATATCTGCGCCTTCTAAAGCAATTGTACTATTATTAGGATAAAGAATTCTTGTTGATCTGACATCTGATACCTGGAACAGTTAAGAAAGAGGAAGAAGAGGCGGTATACTGAGCTGCTGTCCCAGTAGGAAAACATATGAATTGATATTTCTATGTAGATTTATTCCAAGCTTCTTATTTTATTTAAAAAAAAAAAAGATGTTGTTTTGCATATATCAGTTTTACAGTCTCTCTGGTATTAGAAAGTTGCCATTAAAAACAGTACTTGGCCAATTATCTGTTAGTCTGTCCATGTGACATAATTGCCTCTAGAATTGCTGGCTGGTTAGGAAGGAGCTATGAAGCTTCTCCTTGTGGATCTGGGCTTCCTGCATCAGAGAAACTGTTAATGTCATCCGACTTTGATAGATGCTCTGCTGGAGGGAACCAGAAATGTTTTGTGCATCCTAACCACAAGCATCATCCAGTGAGCAAGGGATTCAGGGAAACAATCTCTCTCTAGCTTTGTCTCTCATTTTTTAATTATTTTCCTGAGTCAATGCCAAATTATCTCCTTTTAGTGGTTTTGAAAAATTATACTTTTGTAGGAGATAGAAAAAAAAGGTTCCATTTTTCTGAACCTCTACCACCACTCTCCTGTTGGCCATTATTACATTCTTATTTCCCCGAGGATAATCTCCATGGTCGGTTCACCCTTTCAGATATTTTTCTTTCTACATGTTTTTATTATCTATTTATTTATATATATATCATTTATCTCAAATATATACCGTATTTAATGCAAACAACGCATGCCTTCTACGTCTGTTTGCCAACCACTCCCTTTTCCCGTGAGGTATTTTCTTAAGTGAGCTATGCTATTTTTTTTACAGCAACACTTAAAAAAGGTATGAAAATATGTTGTGGGAGGAGGGAGCGGTTGGCAAGCGGTTGTAGAAGATGTGCATTGTTTGTGTAAAAATACAGTACTGTATGTATTTGTATTGTCTTTTATTATCTATTTGTATTATTTTTCATAAATAAGGTCAAAAAGCGTATATTATTCTGAACATTTCTTATCATGTAACAATGTATCATGGAGATCATTCCATGTCAGTCCGTATAATCCTTTCTGATTATTGTATAATATTCCATAAAACGGATACAGCACATTTAATAATTGTCCTATTGGTGATCATTAGATTATTTCCAGTTACTTATTAATACACAAAATGTTTTCAAAAGCATTTTCATATGCAGTTATTGTGTTCCTTAGCTCGTATCTCTCTAGAAAGATGATTCATAAATAGATTTGCTGAGTCAAAGGATACACACAGTAGATACTACCACAGTATCTTTCAAGAGACTCTACACGTTTTTTGCTTCTACCAGATGTTATATACACTTCTTCGCATTCTCACCAAACCAGAATGTGATAGTGAGCACTACTTCTGTTGGTTTAATTTTCCAGGTTACTAGGGACATTCAAAACATTTTTATGTGCTTATTAGATATTTCTAGTTCCTTCTGTATGAAATGTCTGCTCATAATCTTTGCCTGTTTTTTCTTATTGATCAGGACAATTTATTGCATTAGTGCAAATGAATCTTATATGTATGTTGACTAGATTTAGGATTTATAGATTTACTTTGTGACCAGAAATATGATTACATTTCCTTTATGGCTGACATGTATCTGGATGGAAAGAATGTTTTCTGCTTATGATAAGGAGGTCTATCTACATCTATAATAAACATGTTTTTCTAAATGAACTTTATGGCCACATTATATATATGTTTTCACTAAGCAGAAGTGAAAGTAATCTGTAAGAGAACTGTTGATATTAACACTATAGGGGAGTAGCGAAAATGTAGAACACTTGCTGTGGATAATGATAGAAAAAGCGTTGAGGGTCTTCATGAGATTTTAAGCCATGATTGAATAGCTCGATATACCCATACAACTGTGCAATGTTTTCTATGAATATATAAACAGTGTCTTTAAAAGAATGTGTGTGTGTATATATATGTTTTGCTGTGCATATTCTTAACAATGAAAAATAAATAAAATAAAAATAATAAAATATATGCATAGGCACAGGGGCATTTAGCAATATTAGAAATTATTAACATATAGAATGGTAAGAACCCAAACACTGAAAAATTGCAACCCGATAATTGTAATTGAATGGACAGCAAGAATCACCTCAATGCTGAAACAGTCGATTCTGAGGTAGGGTCTCCGCATACACTTCTAGAAAGAGTCAGAGGAAGTGGTGGTTTATTGCAGATTTGAATACTAGACCTGATGTCTTTTTATAATCAGAGAAAAGGACTGGCAGGTAGAAACTGTGTGAGGAAAACGAGGTCTGTATGATTAAATAAGCTTGGCTACAAGGAGCTGTGAGCTTTTTTCTTGTGCATCTTCCTTGAAAAAGGACTGGAATGTTCCAAAAGGGCCTGTGTCTGGGCAGATGTGAATTTCATAACTCCAAAGCAATCAAAATTGCACCCATGTCTCCAGTAGCCCTGTGGACTTTTGTGAGTAAACACAACTGTGGTTTTATTTAGCTGATGATAATATTACATTTTTTTACCCCTGCAATAAGAATTTTTGTTCTATTATGTAAACCACTAAGTAATATATTCTTCTGAGCTTATGATTACAGGCTGCTTGAATTTTCTGAGTATGCTGTGGCAAGAAAATGAGAAATTTAAACATCTATATTTATTGCAAGTTTGGAGTCGATCTGATTAAAGTATTTCTATGTGTTACATAGAAATACAAGGTAGAGGATGATTGACAAAGCATAAAAATAAGCTGCAGAGAATGTGGAATAAACATGTTAAAATATTCATTGCAAAATCCAGCCAATAATTGTAGTAAAATGTTCATCAAAAGTCAAATTATTTATTTTATGCATCAGAACTCTTTTTTTAAGAGTTAAATTTCTGAGTACATTTTTTCAGTGAATCTCTAAAAAGTTAAACCTCTGCCAATGAAGAGTGAAAAGTGGCTCTGATAGTTAATGAATTCTCACAAGGACCAACAAAGCATCCTTTTACATATGCTTGCATTTGTATCTTCTAAATCTTGGGCTAAATTATAGCTATCATTTCTCTTAAACCTCATCTTAAAATAGAATTAAATTGCCTCAGATCTTTTTATTATAAGTACAAAATACACATTTGTTCTTCTCCAAATGTTGTAGAAGATTAGAGGTCAGTTGGAAAAGAGGAAACATGTAGTCAAAGACATTTGAATAAAATCACTTACATTGGTGTCTACTTACGGTGCACTGGAATTGAGTAAATTTCAGTTTGGAAAATGTAAATCTCTAGGTAGTTATGCAAATAAGTTGTCATGTTCAGGAATGCTATCTTTTCAGATGTTTTTGAGGGTTCTGCTTATTGGTAAAGAGAAAGACTAAATAATGGGAAGCATTGTCTTCTCTCTGTCCAAATGCATGTTTTAAGAGGAGTAATCAGTTGAATATAATCAATTCAGTACTGGGAGCAGCTGTAGTATGCCTTTATGGAACACCATAAATTCAAATTAATTAATCCACAATGAATTACAAATTATTTTTGTATAAACTACACATTGATCCTTAAGGGTTATTTAAACAGCTGAACTTGATGTCCTTTGCCCTATCTGCCACAACAGATGCTATATTCCAATATGAATATTAAATGAATTTTGAAAGCAATTTCCATAATTGTAAGAAACATTTGAAAAATGAAGAAAAGATGATAATCTTCCTGATGATTGGAAATATTTTTTATATTTTATGGTGAAAATGTACTAAAAACATAAAGCATGACACCAATCTAACTGCAGAACACAAGGACATAAAGCACACCTAATAATTTTCAGTTTTGTCACTTTTCTACAGATGACTCACGCACTTAACACTACATATTTGTTGTTCCTTGTAACATTTCAATTGAATTTACCACCTTCTTCTAAAATGATTCATTCCAAGCTTATTAATCATATGTTACTTTTTGGACTCATGCTTTTCATTTTAATTTTGACAAAACTGTTGGAGAAAATCAGATTTAGCATATAGTTACTCAATGTTTATGACAAAATTCAAAGTCTAATATAACCAATATTAATTGTTAACCAAAACCTTTAAAGTATTGAGTGAACATACGAGGCAGTGAGTTGAAGACAATGGTGATGGAATAATTTGGAAAAGGATAGTGAGAATAACAGCACAACTGGAAGAAGGTAATCAATGTCACTGAATTGTACATGTAGACACTTTTGAAATGGTGTAACTTTGGTCAAGAAGGGAGAGTGTTGACATCTCGTGGGGTTGTTGTAACGTTCATCTGAAGTACAATAAAAAAATCAAAAAAACTAAATAAAATATTGGGTGAACAAAGCTCTAGAATAAAGGGTATAAGTCAAATGCATTAAAGAAATACACATGAAGAGTGTCTGCGAAAACAGATTCCTAAGGACCAAGGAGCCGTGGCTGAACAGGTGCACAAGGAGATATATGCAATTCTGTTAATCATAGCAGTGTCTGTGGTGGTCATGTTTTGGGGGGAAGCTGGGTTTCCATTAATGAAATAACTCTAGATACAATGTTGTGGCTGAGCGCTAGAAGTATTACGCAACAGTTAAAAGCAACAAAGAGATGTAAGGTAGCAACGGGGATAAACTATCAGAATATAGTGTTTAGTGACAAAGGTAGAAACCAGAATGTTGTTTCAGTTAATTTTTATCCTCAAAATGGGTTATGGGTCATATGTTACTGCATCTATGCATTCCTGGTGCTTTTGATTGAATACCAGGTATTTTTGAATTTTATATTTTTGTTCAGGGATACAACTAAGTTATTTTGGAACAGTTCTATCCCTTTTGGTCTTGCCTTTAAGACTTAGTAGGCAGGACCAAAGACATGTTTAATCTAGGGTTAATTATTTCCTATTACCGAAGCAAGTTCCTTTTGAGTACCTTGTGAATTCTGACATTTTCCGGTCTTGCTGGTGGGAACGCATTATTTATAGTCCTGTGTGAGTGCCAGGGTACTGTTACCTGGAGTCTTTTGGGTTATTCTTTCTCAAACTTTGGTAGTCCCCTCATGTTAATTTCCTGACCAGGACCCGCCTGAATACTCAAGGGAGGACCACCTATAGATCTCTGGGGTTCTTTCTTTGTGAGACCTTTCCTCTCCCAAATTCTGGCTTGCAAACTATAACCATTCTCACCTCCATCTCTTCAACTCAGGGCATAGGCAGCCACCCAGCTGGGCTCCCCCTCCCTGTACCATGGCCTGGAAACCCTTTTAAGGCAATAATCTTGGACAATCATAAAACTCACCTGATTTTTTCCCATCTCTCTGGGATCACTGTGCTTCGTTGCCTGATATTTAGTGTTTGGAAAGTCGTTTCAAATAATCTGGCTTTTTTTTATTTTATTTTATTGTACTTCAGGTGAAGGCTTACAGAACAAATAGTTTCTCATGAAACAGTAGTACACATGTTGTTTATGACATTGGTTAACAAC
>NW_004444088.1:1673088-1705950 GCF_000243295.1 Trichechus manatus latirostris
CTCCTCACTCTCCATTCTCTGTCAGTTTTCTCACTCCATTTGGTGCTTGGCTGAGTTCTTTATCTCTTCATTTGATGTTTTAGGGTTTCCGGATTGTTGTATTCTCTGTTCGGCTTAGTTTTTCAGATCTTTGCTGTGGAGGGACGGCGTGGTGCTTCTGCCTAGAGCGCCATTTTGCCAGAACTCCCCCTCTGGCTGTTTTTTATGGTTGTTTCAGGTGGGAGGTAAATCTGGTCCCTGTTACTAGATATTGGCCAGAATTGAAAATTCCTCAGCAATAAAGTATATAACGTTCTCTAGAACCTTGCCCCTGCTCAGATTTCAAGCCTTTTTGAAAAGAAACTCTTGATGCCACCCTCAAAATATTCAGTTAGTAGTGAACTGATCATTCAACCCTGGAGTAACTCCATAAACATTAAATGGATGCATCCACCAATACTAGTGATCTGACCAAAAGAAAAAAACGGTGCTTGACCTTTCTGGGAATAAATATTATTTATTTTAATCTCTGATGTTCTTTTTACAAAAAATTCCCATGATACAATTAAAGATTTTACGCCCAAGTGGAAAAAAAAAAAAAGACCATGTCTATAAACAGCCAATGTTATGCAGAAATGAGCCAGATATTAGAATTAAAAAGTATGTAAGAATTTAAAAATAAAATCAATATGATAATCCTGTTAAAGAATCTAGTGAAAATGTTAACAAAATGCTTGCACAGATGGGAATTTCAGCAGAGTGATGGAAACTAATTCTAAAATTTATATGAAAATGTAAAGTATAAAAAATAGTAAAAAGAATATTGAATAAGAAAAAGTTGGGAGACTTAAATATCTAATTTTAAGGATTATTATAGTGCTATAATTATTAAGGCAGTGTGATATTGGTATAAACATAAACAAAAAATATAAAAATAAAGGTATACAAAAGAGATTTAAGAAATAACTCCACAGATATTTAGAAAATTGAATTTTCTACCAAGGCACTAGTTCAACTCAATGGAAAATGGGAAGGTTTTATAAGAAATGTTGTTGGAACACCTGGAATATCTATATGGAAAACAATTAGCCTAGACTACTAGCCATACACAAATAATGTCTTGAGATGAATCATAGACATAAACATAAAAGCAAGAACCATAAGTTTCTAAAAGAAGCCATAGCAGATCTTCACAACCTCGGGCAAAGTGTTCTAAAACAAGACAAGTAAAGCACTATACATAAAAGAGAAAAGTATGAAAAATTGGACTTCATTCCAATTAAATTTTTCCCCAATCAAAGATACCTTAAACAAAATGAATAAACAAGTTACAGACTATGCTTAGGTGTCATAATACCTGTATCTGGTGAACTATTCCTATCTAAGATGTATAAAGAACTCTTACAAATCAACAATAATAAGAAAAACAATCTATTTAAAAATTAGTGAAAGAAACAACAAACGAAAATAGAAGATATACAAAAGTCCAATAAGCACGTGACATATTCTCAATATCATTTTTCATCAGGGAAATGCATTTTTAAACAAGTGACTAAAATATACACACAAATACACACATTTGTGTGTGCAAGCATGCACACAATATCAAGTGCTGGTGCAGAATTGGAACAACTTGAAGTCTCACACAGTACTGGTGAATATATAATAAAATGACAGTGATTTTGATAGTTTCTTATAAAGCTAAACATACTTACCCTATTACCCAGTACTTCCTCTCTTGAGTATTTAACTAACCCGTTAAAAAAAAAAAAAACAAAACAGTGCCATCGAATGGATTCTGACTCATAGCTACACAACAGGACAGAGTAGAATTGCCCCGTAGGGATTCCAAGGAGCAGATGGTGGATTCGAACCGCCAGCCTTTTGGTTAGCAGCCATAGCTATTAACCACTATGTCACCTAAGCATAGTGAAAATATATGTCCCCAAAAACTTACAGAAGATGTTCATAGGACTTGGAAACAACCCAAATGTGCATCTACATGAGAGTAGGTAAACAAATTAGAGCATATTCTCATAACGAAAAACTACTCAGGAAGACAAAGGAATAAGCTATCGATACTATGATCATAATTTGGGTTATAGACGTCAGAACGCCATTTGACTATGGGTTAAGGGGTTTGACTGCAAGGGGAGTGGTGTTTCTGGGGTGATGGATATCCAGTAGATGGTGGACATACAATTGTCAAAATTTATCAAACTGAGACTTAACATCTTCACTCTGCTCTCATTGGACCATCTTTCTAACAGTCAATCCTACTCTTCCGTGCAGAGAACTATTTTTTCTCCTCATGTGAAACTTTATTTTCTTGGAGGAGGGGATCTAAACTTTAAAACTTGCCTCTGAACTTTCAGCAGTTCTTTGAGGCAGACGTATTTCTTACTTAGTTGCTCTTGGGTTCGTCTTAACTGCATTTACTTGAGAACATGGTGTATTGTTGCTGTTTGAACTAGCTGGAAGCATGTGGTGGGACCTAGAGGTGGAAGATTGATTGTTATTCTACCAGTCCACAAAGAAAGCATATTAATAATGAGTAAACTAGATGAAACAAAACAAAAAAAAGTTTAAGATAAAAAAAATAATTTCCCAGTAAGGGGTAAGAATGTGTGAAGTAAAGGAAAGGGTTATGGCAAGTAGGGCAAGTTGTCCACTAAAATCCATTTTCTTCTTTTTTCATCCAAATAAATTTAAACTGGGTTTGAGGGCTCATAGCTGGGGATTGGATAATCCTGACCTCCTTGCAATTTGAGTGCCCATTGACCATGTTATCTCCAATGGAATATGAAGGGAGATGATGTGTATCACTACAAGGCAGGACCATGTAAAGATACAGGTGAGAATAGGAGACACTTCCTAACTCTTTATCTCCCCACTGCCTGTGAGCTGGAACCTGAATACGAGAGCAACCTACTTGCAACCATGAACATTTCTGGACTTCATATATGACACTTACTGAAGGTTCATTCTTATAAAACGACCTTCCCATCTCATAACTTGATGGAGAGTGAGGAAAATTCTGAAAAATAAATATTTTTCTTACTTGATTAAATAGAGTATGTAGAATATTATTGTGGAGTAAGGAAATCATAGGTTCAAATCTCAATCCAAGAAACAAATAGATTTTTGGCCAGATTAATACCAGTTAACCTGTATTTCCTAATCAATAAAATCAAGATAGTAATATATATTTGTAAGAGTTTGATTTGAGATTTAAATGTCCATAGCATACTTGTTGTTAGGTGCGTTTGAGTGAATTTCGACTCATAGCAACCCCATGTGACAAAGTAGAACTGTCACATAGAGTTTCCTAGGTTGTAATCTTTATGGGAGCAGATCACCAGGTCTTTTCTTCAGTGGAGCTGTTGAGTGAATTTGAACAGCCAACCTTTCGGTTAGCAGCCAAGTGCTTGACTGTTGCTCTATCAGAGCTCCTCATGACATAGTAGGTGCTCAATAAATTATACTTCTCTACTATTCTTCTTTATTCTGTGCCGACATAGACTTTCCTTTTGTTTGCATTGAACATGCTTTCTGAAGCATCAAATACATTCCTAGTCTACCAAACCAAAAACCAAACCCATTGCAGTTGAGCCAATTCCGACTCACAGCGACCCTGTAGAACAGAATAGAGCTGACCCATAGGGTTTCCAAGGAGTGCCTAGTGGATTCGATCTGCCGTCAGCCTAGCCTAGGTGGTCACAAACAGAAATGGCTGCCAAATAATTGTGTGCTGTGTTAAACAGTTTGTAGGACTTCAACAATTTGATAAAGTCTTCTCTTACTACTCCTTAGTCATCAGGCCTAAAGTATTTATGAAACTTGTAACCCTGTTGAAAAGAACGTCTGAGAAGAATGACTGAGTGTTCAGTAATTTTAACTTCACACATGGGACCAATGGAAGAAAGCACAACTGCTTTTTGAGTCTGTTGAACCTGTTTCATGACAATTTTTAAGATGATCTCTCTTAGGAACGCTTTTGTTTGATGCATACTATAACTAGTTTCAGAGTCAGCATTTCACCGAAAAAATTCAATAAGTGCATCAAAACACCCATATTTTAAACTACCCTATGCCATCTAGTTGATTCTGATTCAAGTGACCCAACCCTGTAGGACAAAGTAGAACTGCTCAGAGGGTTTCCAAGGCTGTAATCTTACGGAAGCAGACTGCCACATCTTTTTCCCGAGGAGTGGCTGGTGGGTTTGAACCTCTGATTTTTTGGTTAGCAGCCAAGCGCTTTAGCCATTGTACCACCAGGGCTCCTGTTTTAAACTAGATTCTAAGATTTAGAGAAGACAGAACCCATGAAACAGCAAATTTAAAACATTAATCTAAACATTATGGAGTCCCTGGGTGGCACAAACTGTTAAGAGCTCAGCTACTAGCCAAAAGGTTGGCAGCTCATACCCATCCAGAGGTGACTTAGAAGACAGTACCTGGAGATCGCCTTCGCAAAGACCAGAACCTTGAAAACCCCATGGAGTAGTTTTACTCCGCACACATGGAGACGCCATGAGTTGAAATTGTCTCAGTATCAACTAACAACAAATTTATAAACAAAAGCAACAATAAAACAGAAACAGCTTTTATTGTAATGTATCTGGACATGTGTTTACACTGGAAACCTTTTTCAGTATTAAAGATATTATGTGTTTTTCTTAGAGACCACTAGAACACTTAAAAAAATATGGAGTGATTCTGATATTCTCTTACCTAAGTGTATTTTAACTGAGTGTTTTCAATATGTAAACAGTTCTCTTTGAGACCATGACTTGAGTGAACAAACATAAAATTCACTGAAAATAGCTTAGTGTGACTCAGTTCTTCTTTGGAAAAGAAATTCAATTGACTTCTTGGCTATTACCAAGATGAACAGTTCAGCTTTGAGTGGCTCTCTCCCGTTTAGATTTTGGTAAATGTAAAGTCGTTCATTTTTTGAGCATTTAACTCTAGCAAGTTAAAGGCTGTGCTATTCAGATTAAAGATGCATATTACCTGTAAAGTGAATTGTCATGCAGCAATTAAAGTGAAAAGAAACCTTTTATATATTGCCAATCTATATTATCGCTTTAGCTATCTGATTTTTCTAAGAAACTGCAAAGAGCAAGACAGAGCGTACTTATGTAAAAAGCATATTAATGCTCTACCGTGAGTGTTGTAGAATGCTTTTTAAGTATATTCAAATTTATAAATAAGTTATGTATAGATGACATTTTTATAATATAGATTGAGATAGTACACATTTTATTAATAGACTTTAACACTTTTTGACATGAATTTGCTGGAAAACAGTGAATTGGAAGGTTACTAGATAGCTAAGAGAGACTTCAACTTCTCAGCCTCCAGAGAGATTTGAAAAATCAACATTAAAACAATGCTAATAATATGCTGTATCAGCTTAATGAGAGAAAAGCAGCAAATACATGTGATTTTTGAAAGCCTGTGCTATGGGGAGCTCAGTACTGTACATCATCTGCTTTAATCCTCACAAGCCATGTTAGATAAGTCTTCCTGCCCAAATTTACATGTGAAGAATGAGAGGAACTTACTTACCACATCCAGTTACCTTCCCAGAGGTCTATGACACATCAGAGGATAGCTAAGATGATATTCAGTTCTCTGTGTTATTTCAGTATACAAAATACACATTCCATGGACTCTTTAGTATTTATAAGAAATATTCCATTTGTGGGCTAGTCCATGGCCAATATTTTCTCTATTTCCAGGCTTCTTATCCTTTCCTTTCTCAGTAAATATGTTTCATGAAACATATTTCTTTTTTCGGAACTTTATTTTGATTCTTTGGTGCTTCCACAACATTCCTCAGCCTTTTGTCAGGACAAAATTTTTGAGCTTAAAGATTCTCAGTTTGGAGAGGGGGAAAGAAAACTTCTAAGTTTGTTCCTGCTGTTCTACCACTTCTCAAAAGCAATGCTCTTTTCTAATTTACAATGTTATTTTAACAGTACAAAATCTATTCTGTCATCATAAACATTATTGTTAGTTGCCAGTGATTCGATGCCAACTCATGGTGACTCTATATGTGTCAGAGTAAAGCTACTCCACAGGGTTTTCAAGGCTGTGACTTTTTGGAAGTAGATTGCCAGGCCTGTTTTCTGAGGCAACTTTGGGTAGATTTGAACCACCAGCCCTGCTCTCTGACCTGCCGATCTTGGGTTCACCAGCTCCTGCAGCTACTTGAATGAGAAGCATTTATCATGAAACACGGACTTGGGACGTTACAGCCTCTGCAACCACATGAGCCATTTCCTTGATATAAATCTCTCTCTATATATATTTATACACTTTACTGGTTTTGCTTCTCTGGAGAACCCAGGCTAAGACAGAGATGAACTGAAGATTTCAAGGGCAGCTCAGCAAGACAAAGTAAAGTACTATAATGAAATATGCACAGACCTGGAAGTATAAAACCAAAAAAGAACATTATCATCATTTCTCAAGCTGAAAGAACTGAAGAAAAAATTAAAGCCTTGAGTTGTAATTTTGAAGTATTCTATGGGCAAAAAATTAAATGATGCAGGAAGCATCAAAAGAAGATTGAAGAAATACAGAGTCATTGTATCAAAAAGAATTGGTCAATGTTTAACCATTTCAGGAGGTAACATGATCAAGAACTGATGGTATTGAAGGAAGAAGTCCAAGGTGTATTGAAGGCATTGGTGAAAAACAAGATTCCAGGAATTGACAGAATACCAATTGAGATGTTTCAACAAATGGATGCAAGGCCGGAATTGCTCACTTGTCTATGCCAAGAAATTAGGAAGACAGCTACCTGGCCAACTGAATGGAAAACAAGCATATTTTTGCAAATTCCAAAGAAAGGTGATACAATGGAATATGGAAATTATTGAACAATGTCACCAATATCAATGCAAGCAAAATTTTGCTGAAGATAATTAAAAAATGGTTATAGCAGTACATTAACAGGGAACAGCCAGAAACCCAAAATGGATTCAGAAGAGGACACGGAATGAGGGATATCATTGCTGATGTCAGATGCATCTTGATTGAAAGCAGACAGTACCAGAAAGACGTTTACCTGTGTTTTACTGACTGTGCAAAGACATTCGACTGTGTGAACCATAACAAATTTATGGATAATATTGTGAAGAATGGGAATTCCAGAACACTTAATTGTGCCCATGAGGAACGCTGTTAATAAACCAAGAGGCAGTTGTTATAACAGAACAAGGGAACAGAACAAGGGGATGCTGTGTGGTTTAAAATAAAAAAAAAGGTGTTAGTCAGGATTGTATCCTTTCACCATACATATTCAATCTGTATGCTGTGCATATAATCTGAGAAGCTGGACTATATAAAGACGAACGTGGCATCAGGATTGAAGGAAGACTCATTAACAATCTGCAATATGCTGATGACACAACCTTGCTTGCTGAAAGTGAAGAGGACTTGGAGCACTTACAGCTGAAGATCAAAGACCACAGCTTTCAGTATGAATTACCCCTCAAAATAAATAAAAATCCTCACAACTGGACCAATAAGGCACATCATAATAAACAGAGAAAATGTTGAAGTTGTCAAGAATTTCATTTTACTTGGATACACAATCAATGCCCATGGAAACAGCAGTCAAGAAATCAAATGACATATTGCATTGGGCAAATCTACTGCAAAAGACCTCTTTAAAGTGTTTAAAAGCAAAGGTGTCACATTGAACACTAAGGTGTGCCTGACCAAAGCCATGATATTTTCAATCATCTCATATGCATGTGAAATCTGGACAATGAATAAGGAAGACCAAAGAAAATTGATGAATTTGATTTATGGTGTTGACGAAGACTGTTGAAAATAGCATGGACTACCAGAAGAACAAACAAATTTATCTTGGAAGAAGTACAGTCAAAATGCTTCTTAGCAAGGATGGCAAGCCTTCTCATTTCTTCTGGACATGTTATCAGGAGGGACCAGTTCCTGAAGAAGGATATCATGTTTGGTACAGTAGAGAGTCAGCAAAAAAGAGGAAGACCCTCCAAGAGATGGGTTGACACAATGGCTGCAACAGTAACAGCGATTGTGAGGATGGTGCAAGACTGAGCAATGTTTCATTCTATAACACATAGGATCGCTATGAGCTGGAACCAACTTGCCGGCACCTAACAACACTTTGGAAAATTAAATATTACAACATCTAGTGATTTCAATCATTTTTCTTAGCCTTATGTATTTACAAAAATAAAATTAAGATCCTACATTTTATGAAATTTTAATTGCATTTTTCTCACTTAATAGTATGCCTACTTTCCCACATCACTAATTATTGTTTAAATCAGTGTTTTAATGACTGAATAAAATTCCAACCTTGGGTGGGGTACCATATTTACATAACTATTTTGTCTTTGGCATTGTTTTAGCATGCTTATTTTTTTCCTTAATTTAAATATAATTTTTGAAGTGGAAATGTTTATACTTATTTTTGTGAAGATTTTCGTAGGTCATATTCATAGAATAAGAATTATTAGTAGTGAAGATTATTAAAACTCTTCATATATGGCCAGTTTTTTTCTAGAAGAATTACAGCTGTTAAATTCCCATTGCTTTACATAATTGCCTGTTTAACCATACTCTTGCTAGCATTAATTCAAATTTGCGCCTTTATAGAGGAATAACAAAATCTACTCATTTTTAAAGAAATAAATTATATTTTCACAAGACTTTAGCAATTAGTTAGGTAGAATAAATTACTTGCTCATGTTCTTATCCTTTTTGTTTATTTGTTTGTTTTTGCTTTTTTTCAATGGTTCTCAAGTGCAGGAGAATCAATCCAATTTATCATACACCTCAGATGATGGCACTCTATCATAATTGTTTCACTCAAAATCTCTTTTATTATTTTATTTTTTCATACTTTTTAATATTACTCCTTACCCTTATTCTAAATTTCTTTTATAAATCAACATCAGACTGTTTTGAAAGTGTTTCTTTGTACTTGACGACATCTTTAGAAATCATAAGGTACTTTTCATGCATGTACATTTAATTTGCGTAAAATGGCATCGAGATACACACTTCATTCTTTTTATTTTTATTCTATTTTTTTAGAGTAGTTTTATATTTACAGAAAAATTGCACAGAGAGTTCAGAGTGCCCCTATATTCTTTCTACCCCCTGCATGCAGTTTCTCCTATTAATAACATCTTGCGTTGGTGTGGGTACAGTAGTTACAATTGCTGAACCAATATTGACATATGATTATTACCTGAAGTCTGTAGTTTAGGCTGGTGTTCATTCTTTGGTTTACGGTTCTATGGCTTTTGACAAATGCGTAATGCAATGCTTCCACCATTATAGTATCGCGCAGAATAGATTCACTGCCTTTAAAATATGCTGTGCTTCACCTATTCCTACCTCTTTCTTTCCTCATCCCCTGAACCCTTTGTAACCACTGACATTTTTTCTGTCTCTATAGTTTTGCCTTTTTCAGACTGTCATATGGTTGGAATTATACAGTATGTAGCTTTTTCATACTGTCTTCTCTTGCTTAGTAAAATGCATTGAAAATCCCTCCACATCCTTCTGTAGCTTGATAGCTCATTTCTTATCATTGCTGACTAATATTCCTTTGTATGGATGTACCACAGTTTGTTTATCCATTGAGTTATTGAAGGTGATCTTGTTTGCTTCCAAATTTGAAATTATGAATAAAGCTGTTATAAATATTCATGTGTAATTTTTTAAAAATAGATATAAGTTTTCCATTCATTTGGATAATTACCTGGGATTGTGATTGCTAGATCATATGGTAAGCCTGTATTTAGCTTTGTAAGAAACTGCCAGAGACTGTCTTCCAAAGCGGCTGTACCATTTTTCATTCCCACAAGCAATGAATAAGAACTCCTATTGCTCTGCATCCTTGTCGGCTTTTGGTGTTAGCATTTTGGATTTTAGCCATTCTGCTTGATGTGCAAGGGTATCTCATTGCTGTTTTAATTTGCGATTCCCTAATGACATATGATGTTGAATATATTTTTACATACTTGTTTGCCACCTGTGTATCTTCTATGGTGAGGTGTCTGTTCAGTCCTTTTTCCACTTTTTAATTGAGTTTTTTTGTTGCTGTTGAGTTTAAAATTTCTTTGTAATTTCTTTGTGTATATTGGATATTAGTCCTTTATTCAATACATGTTTTGCAAATATTCTATCCCAGTCTGTGGTTTGTCTTTTCATTCTCTAAACAGTGTTGTTTGTAGAATAGAAGATTTTAATTTTGGATTGTGCTTTTGGTGTTTTACCTAAAAACTCATCATTAAACCCAAAGTCATCTAGATTTTCTTTTATGTTATCTTACAGAAGTCGTATATTTTTGTGTTCAATATTTAGGTCTGTGATCCCTTTTGCATTAATTTTTGTAAAAGGAATTAAGTCTGTATCTGGATTCTTTTTTTTTTTCTTTCTTTGCATGTTCAAATGTTTCAGCACTGTTTGTTGAAAAGTCTGTCCTTTCTCCATTGAATTGCCTTTGCTCTTTCGCCAAAGATCAGTTGACTATATCTGTGCAGTGAATTCATTTTCTACATTTATCCGCATAATACTATGTCTCTATGGTATGTCATTTATTCTCTTGAGCATTATCTTTTTCTAATTATGTGTAGGGTTATTTTTAAAGATATTGACAACTTGAGATGTGATATTAATTAGAAATACTTTATCTAGTTTTTGCCTTTATTATCCTGTAATATTTGGATAAGATAGCTACTATAATTGACTGTCTTTTAGTTCAGTAACTTTGCTCTACTTTTGACAGTGTAGGCTGCATGAACTACAGATTTTGTTTCACATCCCGAATCCATTTGTCTTGTGAGTAATGGAAATTCCTTCCAGAGGGAATGAGTTGACTGTCAGTCAAAGTTTGGAGTGTTGTGCTTTTTTATCTTTTGGTAATTTGTTTGGTATATGGTTTATTGTAAAATTTTGTGGGAAATTGGAAGGAGTTGTACCAGGAAATAAAAGTCAGAGGACATTGTATGCTGGAATATCAGTTTCATTCAATATTAGCATTAATAAATTTGTTTCTGATATAAAGTACTCTCGGTGACCCCTAGATCCTCAAACGCTCAAAAATCCTTCATGTGAACTCTGCAGTCTTCTCAACGAGCATCATCAAATCGGATGCAGGTCTTTCGGATTATCAGTAAAGTGAGTTCTACCAAGAAAATTCAGCAATCCTCACCCACTAAATTATGTACCTGATAAAAATTCTTTACAAAACTATTATACCAATTGTTTTATAAATTTACTTAAAATTAACATAGTTAATCAGTGAAAAACAGATATTGTATTGGTTAGATGTATACTTAATTACATCCAAATGCATATTGATTGTGGCTTACAAAAAGTAGGGATTTTCATTTTCTCACATAACAAGACATTTGGAAGTAGGCAGTCTGGGGCTGACATGGCAATTCCTCTATGCCACGAGGGACTGATGGGTGGTCACTCCACCTCCTACGTCACTGTTGCAGTTCTAGGAAGGAAGAATGGGAAAGGCAAAAGGCAACTGGTAGCAGTTTCCGCTAGTGTGGTGAGTTGACAACTGTCTGTTGGGAATGAGGTGGAAGGAGGATAGCCCCTGATTTGTGGAATTTGCTGATTTTTGTGGTGCAAACACTCCCAGCATGGCTTAGTTTAAACTACCAACTGAACACAGAGTTGGGAAGAGATGGGCAGAATCTAACGAGCTTGCTTAGCCTTACCAAGCAACTTCTATTTACATCTGATTTTTCAGTAATGTGGTATGTAACCACCTCTAGCTACAGGGGAGGCTAGAAAATGCTCCTGCTCCAAAATCAGAGAAGGAGAGAATGGCTATTAGGTAGTCGGCCAACAGTATCAGCTATGCTTGTCCATGACAAACATTAACTAATATTGGAAATATTTCAGCAAAGAGAAAAACCAGAAAACATAAATCATATTATGCAAAGTAGCAGAATCAGGCAACTTTGAAAGAGGGCAAATAGCAGATGTCTAAGTCAATGATGAAATTTTTCAAAAGAGAATAATTAAATCTGAGGATGCAAATATGTTAAGAATGAAAGAGAAGTTGCTATAAAATGTTTGGATCAAAGAAAATATTCCCAATGCATATAGTTTCCTTATGGCAAAAGATTGGTTCTAAGAAAGTATATATGGAGAATCTTTAATATAAATTTATTAATATCTAATAATCTTAAAATGTTAGTTGCAATGCTAGAGAGTAGACTTTATCAGTGAAAAATGGAAATAATTTTGTTCTCGAAAAGCAACTGGGGAAGAAAAATTTATTTATATCCCAAGTACAGGAAATTCTGTTTGTTCTTTTCCATTAGAATTCTAAGCAACAAGTACATGATAGATACATATTTACTCTCCAAGAAAGAGTCAAGGCAACTCATGAATGCTGTTTTGTTTGGAGCATTGTTTTCATCCTTTCTAAATATATGCTTTGTGTTATTCATCCATTTACTAAATCTACTGTGTGTTAGGCGCTGCGTCAAGGCATCTTAGAGTCTATGTGGGAAGACAGTCAGCACAAAAATCATTTAAAATTACCAACTAACCGCAAGGCGCTATGGAGGCTCTTGTCCAACTAATCAGGACGTCGTTAAAAGCTGAAATCTTACATTCTCTGTAAACATCTATACTAAAAATGGTTTTTCCCCAAATATAAAATAACGGAATCAAATGAAATACGCATTTCTAACCACATCATTCCTCCCAGAATAAGAGATTACGTTCTTTGTCTGTTGATAGCCATATCCATCTATAATATGTAATCTCATAGCTAAAGTTGTAAATGATTCTTCTTCTATGAATTTACCACACTTCCCTCAAATTCCCTTAACAATTTTAGCTGTTTTCAGTTGCTTAAAGTTAGATATCACGTCTTTTATTTGTATGGTCCCACTATCTGTGACATTCCTGAGATTATAGTAGATGGTTGAAAAATGAATGTTTAATGAATGAATGAAAGACTGGTAGAATTGACTGGTGAAGGGTGTGGATGTTCTGGACTGATAAAAGGCAAGTAGCTAATAGCCCAAGAAAAAGCTTTTTAATAACTAATAAAAAGAAAAGATAGTGACTCTAGTATGATTTTTGGACACATGCCATACATATTTCTCCTTATACATCCAGTGAACACTCAATTATTTATGCTAATGGACTCTGTGGATAAGTTAAAATAATTTATTACTAAAGCTATGAAATACATTTTTGTACTTACAGTAGAATATGAAGGACTTGTTCTAGGAATTCACAATTCATTGAAATATTGAAATGCACTTGACAACCTTACTCCAGAGAAGCTGGAAATATATATATATGTATGTATATATTTTACTTCTCTATCCCTCAGTTATATATATATATATATTTTTCTCTTTCTATCCTTTAACTTCAGAGGACAGATATACTTCTGTGACTGAGTAATAAACAGTGTTAAACTGAGCTGTTCTAAATCTTTCAGGATATTTTCAGCCTGAATGTTTTAGGAACGAGTTCGTTAGAGCTACTGGCCCTTTCCTTGTGAATAATGCTTCCATTTAATAGTCGACTGGTGTCCCTGCATGGTGCAAATGGTTAAGCGTTTGACTGCTAACCAAAATGTTGGTGGTTTGAACCCACTCAGAAGAGCCTCAGAAGAAGGACCTTGCAATCTACCTCTGTAAGGTCACAGCCCTGAAAACCCTATGGAGTACAGTTCTACTATGAAACATCTGGAGTTGCCAGGAGTTGGAATTGACTTGACGGCAATTTTTTTTTTCTTTTCGATAGACTACTATGTGCTAGGACCTATGCTAGGTACTAGACATTAATGTTCAGAGGATCCTGTACTTGCTTTTAAAGAGCTTGATGACTCTAATAAAAGAGACACCTTTACAAACCTGCGAGGGCAGTGCAGATTCAGAAGAGCCGCCATGGAGGTATGCAGACATGATGAGGAAGACCCCATGCATTAGACTGTGCACCTTCACTTGGGCTGGGGAATTAAGGTGTGGTTAGAGAAAGCAGCGTTTTGTTTGGCTTTTAAAGAATGACAACAATTTCACCAGACAGATTAATTTTTCAAGAATAGTGTCTTAGTCTGAATTGCCTAGAAAGAAGCTCTAAGGAAGAGACTTGTGCGCTGAACGTTTTTTGGAGAGTGCTCCTGAAGTATATTCCTATAACAAAGTGAGGTATGCCGGATTGGGAAGGGTGAGAAGCTCACGCTCAATGCCATTGCAGCTGAGGCTTCAGCCAATCCTATGAGGAGTGTTGGAGCTTGGATGGCCCTTTTGACTTGTCTCTAATTGAATTTTTGCACCAGCTGTTGGGCACAGACCTCTCCTAGGATGGGGTATGATTTTTGTGAGGCAGATCCATGTGACTGAGGGCAATTTCTAGTGAGAGAAGTAGTTGTAATATCATCAGCAGGATGGAGAGGGGATGTTGGTGGCGTGTCACAGTATCCACTGTAGTCCACCTCGTGCACCACTCAGATCCACATACACCCATTCAACCCTTGTCTCCTCAGGCCACCGCTTCTCTAGGGTTGATGGACAGATTCCCTGGGAAATTTTAAAAGAGAAAGACTAGGCTGTAATTAATACTCATAATTCTCCTCAAAGTCTGCTAATCGAGGGACATGATTAATGCTAATTCCTCCTATTTCCCAAACACATGTATTCTATCTTTTGGTGACACATCATCATATCATATATATAATAAAATTATTTTTTTTGTGATCATTGTTACTTACCACTGAGTTGGCCCCCAACTCCAGGCAATCCTATGCACAATGGAACAAAATGCTGCCCTGGCTCGTACCATCCCTTTGATTGGTTTCAAATCATACCATTGCCATCCACAGGGTTTTTGTTGGCTAATTTTTGGAAGTAGATTGCCTGCCCTTTCTTCCTAGTCCATCTTAGTCTGGAGGCTCCACAGAAACCTGTTCATCACCACAGTAACACACAAGCCTCCACTGACAGACAGTTGTGGCTGTCCATAAGGTGCTTGGCTGGGAATCAAACCTAAGTTTCCCATATGGAAGGTAAGTATCCTAACACTGAATTACCACTGCCTCCAAAATCGGTTTGGGGTATATACATTAAAAGCAGCTTCTACCGAATTGGGATGGTGAGAAACAGGAAACATTTACTATGGTACCCAAAGCTGTGTAAATTCTCCCTTATTTGAGTATTTATATGCTGAATGTATCTGGACCATTCTGCAGAACATACCACATCTTAGAGTATGACACTTAATTCTTACAAGGTATGATTCCTAAGCTAGGTCCTCAGCTATGTTTTCAAAAAGCTGTTCCATCACCTATGCAACTGACAACTTCTGGGTGGTCCAGTATGTGATAGCAACTGAATCCCACGGTACATGTCCACTGTCACACCTCCTGTTCTGACAGGTCTCTTGCTCATAGGAGTGATTTATTACACAAAGTTCTGTACTGAGAGATCAAATGCTAAGTAAGCGCTTAGATAGTGGTGCTGTTTAGGGCAGTGGAGGCAGGAAAGACAATCCCATACCAGGAAAGTGTGTCGATTCCAGACAAGATGAAAAGGGTTCATTCCAACAAACTTGCCACCAAGTTGCGGGTGGTATCCTTGAGGAATGGTGCCATGTTAGCAACTGAGCATTTGTCTCTGTTGCTGAAAGGCTGGGTGTTCATCAACAGCAGTAGCTAGATCAGACTTGGTGAGTAGGGATCCATGTTTTGGTTTTATGTACAGCTTTTCATCATTGTTCTTCCATCAGATTCACAGATACAATGCTCAGAAATTCCACATTTCTTTTTGGGGGACATAATTAAATCCAAACCAACAAATTCACGGTACTGCAGTTAGGACTTCACCATATCTATAACAAACTCATTCATCACAAGCCTCGTGATCCCTCTTCTTCCTTGTTGATGCCCTGACTTTGGCGTAGGAAACCGACAGGGGCTGAGAGAATTCAACCTTCTCTAAAGGTCTGCTTCTTGTACCGTCACTTCTGAGCCTGGCCCTTTGCTCTGTATGTGCTATGACTGCAGCAGATTGAAGAAAGTGTTCTAAAAGCTGCCAAGGAATCCCTCCGGTTTGAACATTTTCCCTTGAATTTGTGACTAATTACAGTCAGTCTGTCATTATCTCTTGTTAATGAATCAAGGACACGCAGCAGAAGTTACCCAGTTCCATTCCCTTAATAACTACTAAGCATCAAATGCATTGCATCAGCCAGTGTTTTGCTTCCTCCAACGAAAGCTTTAACAATTGTACTGCTACAGTTTGACAAGGGCTATCTGTAGTCTCTCAACAACCAGTGAACCAAAACCAAACAAACCTGTTGCCATCAAGTCGATTCTGACAGTGAGGGACCCTTATTGCCAGCCAGCAAGTGATCTAGCACCAAAATCTCTACTTACAGTCAGCTTCATAGGATCACTTTTGGTATCAACTGTTCATTCGGTTCCCTGGAAACAGGCTTCAGTGGCAGAGGGGTGCATGCAAAAGGTTTATTGGGAAGTGCTTTTGGGAGAGACACGTGCAAGAAAATGACAAAAGTAGATTGGGCAGAGGAAAAAGCTGACTCACAGTGTTGTTCCAAGATATGCCTCAGCAGTTCTTACTGAAATCTCTGGAGCTGGGATGACCCTTCAGAATTGTTCACAATTGAGGCAAAGAGGCGGGCACTTTTTAATCTCTCATTAGTCAGTCATTGACTGCAGGCCACCCCTTGAGATGAGGCAGCACATTGGGTGAGGCAGTCCCCTGCAGCTGAGAACAATGCCCAGTGGGGGCTCAGCCTTGACCAGTCACAAGCTGATCTTCCTCGAAGCTATCATATGCGTGCATTCGTCAATGCACCACAGGGGATGTGGGTAGAGCACCGTTTTATGCAAAACACATAGGAACTCTTTCCAGTTCCTAAGTGGTCAGAAGAAGTTAATTAGCAAGAAGAAACATGAATATAATATCAACAATGATAACCAGTAAAAATACACAAATAATTTTAAATCACCACCAATGCTAATTACTATTAAATAAATAAAATAGGCAGCATTATGAATCAAGTGAAAGTAAAAGTTGCTGAAGATGTATTTCCAGTTTGCTATGCATATCTCTTGTATAGCTCTTTGAAAGCTATTAATATTTAAACTATGGTGAAATTCTCCCAGTTGTCTCCATAACAATTTGTACTCTTAGTTTAAAATACAGATACGGCATTGTAGATGAAAATAAGAGCTTTATTTTGCAACTCATTGGACAAAATTAATTCTGAGTAAAAGTCAAAATAAGACAAGTTTGTGCCCCTGCCTTTTTCAACATTAAAGATCCCACGTATCCCTAAGAGGCTAACCAGGTTGGGCCTACCTTCTGGTAAGCAGGAAACAAATGACAAGCTAATGCATATCGATATTGATATTTCTTAAATATTTATTTTGTTTTAACAATAAGATTGTTCTCAAAGAAAGAGCTGATTTTGGAATTTCTAACACGTAGATAAATTAGAATGGAAGAGATTTATGTGTAAAAAAATATTAAGTACTTCTTAAAACTTAAAAAGTTAGAAAAATCAGAATAGCCTTCTAAAAAAGAAAAGGAAATACGTTACACAATCCAAAGAGTAAAAATGTGTATTATCTTTAAACCCTAATCTGAACAGCTGCCCTCAAGTTGAGTAGATTCTTCCAAGGCACCTCTGGGAGGGTTAGAACTGCCAACCTTTTGGTTTGTAGTCAAGTACTTCACCAGCTGCACCTCCCAGGAACTCTAATTTAGGTGTTAGATTTAAATGTTTTATAAATGCTATTCTCTGATTTTCACTGTGTTTCTATCTTATTATCTTTCCTCCTAGGTTATAGTGAATATCATATAAGGGAAATGCTATTCAAGCCTCTTTGGGGAAAAAAATGTGTGTGTGTCCCCCAGTTGAAAAACATGTTTCTGTATACTTCAAGCAGTTAAAAAAAGAGACATTTTCCAGCTTTATGCGTCACAATTTTTTATGTTTTAAAATATAAGAGTAAATACAATTTTAGGAATAACAAATAACACACCCTTTTTCTTCAGACTCCTCATACTTTCTATTTTTGTCCTCACTTTTTAGCTATCTATGTCAAAAAAAACTTATGTTCTCTGCCCTTATTCTCTTAAGAAGTCACAATTAGCCATGGAAAGCAAAAACTTTTATGAACAACAGATAAAAGAGGAATAGAACTACAGTAGACTATAGAAATTTAGCTTGCAAGCAATATAGATACTACATTAATCCACTAAGATTTCATTAGACCGCAACTTACTATGGACAATAATGATGGTAATAAGTAAATAAGAAAATTAAAATAATTTAACTTATTTAAATTACTTTTCACATATTTGACCAGTGTGTTACATATATAAAAAGTGTTTTGTGATAGGAAATAAAACATTTTCAGTTTTAAGGGTTCTAATCACTATTGTGGAAACTCTGGTGGCGTAGTGGTTAAGAGTTCAGCTCCTAACCTAAAGGTCAGCAGTTGGAGTCCACCAGGTGCTCCTTGGAAACCTTACGGGGCAGTTCTACTCTGTCCTATAGGGTCGCTATGAGTCAGAATCGACTCCACAGCAACAGGTTTTAATCTCCAGTTTGGGACAAATCACTTAATCAAACATGTCAGTATCCAAAGAAGAAAAATTCTTTAGACATTTTTCTCTTCCTCTTGTCTATGGAAATTTTCTTTTTAATAATCAATACAAAATAGATACATGGATATTTAATCATGAGCTATATGTTAATAAAATAATGGAGAAATATTTTAAAGTAAAAAAATCATAGTACGGTAAAAAATAAATGTTTCGTATGGCATCATTAAGCGCTATTTCAATTTAGAAAATTGTTCAACCTTGCATACTAGCCACTGCTGTATGCAGTAACGGAAATCAAATTAGCTTGAAAAAGTGAGGTCTAAGAACCGTTCCTCTTCCATGTTTTGTATTTAGAAGAATGGCCACAGACTGAAACATTTTCACTGTTATCTTAATATCCACCTTCAAAATTACAAGACTTCAATACTTGAAACTGGGTAATAAAAATTACTTCAAGAGGAAGTGGGGATTTAGGACTCACTGGAGGTTTCCTTGAACAGCTGTTTCAAACACCAAGGGTTGCATTATCGTAATTGTTTTCCCTTTGAAATCCATTTCTGTTATTTTACAGAATTACGATGATAATGCAGAAAACCAGAATTTCAGTTAAGTTTGCAATCCAGGTATTCGTCCATTTTCTTCACTATTTATATTGAAAGCACAGTTTGAATCGTTTTCTCCTCATACATTAACGAATTTTTTTTCTCTTCCCTGTTCGTTCACTGTATGACTCATGATTCACCATATAATCTGTTTAAGCAAACTTCTGCATGAGCCTAATCTGAATATGAAACACTGTAATATCTCTTGAAAATTTACAGCAAGCGTTAAGAGTCCCCTTAATTATTTTTCAATAATTATTATGCGAGCACCATGCAAAGTAGATTAATGATACTTCTGTTATATGTGAAAAAACTGAGCTTCTGGAAAAATTAGCAACAATAAATGTCTGCATCAAAAACTATATGAGTTACTCGGCACAATTGTAAATTATGTCTCACTTTCCACTGTTTTTTCTTTCTGCAGTCATGGTTAAAACACGGCGTAAAGGAAGGAAGACGTGCTCTGCCATTACAGAGACCTGAGTTTGAATCTTGGCTCCAACAGTTCCGAGCTGAATGAAGTTACTAAGCTTCCTTAAGCTTTTGGAACATCAGTTAGTTTTCTCTAAAATATGCAAATAATAATAATGCTTATCATGCATCATGTTTATGGAGCCCTGATGCTGCAGTGGCTAAGAGCTACGACTGCTGACCAAAAGGTCGGCATTTCGAATCCACCAGCCACTCCTTGGAAACCCTAGGAGGCAGTTTTACTCTGTCCTATATGGTCGCTATGAGTCGGAATCGACTCAACGGCCACAGGTTTGGCTTGGTTTTGGCATTATGTTTTGAACATTCAGTAAATTTATGTATGCAAGGCACTTAGCATAACACTTTGTAAAAACTGGGTGCATAATGCAGAAAAGCTGGGTGGGTTAGAACAGGCAATTGTTTTGATTCTCTAAATCCTTTACATAAAGAGAGTTAGCCATATTATTTAATAATCAGGCAACAAACTAAATAAAAAGGTAGAGTATTGCCTTATCAAGTATAAAAATTAGAAAACGTGACTTTGATTATCTGTTCATACCAATATCTATGACTCTTCATATATATGTATATCTATTCATATACATATATGTACACATGTATAGGACATCTCCACCCATACCCACTGTAATGTGCTCAGATTACAATTAAAAAGAAGAGGAAAACATACATAGCCTCTACTGTTAGAGCATTTTATAAACAGCTTTCGAGAATTAAAATCTTTTTTATAATCTTCCAGTAGCACAATTGTAAGAAGTCGAAATTCATGAACTTCTTTCCTCTTTCTCCTGACACCTGAATAGCATAAGCTAAACATCATTTTAAAAACATAGCAGTCCTGGCTAACTTTCCTTATGTCCTGTCCCTTCCCCTTTTGCAAGGATATAGCTAAACAGCCTCTAGCCATTGTGGTGTGAAAATGGTAAATGGAGTTTCGTCTTTTTTACTCTGTGGAACCACCAGGGAGTACCCACTGAGGTGGCTGGATATCCCAACATGGAGGGGCTAAAAAAAAGTACTGTGACATCTCTTCAAGATAATCTGATTTACTGGGTTGAAAAGGATTCATAAATGCATACACCAAATGCATATTTATTCCGTGTTCAGAAACTATTAAATAAAACATTAATATAGTCACAACACATGAAACTCCAATTATAAATTTACATTTCAGGAACGACATTCTGTCTATTCCAATGGTTATTTAAAAAAAAAAAAAAAAATCCGACTATAGCTGCTTTCACATAGCTGTCCCATGAACTGTTATTGGATATGTAAAGAAACTATAGTACCCACGGTGTTTTTCTCTGGATGGAAAAGTTTTCCTCTAAGTGGCAGCAATTTCTGTAAGATTTTCTTCCAAAAATTC
Source organism: Trichechus manatus latirostris (assembly GCF_000243295.1). Taxonomy (NCBI): domain Eukaryota; kingdom Metazoa; phylum Chordata; class Mammalia; order Sirenia; family Trichechidae; genus Trichechus; species Trichechus manatus. Next base: position 1,694,172 of record NW_004444088.1, read on the forward strand.
CCTCTAAGTACTTGTACAGATTGCATTGCAGGCGACTAAGTCTCTGGGAATATAAACATGCTTTGAAATACTGCAAAACAAGTCAATCTCTAAACAGCAATGAAACACCACAGTTAAGAAAGGTACTGACTTACACTCTTTTGGACTGGAAAGATAGATTGTATACAATGCCCCAAAGATGACAAAGTTAAATTCTGTTAATTTCTGTGTATCATAAGTGAAGGGCAAGCTGAAGTATCCCTAGATAACATAACCATTGTCATCTAATTAATTGTAAGATATAAACTATATTTCCGGAAACATGCAATTTCTGTATTTTCTGTATTCAGAATACGGAAAACAAACAAAGTGCTGTAAATTTAAATTCTATACTGTAATCAAAACTGAACTGATGACATCATAAATGCCTATTGCTGTCAAATCAATAAGAATGTTAGGTGACTAGTCCTGATTGGTGTCTTAAACAGTACCAGCCTTACAGAAAGAAGTGTAGCTATTCAGCTTAGCTATAGACATTCCCAAACACCGAGGTGAAGTTGTTTAACCGCCCAGCTCTCTGTTTTTTTTATGCAAATATATTCTTGCATGTCTCTTCATTGTAGAATTGATTGTTCTTAATATTGTACGAGGGGTCGCTGGGTGGTTCAGAGGATTAACGCATTTGGCTGCTAACCAAAAGGTTGGTGATTGTAATCCACTGGGAGGGGCCTTAGAAGGGAGACCTGGTGATCTACTTCCAAAAAATCAGCCATTGAAAGCCCTATGGAGTTTTCTGCTCTCACACACATAGGGTCACCATGAGTCAGAATGAATTCCACTGCAACTGATTGGGTTTTTTATAGTTAATATTGTACATATTTATGAGGTGTACATTTTATATTATTGCTGATTTTCCTGAAAGACAATTTGATGATGAAAAGTGTTACCGAATGCAGTGGGTTAGCTGCTTGTACTCTCGTTAGGAATAACTAAGAGTCACGTGGATTTAAAGCAAGGCATAGTTTATTACTCGCAGAGAGTAAGCAGACAGGGAGATCACTCTCAAAGCACTGTCTCCCCAAACAAAGGGCTGGAGGAAGTTTTATTCTATGCAGCAAAGGGGAGGTCATACATATTCATTAATTTCATACCTTTTCAAAAAGTGGTCAGGCTAGGATTTGGCACAGAAGTGGCTGATGGACTTCTCGCTTCTGAAATGGGTTCGGTCACCACTCAATGACGTATGTTTGGTGATTTTGGTTCCTTGGCATGGGTCTTTTGGTTCCTAGGCAATACTTATTATGGGATGGGGCCATTTGGCAGTCAGTCTGGTCTCTTACCACACTTGCCCAGGATTTTAGTTTTAATTGGTTGATCTGAAAGACAGCTGCAAGCGGAAAGATTAGGAGGCTTAAACTTTAACCGCAAGTGAGGTAAACAGTGTTTTGTGGTTGACACCATTCTTCTTCTAGAAAATTTTTAACAGATGTAACTTGTTGTTTTAGGCCTTTTCTGTCCCTAGTTGTTCTCAAAAGTACTGATAAGAGAATTTTATTCTTTTAAGCTTTCAAAAGTAGTTTTTCTGCATTAAGATGACAGTAATGCTATTTAGTATGAATTAGCTTTCTGGATTCCTACCAGACAGCAGTAAAGATGAGTTTTGTTGTTAACATTCAAGCCCCTTTAATAATTTCCACTGCTATTTAAAGTGGCAGCTTTGTTAAAGTTTAATCTAATGCTTCTAACCACAGTTTCATCCATTTCTAAGTTTTAATAACCGGATCACTATTTTAAGTCAAAGGACTGTTTCACATCCTAAGTGGTTTCTGTGTTTTCAGAATTTTATATATTAGATTCTGAAACCATGAGAAAATAAGTGTTCCAGTTTACAGAGCTAGTCCCTAAAGGCCTCTGGGGACAACCCACCAATCAATAAAAAATAAGTGATTGATACTAGGAATCCTATAGAGCAGGTGGGTAGAATACACGAATAAGAAATGAAAACTGATGTAGTAAGCCACTGAGGCTCTGCCTCTTATGCAAGTTGAGGATTTACGATATACTAGATCTGAGGGCTGATAGTGACGTCAAAGCATCTTATTTTTCAACAAGGGAAAGGGAATCCGTTTGTCTCTAAACCAGTTACTGTAGAGTCAGTTCTGACTCAAGGTGACCCAATGTGTGTCAGAGTAGAACTGGGCTCTATAGGATTTTCAATGGCTAATTTTTTTGGAAGTAGATCACCAGGCCTTTCTTCTGAGGCACCCTAGGTCTACCAGGCTTCAAGTCTTGACTGTTAAATATGTTCATTACACCAAATAGTAAAGTTTTAAAGTATGTCTTGGGGGCCCTTTACTCTTCTATGCTGTCTATGACAACTATATATTTTTAACAAAATGTTAAGGTATATGGTCAGAGCAGAGCTGCACCTCTCTGGAAACTCCTTCCCATATCCATTTTTATTATATTTCTTTATTTTCAGAGAAATAAATATCATTCCTCCTTGCATCCAAGAATAAATTCTTAGCTAAACTCTGACCCTATCACCTTCCTCTACCCCAGAACTTGCTCTAGTGGTTAATCTTCTCAGCCTTGTATTTTCAACCACAGAATACCCTATTTTTACCTATCCTTTACCTATAAGGAAACCCTGGTGGTGTAGTGGTTAAGAGCTTGGCTGCTAACCAAAAGGTCAGCAGTTTGAGTTCACCAGCTGACCCTTGGAAATCCTATGGGGCAGTTCTACCCTGTCGTATAGGTTTGCTATGAGTCGGAATCGACTCAACAGCAATGGATTTAGTTTGTTTGTTTTTAAATCTAACAACATGCTTAAGGCTTTGCTCTGCTAAGAACAAACAAAAGCAAGAAAATAAAATAAAAATATTCCTTAACCTGTTCCCATACATAGGCAATGCTTTAGAAGGCTCATTCCAATCACAGATACGTTTCTTGAGATGGCTGTGTGCACTTCTCTCTTGTCTAGCTCAAACGGCTAAAACACAGCTTTCACGCTGAACTTTCTGTCTAAAGTCCTTTTGTAAAAATCAACAGCGAGATCTCTTTCAGTATCACATCCGTATCGTCATTCTGTGGTTTTTTACACTGCTACCCATTCATGCTTTTTGAAAGAAATTTCTTGGAATCCATGATTTGATTTCTACCTTTCTGCACATTCCGTTTTACTCCCTTTCACAAACGATTATAATTCCTTTGACTTCAGCCACCTTACCTGTTCAGATGTTACCCATTCTTCCCATGACGGTTGGAAACGTCTCAGGACTTTTTTCTGAGTTTAAATATACCATACTAAGATAAACAAAGTGAAGTGTGTCAACTTTTTCCTTCTCCTTTGTTATTAATAAAGCATTTCAAGTCTTCTGGGCTGACAGAGAATGTATCAAGCAGAATTCAAAATAAATATACAGAAAAAGTTTTTAGGTAGAATTTGAGAAATCTATTTACTATGGCCTTTTCACAGCAGCCTCTACTCTCATCCCACTTCAAATAAAAATAAAAACAAAAGTATAACGTTTGTCTTTATATCAGATAAACTTGCTCAACGAGGTGGCTGATACTGCTGACTGGAAAACAAGTGATCACCAAACTTGAAAAAAACATGCAGACATAAGTCAGCATTTGCCACAGACGCAAACGTGGTCTCTCAGAGTGCATCACACTGATGGAGCCATAAGGTGCCTGACAGTAAAGGGCTTGGGAAGGAATTAGCTTGTAAGGTCAGACACCGGGGAAGACTTTAAATTTAGGCTTTTTCTAAAATTGCCAAATTGCGCACATAGAATTATGCATGAGGAACACGGAGGTATTTTAACAATTATAAGAGAACTTTCACATTAAACTATTTTGTCCTTCCTCTTTCTTCTGAACAACGGAAGGATTTTATCCTAAGATAATTTACTGTGATGTATGGCAACCTTCTATACAAATATTTCATTAGTTTATTTCTGATAGTTGCTCAGAGAAGGCAACTGCATCTCCCTCAAATGTGTCAATGCATTTACTGCCTCTGTTCCTGAAACCTCTCTTCTTAGGATGCTGCCCTACTTTATATTTGTACTTATAATAACCAAAGGTGAGTTTATCACGATAAAAAGATGATGGGTATCTGTGCAAATACCATTAAAAAATGTTTAATTTTTACTTTGTTAAAAACAAAATTATACTTGGCGAACGGCCACTTTGTGTCAATGCACAGTGATGGGGAGATTCTTCAGATCTCACACAAACATCTTTTAACCATTTCAGTATCCTGTCACCTTCGTGTTTCCCTAACAATATCACTCCCATATAATGCATGGTATTCATCAATAAATTTAAAATTTAGATTAAACTACTCAATCCATGTAAGCGCTTTTGTTTGCTTGCTCTTTTTAAAATTCAAGATGTCATCATCAAGGTTTTCAATGGAACAAATCAATAAAAGAAATCCATAACTCATGTCTATGGCCTGCAGAAATATTCCAAATACATCATAACTTAATGCCAAGCAATGAATCATTGGATTCTAAATCTATATGCTGAGATTCATTCAGTGGTTTTGTCTGTTTCTGAAATTCTATAGAAAGCTCCTGAAACAACTGCATTCATCAAATGCACCTCAAAAAATAGTGTTTTTGGATGAAAATAAAAGATTGTATATCCTAATATTGTATTCTAACAATCCACATTCAGTCAGCCATAATGTTTGTATGGTTTGGGAATATATTAAATCATTAATTGTGTGATATTCTAAACAGAAAAAGTTCATAATGTACACATATTTGTGGAAGGAAATACTCTATTTAACCAATTATTTAAAGGAAAAGAGACTTGTTCTATATACCATCTCTGACTTACCTACCTCCAAAAAATTACATGCCAAGGATCTCAGCAGATTTACAACATGTAAAATTAAAAAAAAAAAAAGAAAAGAAAAAAAAAAACTAAGAATTAAAAGTACATACTCAATCATGCAAGTTGATGAAAGAAATACAGGCAAGAAAATAATAAAAACATCCATATAATATCACAAAAAATAAATATTATATAGCTTTATAACTGACACTAGATTTGAAATGAAAGCTGATTTTAAGATAAAATAAACAGTTAAAATGATCATATACTCTAAATTTAATATGCATCTTTTAAATTTAAAATTCAATTCAGAATTGTGTATCAATCAGTTGTAAGATTTTGAATACATCTACTCCTTACTTATCGACTGTCTCGTTACTTGACATTTCACATTTAGGACAAAAGTAAAAAATCTACTGTCTGATTATTTTGTGCATTAACGAGGCAACAAGCATGGTGGCAAAGGCTTCAGAGCATCCCCTCTCTCACGGAGGGTCTCCAGGTGGCCTCCGCAGGCCGGTCTCCTCTGTGGCCGTGGCCTCAAGGCAGACACAAACACACACCGGGCCTGTTTTGGGTTGCCAGCTCTTATGCGGCCTGATGCCCTGAAGCTCAAAACAGCTGTGGAGTGGGAAGGGAAGAATGAAACAGGAATCAGAAAGGGTGTCTGGAAGGAATGCATGAGAGTTTAATGGCATCCCAAAGTGAGCTGAACTGGGCCTGGAGTCTCTGCCTTGATGGGGCTCCCAGCACCTTGGCAGGAAACCTGGAGCCTCCATGACTCGCCAGGCCCAGAGGGCAGGCTCTGAGATTGTGAACCTAGGGCTTGTAGGGTGGGAGTGGAGCCCTGGAAGCAGCTCCACAGGGGAAGCTCAGCACACGAGGAAGGTGAAATGGTTAAGCCCTGGGCCCTCCAGTCACACAGCACAGCTTCATCCAGCTTTGTCTCCTCCAAGCCTCCCTCTTCGAAGAGGACTAATCCATAACTGGACCATCACAGGTGGTGTAGTGGTTAAATGCTATGGCTGTTAGCCAAAAGGTCGGCAGTTCGAATCCACCAGGCCCTCATCGGAAACTCTAGGGGGGCAATTGTACTCTGTTCTATGGGGTTGCTATGAGTTGGAATCAACTTGATGGCAACAGTTTTTTTTTTTGGAGGGGGGATCCAGGTTTAATGAAGACTGTAGCTTATAAAATGGGGGAGTAGGTGGCTCTTTAAGAAACAGAATCCAAAATTAGGAATACACAATTAGGCATATTTATTTGGAATGAGAAAATAAATCATAGTAAACTTTAAATTAAAAAAAATGAAATACCATGAATGTGATAAACTGAAAAAAAGTAACATATTTTATTACTAACTCTCACACGTTTCCATAAGGTCCTTTTTAAATCTTTGATTGTCTTCTCTTTGGCAGTCATATCATATGTCAATCGAATTATAAGTTTCTATATAAAGAATATGAAGATAAATAAATCTTTTGTCATCACAGTTAATAAGATGATTATTTGATATAGAAACTTGGGATAAATAAACACATATCTTTGCATGCAGACACACCAAAGCTTGTGCCCCACAAACAAAGAAATTTTGATAAATTCAATTCAGAATAGCCTTCCTAAGAGAAGAGAAAAACTGTCAAGTGTCTCTACACGTATGCCCTTCAATCTTAGATATGTTCCTGACAGGAACAAGTATCTGTTTTGACTAGACTTTGGTGAGAACTAAATTCTCCTCTTTAATTTGTACTCGTTTAATGACTGGAAAGATGTTCCACCCTATTAGTTTCTGGTTACTCTATTTCAAATATACGCTTACACTAACCACATACTTTTGCACTGGGGGCTGCAGAATCACGGGACTTGGTGCCTTTGTGTCTTGAGGCCAAGCAAGTCGGCACACTGGGTAGTAGGACTATTCCTGGAAGCTGTTCCTACACCAATAAAAGACACAGTAACTTAAACAAGAGTGACGGTAACTCATGTAATAGATTTCCCACTAAACCCAAATCAGAGATATGCCTGACTCACCTCTCTCTCAGCCAGATATCCAAAATGCTGCTAGCCACTGAAATGCTCAGTGACACAGAGAAAGTGAGACGTACGAAAAGTTACAGTGGAAAGAGAAGATTTGCTCAACCATTACCATTAAAATAGCCTACTTTTGTAAAATATACCTGTATCTATGCAGGTAGATGTAGATGTAGGTAGAGATAGTTCTATATATTCGTGTAAACACACTGCTAAGAGAGCACCATCCAGCACCTTAGAAGTGGCCCTTGTAAGAACTGGGCCCTGAAGTTTAAAGTTCCTAATAAATTACCCTTGTGTATTATACAATGAGTTCAAAAAGATTTTGTTCATATCATCAATTAAAGAAGAAGACAGCAAGATGGTACATCTGGCTGAAAGGAGAATTTGGAACATATTGATATTCTTTCTTACACCCAAGTTGGTTACTTTTAGCCAGTTTCTCCCCGTTCATGATCTGAAGTGGAAGTTTAGGCTGCTTGACTCCAGCTATTCAAAAACATTACATGAACAAGATAAGAACACAAACCTTGGGGACATGGAACATTTTGTAATTTAAAAAGGAAAGCAGCACCCACAGTTTGCTAACTCTGTAGACAATTTTGATTACTTACCACTACACTTAGCATCTCAGTGCAAAATATCTGTGTTCAAGTCACTGGAGACTTGAAGCTCTTCAGGAAGAATGAGTAGGTCTGCTTTATTCCTAGGTAATGGACAAGGTCGCAGTGGAGAGTCACAAGAAATACAAGTCTTCCCCAAAGGTCTCTTAGTATTTATTTAAGAAAAAAAGGACAATTTGCTAATTTACATGACATATTTCCAATTTCAAAAAAATTAAAATCCCACTGGCAACAAATTATACATGGCTTATTATTTATTTATAATATTGTTTAAAATTGGCTGCCTATTTCTTTCTCTAATTTCCCAATGGGCTATTGTCGCAGCGGCGACGGTAATCGGGACGGCGAAGACAGTAACCAACTACACAACTCTTACAGAGAAGTGGGGCCAGGAGGGTCACTCTGAGGAGTCGACCCCCACCTCAGTCCCAGGAGTTTATTTTATAGTCAATACAGCAAGCCAAGCGATAAAGCAATTAACACAACAAATGGGCTTTGGGAGTGGGCAAGGGAGAAGGAATTCAGGTAAACAAGTTTATCAGTAAAGGGACAATAGGTTTGGGAAAACACATCCGGATAAGTCTCGACATGTTGGAGCCAGGTCTCAACATGCTGTGCAACATAGAGGCCTGTGGGGGCTGCAGTTGTCAATAGTGCAGCCATGTTTAAACGGCATATATCCCCACAGGCTATTACTGTTTTTATTTTGATATAAAATAATTCTTTATATGTAAACAAATCACCATATGTGTCACCGATATTTTAAGATTTGTTTAACCTAATCAATCATCTATTGTTTACGCATATGCTTTGCTTAGACAATCTCACTAATTGTCCCTGGGTGGCAGAAACGGTTATGCAATCAGTAGTGGAAAGTCTGGCAGTTTGAACTCACCTAGAGGCACTTCAGAAGACAGGCCTGGCGATCTGCTTCTAAAAGGTCACAGCCTTGAAAATCCCGTGGAACCGTTCTCCTCGGCACACATGGGGTTACCATGAGTCGGAGCGGACTTGACAGCAACTAACAACAGGGACGACCTTGAAGCTGGAAGGCAGAGTATGGTTTTATTATTGACTTTTGTTGCCATTGCTGTTTATTTGCCTATTTTCCAAGCTAGAGTATACAGGCACTCAATAAATATGTCTTGATTGAGTAAACGCAAGACGAAAAAAATAGACAGCGAATGTAAGAAATCCTCTAAAAAAACTCATAAGGGCCAGAGGAATAATATTTCTTAAAATGTTTTGTAAAATTGAAATTCAATAAAATGTAAACTTTTATTTTTAAGTGTGGCAAATTTGATATATATTTCAATCCTTCCTTCATTTTACAATGTGCAACATTTATTCCCATTAAAATAAATTTTAAAGGTAGTGTAATATGTATTTTAAATCAAAAAGTATTTTTAAAGTTAAGAAAAAAATTACAAATAAAAGTTTTCAATGGACAAGATTACATGTGAATATGAAAAATTATACCATCAAATATTATAATTTTTACACTGCTTGACTCAGAGGTATTTATGTAGCTTCAGAATCTGAGAAATGACTTTCCCCTTTGGTGACTGAGTATCTTTTAGTATCCTTCCTACCAGATCCCATTTTATCTCTCCTTTGTTTACTCTTTAGCACAATAACATCGGTTCTCAGCCATGGCTAAGCGTATTTTTCAAACTCACCGGGGGCTGAAGCCACTATTTTCTCGCTCTGCCTAGATGTCAGAAGTTGAAGAATGGCGGCACATTTTCCCTTTAATTTTCCAGGCCTTCTTTCTACACTGTCAAGTCATATTAACGGAGCAGCAGACAGCAGTCAAGCTGCACTGAGGAGGTAAATCATTAACTCCAGTCCTTTTCTCTGCTACCCTGGTATCCAGCAGCAGTACAAGAAGTGGTTATTGGTCTCTCTTGCTTAGTGGCTTAGAGTGGACTTTTCTGCGTTTGGGAGAAAAATAAACGATTATATGGAAAAATATAAATTTGGCAGTACTTTAAAATATTTAAAGTTATTTGACCAAAGCAGCTGTGTGTATAAGTGACATTCCAACATTTAGTCATTTGGTTTCTCATGTTAGAGATTTAGAAATGGCCAGACTCTTAAGAGAGTTCTCAGAACAGCGTCAAGGAAATCCAAGTGACGCTGTAAGACGCGTACGTGAGATTCATTTCTGTGTAGCTTTCACTGTATCTCCGGTAACTTTAATTATTTGGACTTCATTTAAATTTAATGTGACAAAGGTTTACATAAGCATGTATCTACTCAAGATGGAGAAATATTGCTTTTTGGGAGGAAAAGAAAGGATCTTCTAATGTCTGGCATATTTTACTGCCCACCATTTTTTAAACCTGAATGATATTACTTTTTCTATAATGCCCACGGAAATTCAATTGTATTCACTGAGACAAATATTTTTTAAAAAATATGAAAAAATATGCCTTTGATAAAACATGCAGTTCTTGAAAACTTATTTTTGGTTTTCTCCTAATAATACAGTCTTCAGTGAGTATTGCAAAATCTCAAACATATGAAATAGAATTCCACTCACAAGTTAGCTTTAAAATTGAAACTTTATTTAGAGAAAATGTGAGGAGGAACTATGGAAATGGAAGCTACAGTATTTGCACAACATATTATTAATATGAATTAAAGGATGTGTTAGGTTTTAGGAGCCCTTGTAGCACACTGGTTAAGAGCTTGCCTGCTAACCAAAAGGTCGGCAGTTCAAATCCACCAGCAGTTCCTTGGAAACCCTATGAGGGCAATTCTACTCTGTCCTATATGGTTGCTATGAGTCAGAATTGACCCGAAGGGTAACGTTTTGAAACTATTACACTCTCCATTTTTCTTACTTGATCTGTAAAGGAAGAGTAAAAGGAAACCTGCAAAGTGGTAATATTTTCTGTCCATAGAAGAGGAAATTTGATCATAGCACCACCAAATTTTCCTTTTCCCTTGATAGCCAGAAGCAATTTATATTGTCCATCTCAGATTTTTCACAGATATTTCTTGGTGAGAGTAGTGAGTATGGGGGAAAGCTTTGACTCAAGCTTTTCATTTTTTCCTACTTTCTCTTGAAGGAAAACTTTAAAATCCACAGGTTCTCACAGACTTTAAACACCTTGTTTTTTGCCAAAGGAAAAATCTTCTCTCTTCCCGTCTCCATATTTGTATCTATTTTTCTAATTAAAAAATGGTAAATTTAAACATTTGGGTATCTACAGTTTTGGTGGTTAGAAAAAATTATAAAAAATTAGAAATTACATTAGAACAAGTAATTTTATATCAGTACAAGTTTTACTTTAAGTTAAATAAAAATATCAGCATTTTCTTGATGTGATTGGGATGTTATGAGAACACCTTTGTATTATAGGTTACAGACATTAGCTGGGTTATGAACGTCTGACTTACATACAACCCGTAGTTGCAGAACAACCCCTTAGTACACTAAAAATTCGAGGTACATACAATGGTTCTTAATAACAAATGGACATGTTATTTTGGGATAGGCATCAAAACATTATTATTATTATGACTGTATTATTATGTTCAAGATGTTTTAGTGTATCTGGAAATGTTTTTCTGTGGGAGAAAGATGTGGCAGTCTGCTTCTGTAAAGATTTACAGCTTTGGAAACCCTATGGGGCAGTTCTACTCTGTCCAACAGGGTTGCTGGTGAGTCGGAATCAACTTCCTGGCAGCGGGTTTGGGCTTTGAGGAAGTGTTCCTTTAATGTTTTTTATGCATAGAAGGGTACAATATATACTATATACTGAGACAAACATTTGACTGAATGATGTTAGGTACAAACCGTACCTAACTGTTCCAAGTGACATAAAAATCGGACTTAAAGACAGATTTAGGAATGGAACTTGTGAGTGATCCGGAGACTGCCTGTATACGTGCACTGTATCATTATATGCCTGGCAACGCAATTGCTTTATATACAAGAGATGTATTTCCCGTTACATCTGCTACGTCCCATTCTCTGATTGGAATTTCTGTACTCTGTTATAACCTTACGGAACTGTGAACGCGTACGCAGTCAGACATTGCTGGAACGGACGTTATGCGGCACATTCCTGTATCTGAAAACATTGAGAGTTAAGGTAGATTTTCAAAATGTTACCTCCCACCAAAAAGAAAAACGAAAAAAGAACTCAGCAAATATCCTGTTAATGAGACTCCGGCAAGATGGCGGTCTAGGCAGAAGCACCACGCCGTCCCTCCACAACAAAGATCCGAAAAACTAAGCCAAACAGAGAATCAACAATCCTGAAACCCTAGAACATCAAATG